>NC_062579.1:43780272-44099073 GCF_022837055.1 Prionailurus viverrinus | reverse complement strand
TAGGCTAGTGGGTTCCTCTTCAAACTTGTTTCTTTAAACTTTTGACATGTCCCCATCATTCTTTGAACTTACCTTTTCACAACATGCATATTCTATTCTTCTTTGCCCCAACTTCACAATTGGTCATATCTCAATGAGTTCTGGTTGAGAGGGTTTGTTTTAATGGGGATACAATCTCATAAGAGGAACAGTTTCAAAGTGAGGGAAAAATTGGTGATAATAGGAAAGAGAATGGAGAATTACTGGAGTGATGTTCTGGAGAAGGTGAGAGGAGATGAAGTTTAATTTCTAAATAGAAGAGTTGGCCTTAGCATAGGATCCCAGACAGGTTGTCCATAATAATATGCGTGAAGGTAGAGAGTGTGGGCACAAATGATATTAGGTCAGTAGATGTGGTAGTAGGAGTTTACAGTAATTCTTTTCTTGTTGCTTTTTTATTTTCTCAGTAAAATAGAAGTATGGTCATCATCCGAGCATGAGTTTGGGAGAGAGAGAGTGTGTATTAAAAGTTTGAGGAGAGAGGAGAAGGTATAAATAAGTTTTCTAAGAGAATGGTAAAATGAGTGGTAGTAACACTTCCAGGCAGCATTAAGTATCTACCTGAAGTTAATTGTTCTAAAGATTTTTTTTTTTAATTTTGGTGCTTCTCTTTTTCTACCTTTGGTGTTTCTGAGAGGTTTGGTGATCCTGATTTTCTAACCCAGTTCCCTCTTGAATTTTTAGCCAATCCCCATTGCTACTTACCTCTTAGCACAACAGGGATTTGGAGGTGGATAGGAGTGCCCAGTTGCTCCTTCTTTACCTTCCCATTGAATCTCTCAGATAAATTCCCCAAGGCCACTTCATGCTTCTGGTATCTACTGTGAGTAGGTTTGGTGCTTCCCAAATCACTCCTAACTTTGTAGTAGTTTTCTCCATATATGTTCCATATATGTTTGAAGCTTTGGTTTCCAATGATTTTGTTTCCCTGTGGATGTGAACTATTGTTTTCTATTCATTTGGAGATTCTCCACCATTTATGGTCTGTGGATGGCACTCGTTTTTAATTTTTCTAGGATGTTATAACTTTATTCCAGTTTTTTAAACCATCATCTTGCTTTCTAGAGTAATAGAATGAATGTATATGATCACTGTTACCATATTGATTCAGTCTCCTAGAATTTTTTTTCTGTATGAATAATGTGGATTAACATAAGGAAAGGTAACTTAGTGATTTTTGTTGTTGCAAACGTTTAGCATTGACTACTAGGATGAGGAGTGTCTTTCAGGTTTTTGTTGGTATTGTTAGAAGCAGTGACAGGATTGGCCAGATTTTAGATTTTGAATGCATCAGGAGTCAATAAAATGTTTTTATATATAATTTTTTCACAGATAAATCTACATATTAGCATATCTGATGTGTACATTTGTAAGATTACTCTGGAAATTGTGGTTCTGACTGACATTTCCTATTTTATTACTGCTTCATAGCTGATCTCAGTGAAATCATAATTTTCAGCTCCAGTTTCTTAAATCAGGAAAGTAATGTCTTTACACTTTATTCTTGGTGATTTTAATTCTAACTATAGTATGTTTAAGACCCAAAAAGATAGTTACTGAAGATATTAGTGCCTTTGAGATGTTTACTTTGTCTCTGGTTACATTTCTGTTTTTCTAGTCCTTTCAAGACAGTACAGAAACTATCTGAAGAATGGACTGATGGGTATAATGCTGTTGTTAATTGGCAAAACATTCACCATGTTCACTTTGTTCAGAAATATCCATGTGTGTGTGAATATGATTAAAACAGTAGGTTTATGGGGCGCCTGGGTGGCTTAGTCGGTTAAACATCCGACTTCAGCTCAGGTCATGATCTCATGGCTCATGAGTTCAAGTCCTTCATTGGCTGTACTGACAGCTCAGAGTATAGAGCCTGCTTCATATTCTGTGTCTCCCTCTCTGTCTGCCCCTTCCCCGCTTGTGCTCTGTGTGTTCCTGTGCGTGTGTGTGTGTGTCTAAGTCTGTCTGTCAAAAATAAACAAACATTAAAAAAACAGTAAGTTTATTCTGATAAAGACAGTTTTTTAAAAAATATAATTTATTGTCAAATTGGCTAAAGTACAGTGTGTAAAGTGTGCTCTTGGTTTTTGGGGTAGACTCCTGTGGTTCATCGCGTTACATACAACACCCAGTGCTCATCCCAACAAATGCCCTCTGCAATGCGCATCACCCATTTTACCCTCTCACCCACCCCCCCCCCATCAATCCTCAGTTTGTTCTCTGTATTTAAGAGTCTCTTATGGTTTGCCTCCCTCCCTCTCTGTTTGTAGCTATTTTTCCCTTTCCCTTCCCCCATGGTCTTACGTTAAGTTTCTCAAGATCCACATATGAGTGAAAATATAAGATATCTGTTGGTAAAGACAGTTTTAATATATTGAGACCAGTTTCCAAGGCATTCGAAAGGAGAAAATCTTACAGTTAGGGAACTGACATTGAGGACCTACAATGTATCAAGCAGTGTCATCTCATTTATTCTTCATTCTAACTTCCTCTATAAAGTAGTTAATTCCATTAAATGAAAATGTATAAAAATTGAGAAGTAATGTTAGTCTGGTTTCTCTAGAGAGAGAGATTCTGGATCTAGGATATTAGACCATTTATGTAAAAATGCTAGTTAGCGCAATATTTTATTTATGTGAAATTACTTTATTCTAACTGAAGGAAAATTGGTCTAAACGGTGCATTTACTGAATGTTGTCAAAAAATGTTCTCAAAAGACACATATTGCTTAGGATGTCTTCGGAATGTAGAAGCTGGTAATGATAAGGACATTAGTCATTTGGATTGATTTACAGGGACATTATTTGGCCTTCTCCGTTTTGCAGTATAAATTAGTTGGAATATTGACGATATTGACAGGATGGGAACCTTTCAGGTAGCTCTCATTCTCCAGGAAGGAGCCAATCTCTAAAATAGAAGCACAGTTGAAATCTGCAATTTGGGAAGTTGGTGGAATGAGCTAAAAGACTATCTGTGGATTACTAATAAAGTTATGTGAGGGAAAGGCAAACTGTTCTTTAGTGGGGATAGCAATGATGAAGTATATTTATTTTATCATAGTATACATGTTAGCATTCTCAGTTTTTTAACTGTGCATTCAGTTTTGAAACATAGTTTTAACAATTTGGACTTAATACTGATACTGGTTTTGGTATGCAACACCAGTTTTTTTTTCAAGTTTTTATTTAAATTCCAGTTAGTTAACATAGAGCAATATTAGTTTCAGATGTAGGATTTAGTGATTCATCACTTACATACAACACTCAGTGCTTATCACAAGAAGCGCCTTCCTTAATGCCCATCACCCATTTAACCCATCTCCCCACCTATCTCCTTTCTGGTAAACCATCAGTTTTTTTCTCTATAGTTAAGAGTCTGTTTCTTTTTTTCTTAGTGTTTATTTTGAGAGAGAGATCATGCTCACAAGTGGGGAAGAGGCAGAGAGAGGCAGAGAGAGAATCCCAAGCAGGCTCTACACCATTAGCACAGAGTCAGATATGGGGCTTTTGAACTCCTGAACCATGAGATCATGACCCAAGCCAAAATCAAGAGTCAGATGCTTTACCAACTGTAAAGCTTTACCACACAGGTGCCCCAAGAGTCTATTTCTTGATTTGTCTTCTTTCCTTTGCTCATTTGTTTTGTCTGTCAGATTCTACATATGAGAGAAATCTTATGGTATTTGTCTATCTCTGACTTAATTGTTTCACTTAGCATTATACTCTCAGATGTCAAGATTTCATTCATTTTTCTGGCTGAATAATATTCTGCTGCATATATATACCGTATATTCTTTGTCCGTTCATTAGTTGACAGACACTTGGGCTGTTTCCATGATTTAGCTATTGTAAATAATGCTGCTATAAACATAGAGGTGCATGTATCCCTTTGAATTAGTGTTTTTGTATATTTTGGATCAATACCCAGTAGTGTGATTACTGGGTTATGGGTAGTGCTATTTTTAGCTTTTTGAAGAATCTCCATACTGTTTTCCACAGTGGCTACACCAGTTTGCATTACCACCAACAGTGAAAGTGAGTTTCTTTTTCTCCACCTCCTCACCAATACTTGTTGTTTCTTGCATTTTTTATTTTAGCCATTGTGACAGGTGTGAGGTGATACTGTAATTTTGATTTGTATTTCCCTTATGATAAGTGATGTTGAGCATTTTTTCTTGTGTCTGTTGGTTATCTGGGTTGTCTTCTTTGGAGAAATACCTGTTTATTTCTTATGCCCATTTTTAGTTATTTTATTTATTCATTTATTTATTTATTTATTTTTATTTTGGCAAGTTTTATTTATTTTTATTTTTTTAATATGAAATTTATTGTCAAATTGGTTTCCACACAACACCCAGTGCTCATCCCAACAGGTGCCCTCCTCAATACCTATCACCCACCCTCCCCTCCCTCCCACCCCCCCCATCAACCCTCAGTTTGTTCTCAGTTTTTAAGAGTCTCTTATGTTCTGGCTCCCTCCCTCTCTAACCTTTTTTTTCTTCCCCTCCCCCATGGTCTTCTGTTAAGTTTCTCAGGATCCACATAAGAGTGAAAACATTTGTAGCAACATGGATGGAACTGGAGAGTGTTATGCTAAGTGAAATAAGTCATACAGAGAAAGATAGATACCATATGTTTTCACTCTTATGTGGATCCTGAGAATCTTATTCCCATTTTTAAATTGGATTATTTGTTTTCTGGGTGTTGAGTTGTATAAGTTCTTTATATATTTTGGATATTGACCCTTTATTGGATACATCATTTGCAAATATCTTCTCCTATTACATAGGTTGCCTTTCAGTTTTGTTGATTGTTTCCTTTGCTGTACAGAAGCTTTTTATTTTGATGAAGTCCCAATAATTTATTTCTGCTTTTGTTTCCCTTGCCTCAGGAGACATATCTAGAAAAAGGTTGCTAGAGCCAATGTTGGAGACATTACTGCCTGTGCTCTTTTCTAGGATATTTATGGTTTCAGGTCTCATATATAGGTCTTTAATCTATTTCAAGCTTATTTTTATGCATGGTGAAAGAAAGTGGTCCAGTTTCATTCTTTTGCATGTAGCTGTCCAGTTTTTCCAACACCATTTGTTGAAGAGGCTGTCTTTTTCCCATTGGATTCTTTACTGCTATTGTTGAAGATTAACTGATCATATAGCTGTGGGTTTATTTCTGGGTTTTCTATTCTGTTCCATTGATCTATGTGTCTGTTTTTGTGCCAGTACCATACTGTTTTCATTACTACAGCTTTGTAATATAACTTGAAGTCTAGAATTGTGATACCTCCAGCTTTGCTTTCCTTTTTCAAAATTACTTTGGCTATTTGTGGTCTTTTGTGATAACATATAAATTTTAGGGTATTTTGTTCTAGTTCTGTGAAAAATGCTAGTGGTATTTCGATAGAGATTGCATTAAATACATAGATTGCTTTGGGTAGTTTAGGAATTTTAATAATATTTTTCTTCCAATCCATGACCATGGGATATCTCCATTTCTTTCTGTCCTCTTCAATTTCTGTCATCAGTGTTTTACAGTTTTCAGAGTACAGGTCTTTACTTCTGATTAGGTTTATTCCTAGGTATCATTATTTTTGGTGCAGTTGTAAATGTGGTTGTTTTCTTGATTTCTCTTTTTGCTGCTTCATTATTAGTGTATACAAATGCAACAGATTTCTGCACATTGATTTTGTATCCTGTGACTTTACTGAATTTATTTATCAGTTCTAGCAATTTTGGTAGAGTTTTAGGGTTTTCTGTGTATAATATGTCATTTGTCAATAGTGAAAGTTTTACTTCTGAAAATAGCTTTTTGAAAATAACTTTTCTTCTTATACTTTTTAGAAATTACAGCAAAGTATAAAGTTAAAATTACTGGTTAACTCACCTCTCAGAAATGAACCTTTGTAGTTTTCTAGACATTTTTCCATACAAACACATATACAAAAAATTTTTTAGTATTTTATCAGAATTGGATCATACCAGCTTTTAAAAAGATTTCTTCTTTTTTTAACTATTTTTTTAATGTTTATTTATTTTTGAGAGAGAGAGAGATAGCAGGGGAAGGGCAGAGAGAGAAGGAGACACAGAATCTGAAGCAGGCTCTAGGCTCTGAGCTGTCAGCACGGAGCCTGACATGGGGCCCAAACCCACGAACCGCGAGATCATGACCTGAGCTGAAGTCAGATGCTTAACTGACTGAGCCACCTAGGTCCCCCAAAGATTTCTTATTTTTATTAAAGTATATTAAGCATATATACATTAAAGTACCCTAATCTAAATCTAACGTACCCTAATTGAAGAATTTTCACGTATCTATTCCCCCACTAAATGCAAATGAAGATTGAGTACATTTTCAGCCCCCTAGAAGATTCACTAAGATCCACCCACGTTGTTGCATGTATCATTAGTTTGTTTTTTGTGCTTTGAGTTGTACTATTATAGATTATGCCACAGTTCAGTTATCAATTCTTCTGTTGATGTACATTAAGATTGGTTCTCCTTTTTGACTCTTAAAAATAAACAGCTGTGAATGTTCCTGTATGTTTTATTGTTGGACACATGCACTCATTTCTCTTGTATATGTAGGTGTGGGATTGCTGGGTCACAGGATAAAAGTATATTTAACTATACTAAATAATGCTACACAGTTTTCCAAGTAGTTGTGTCAAAATACATTCCTACCCGGGTGCCTAGGTGGTTCAGTCAGTTAAGCATCCAGCTTCGGCTCAGGTCATGATCTCATGGTTCATGAGTTTGAGCCCTGCATTGGGCTCTCTGCTGTCAGCACAGAGCCTGCTTCAGATCCTCTGTCCCCTCTCTCTCTGCCCCTCCCCTGGTAGTTCTCTCTCTCTGTCTTTCAAAAATAAATAAACATTAAAAAATATATTCCTAGCAGCAATGTATGAATGTTCCAGTTATTTTACATCCTTATCACCACTTAGCATTACCTGTATGTTAAATTTTAGCCATTCTGGTAGATGTGATGTAGTATATATTGTGCTTTTAACTTGCATTTCTCTGATAAGTAACAATGTTGTGCACTTTCTCATGTAATTCTTAGACATTCAAATATCTTTTGTGAAGTGCCTAGTCAAATTTTGGTGGGGAGGGTAGTTGTCTTTTTCTTTAGTCTGGTTTAATATTGAACATTTCTTTAGCCTTTCTTTGTTTTTCTTGACAGTGTTGAAAAGCACAGGCCAGTTTTTTGTAGAATATCCTTCAGTTTATGTTTATTTGAAGTTTTCTCATGATTAGATTCAAATCATAGATTTTTGGCAGGAATACCATGTAAGTGACATCTCTATATTAGGAGCCATGCCAGTTTGTCCCAGAATTCGTGATATTAACTTTTATTACATGGTTCAAGCAGGGCCTGCCAGGCTTCTCCACTATAAAGTTGCCATTTTCCCCTTTATAATTTATGAGTTATTTATAGGGAGCTGTTTTGAGACTATGTAAGTATCCCTTTCATCATCAAAACTTTCACCCACTAGTTTATGTATCTATTGATACTCTAATTTCATCATTCCTCTTTATGTTTATTAGTTGTCCCTTCTCATTTATTTATTTATTTGTGTCAGTGTGTACTTATGGGGCCTTATATTATTTACTAAGTTGTGATATAATATTATCATTGTTTATTTTGATGGTTAAAGTACCCCAGATTTGGTTAATAGGCACCCATTCAAGGTAGATGTGGTGTCCTTTTGACATGTCCTTGTTATTCTTTTTTAAAAAAAAATTTAATGTTTATTTTTGAGGGTGGGGAGGAGGGGCAGAGACACACACACACACACACACACACACACACACACACACACAGAATCCAAAGCAAGCTCCCGGCTGTCTGCTAACAGCAGAGAGCCAGATGCGGGGCTCGAACTCACGAACTGTGTATTCATGACCTGAGCCAAAGTCGATCACCTAACCAACTGAGCCACCCAGGTGCCCCAACATGTTCTTGTTATTCTTTTGAGTACTTCTTTATTTTCTGGCATGGCATGGTATTTCAGGCTCATTTTGTACTTTCCCTGCCCCTCCTCTGGAATCAGTCATTTTTCCATGGAGCCCTAATTCCTTTCAGTGGGCAATATAATTTAGAAACCAAAATATGGATGTTGGCTGTGTTTTGTGTTACTTGGGGGTTATAGTTTCCAGGGTTCTCAGCAGACAGACCAGAATATGTGTGTGTGTGTGTGTGTGTGTTTCGTATGGATACTTCCAGCCCACTTTACTTTTGACTTTGTGTTCTAGGAAAGAATTTTTTGTTTTTGTTTGTTTTTGCCATGCTTCTTTCAGTATATATCCAACATCTCTATTTGATTATACAATGGACATTTCAAATTCAATGTGTCCAAAGTCAAACACTTTTTTTATACTCCCCTCTGACCACTGCCCTAAGGCTGTTCTTTCCACAGTTGTCCCCATCTCAGCAAATGGAAACTCTTTCTTGTTACTCAAGCCATATATTTGTGGTTATCTTTTACTCTTCTCTTTTTCTCATATGTCACTTGAAATCATCAGAAAGTCTTTTGGCTTTTCCTTTAAAATATATCTACAACCTGACTACTTCTCACTTCCATCATTATCATGATGGTCTAATCTCTCTTACTTGAATGATTACAGTAGCCTAATTGTTGTCCTTCCTTCTGCCTTTGCTCCTTTATAACCCTTTTCTCATTCTAAGAAGCAGAATGATCCTTTTATTTATTTTTTTTTAAAATATGAAATTTATTGTCAAATTGGTTTCCATACAACACCCAGTACTCATCCCAACAGGTGCCCTCCTCAATGCCCATCACCCACCCTCCCCTCCCTCCCACCCCCCATCAACCTTCAGTTTATTCTCAGTTTTTAAGAGTGTCTTATGGTTTGTCTCCCTCCCTCTCTAACTTTTTTTTTCCTTCCCCTCCCCCATGGTCCTTTGTTAAGTTTCTCAAAATGCAAGTCGTATCATGTCTCAAAACCCTCCCCAAAACCTTCTATTGCCCATATCACTCATAGTAAAAATACCAATACGTAATGGCATGAAAGCCCTATAGGATCTGGCCTCCCCTGCCCAACTCTCTGACTTCATGTAGATTTTCTTTGACTTCTGTTGTCTTTTCGAATGGTGATTAAGTCATTTCACAGATCTACAGTTTAAGGACAAGGGTATGTACACTGTTTATTAACAGGCATTGATCTATAGTTCGCTAATAAGGTATGGTTTACTTTTACCCCCATAGTGTGTTTTCTAATGCTTGTAATAATCAAATATGGTAAAGACTGCAGTCTTCAACATGTATACCTACCAAAATTTTTCCTTTCTGCATCCTTGCTGATTTGGTTTTACTTGTAGGGACTCTACCTCCCAGAATGCTAAATGGTTCAGTTAGTCCTCTCCTTTTTATCTCCAATATGCATTCTCACTCCTTTCAGTTTTGTTTTTTTTTAAACAGGGTTAGTTTCTGTCTCCAAATAGCTGTAGAAACTTGGAGGGCTGCAACAAGAGCAGTGCCTGATCAATTTACTGGTTGGTACAGACCCTTGATAACTCAACTGAACAGCACATAATACAGGGAAAGTATGAAGTATAAGTCTACTTTCAGTTAGTTTCCCTTTCATGAGGTGCTCTCTAGGGAGGCCCTGGAGTGAAGCCTAGGTAAATTTTTTTCTTTAGTCTAGTTCTACCTGCCTTATAATTAATAAAACTTCCTCCTAATTTCTATCACTCTTGTTTGTCAGTTTTTGTGGTGCCGGTATGTTTTCATCTTTTTTTCCTTGCCTGTTTAATAGCCTGTGTGTCTTGATGTGAGTTTGTCCATGGAAATATCCTATGGACCATTTCTTTCTTTTTTTCATGTTTGTTTATTTTTGAGAGAGAGAGATTGAGAGAGAGAGAGAGAGAGAGAGAGACCACAAGTGGGGAGGGGCAGAGAGAGAGGGAGACACAGAATCCGAAGCAGGCTCTAGGCTCTGAGCTCCCAGCACAGAGCCCGACACAGGGCTCGAACTCATGAACCCTGAGATCATGACCTGAGCCAAAGTCTGATGTTTAACCGACTGAGCCACCCAGGTGCCCTGGATCATTTATTTTTTTATGGTAAATTTCATTACTTGGAATCTTGGCTTGGCCAGGAATTCGGCTTGGATAAACAATGACTTTATAGATGAAGCATTCTTTTTAAGTATAAAAATATGGAAGTGGACATACACAGTGATAATTTTTTAATTAGACAAAAATTTCACTGTTAAACAGGTATATGCATCATAAATATAGGCTTGAACCAGTTTGTATCTTGAGTTAGGCCTGAGTTTGAACAGTGTCTCTGAATTATTTACTGTATGATTTGAGGAAAGGTATTTATTTTAGCTCTGATTGTTTTCATTTGTAAAATGGCATTTTAAAATGCTTGTCTTGATTTGCAACTTTGAAATGTAAAAAATAAGATGGATTGATGGATATACATGTGATATGCAATTATACTAAAATGCTATAGACTGTGAGTGGTAGATACATGGGTTTTCACTGAACAGTTATTCAACTTCTCTGTATGATGTAAAATTTTCATCACATCAGAAAAAATGCCTATCTTGCAGGCTCATTAGGTTTAGATGAGATATATGTAAGAAGTGCCTGGCATGTAGTAAGTACTTAGTAAATAGCAGTTATTAAAAAATAAAAAGCACTTCATAGGAGATACATGTTTTGTAGCATTGATAATACAACAATATAGTTTATGAAATTTTGAGATGTTTCTTTTCTTGTTTTTTGTTTTCTTTTTCTTTTTCTGTCTCCCCTCCTCCCTTTGTCTCCTCTTCTCCTTTCCTTGAGATTATAAACTGCATCCAGGGCTGAGAATCACTGGTGGGAGGAGGGCAAATAATGACAAAGTAAGTTAAGGAGAAAGGATTAGGAACTAACGAAATTTAACAGAAAAGCCTCTGTGGTATGCACAAGGGGTCTCTGCTCCTCAGTACTGTCTGGAGTTATTTATCTATTCATTAATTTCCTTTTACTGACTCAATTTTTGCTTCTATCACTTACAGCCTCAGCTTGCTCATTTGTAAAATGAAGATAGCAATACTTACTACTCAGAGGTGTCATAAGGGTTTAAGTAAGTTTAAATAATGTATATTAAGTGCTTAGCACTTAATAAATGCTTAATATTGATTGGTTTGTTGCTATAATAAAAATAAAAGCAATGAGAATATTATAATAGTGAAAGACAATTACTGAGTGAGCATCTATTCCTATTTCAGGTGTTGGTTAGGTGCTGGGAATATTGTGATAAATTTTAGAGATATGGTCTTTCCCTCAATTAGCTCACAGCATCCCAGGTGAGAAAGACCTAGAAACAAGTGTAAGAAAGTGTTCTAAATGTCAAAGTAGAGAGGAGAGCATGGTATGGCTCATGGAATCCACGCCTAGCTTTGCTTTTCATTTTGGCCTTGTCCTCATTCTGCATGTGTCCAGATGTACTTCAGTATTATTGAATTTTGCTAGCAAATTATCAAGGTCTCAGACATCAAAATTATCAAAGTCTCATTAGGAAAGGGGATTGGTGCCTGTCTTTCATTGGATTTTAAGGTGGGCGTTAGTTGAGAAATAAGCACAAAGTACCATTTCTTGACTTCCTTTTCCTCCTCCAACCTAGTCAGTCAACCCATACTGAGGTTTTTTCCTGGACAAATTAGATTAGCTTCTAATTATAGGTTAGATATTTAGCTCTTTAACATAATTACTGTTTAAAAACACTAAAAGCAAATACTTTGGCAATGAGAATTCTTTTTTGTACACACAAGATCCGACAAAATGTATCCAACTTAAATGGTTGTATTAAAGAAATTTTAAAAGAATTATATTGAGACCCAGCAAGATGGAACACTGACATGGTGCCTTGATGCATAAATCTAGAGGCAAAGAGTATGGATTAAGTAAAGAGAAACAAGACATAGTTACTGTGACAGCAATCTGGGATGATATTTTATAACCACATGTTAATTATGAACAGGATTATTAATGCTACTTTGTGTCCTCAGAATCATGGCTAATAGTCGGTTCATCTGTCTTTTCATATGATAGCTTCAAATCAAGTTCTCTCATAATATTTTGCGGAGTTTCAAAACTAATATATATAAATAGATGCTGGGCTATTTTTTTAGATGTCTTTCAGATTTAATTAAATGTTCCATTTTTACTTTTGTCTAAAATGACCATAATGTTGTGCATTGAAGTAATGGGAACCTGCCCTGTGTTTACCAGATTTGAGGGTTGATAAATCTGTAAAAAGTTGAATTTATTTTTTTCTTATTACCAAAGCAAAATGAATATAGATAAGCTTAACACCTTGTCATATATTCTTCCAGACTATTTTATATGCCTAAACATACATGTAATTTTAATGTAACTATAGTATACATACTTTTATAATTTTTTCTCACTTATAAGATAACCCATATATCTGTCACTGATAAGATAACATGTAAAATGCAATTATTTATTTAATGGAGCAAATAAAGGAAACAAGTGTCTAAATTTTTTGCTCTTTGCAATTATATTCTGTGTTGTGAGGAACATTCTTATAGCTAAATCATGCTGTCTACTCTTAATTATTTCCTTTGTATACATTTTTAATTATTGGGCAAATTTCTAGAAATGTAATTGCTACATGTTTGTAAGACTTATGCATTGATTGTCAAATTACTTTTCAAAAAGGACTAACCAGTTTACAGTCCCACCAGTGGTTTATGAAAATACCTATTTTCCTGTACGCTTAGTATTTGATATCCTTTGAAAGTTGTAAGTTATAAAATGTATGTAGTAACATCATAAAAAGTAGTAAGATTGGGAAAAATCACTAGAATGCTATTTCCTTGACATGGCAGTGATTATATTTCTTATAGTATTCCCGGCTTTTGACACATGTGTAAGTGGTTGTATTTACATATACAGTTTTGTTTTCTACTTTTTTTCATTCATTAGTAAGTGATTTTCCCTGCCTTTACTTGGCTTTCACAATTCTAGTATTTATTGGCCACACAATAGTACAATAAATATTCATATTTACCTAACTCTTCCCCTATTCCTGAACAACTAATTTG
The DNA here is from genome assembly GCF_022837055.1 of Prionailurus viverrinus. Taxonomy (NCBI): domain Eukaryota; kingdom Metazoa; phylum Chordata; class Mammalia; order Carnivora; family Felidae; genus Prionailurus; species Prionailurus viverrinus. The sequence continues at coordinate 44,085,953 of NC_062579.1, read as the reverse complement.
CTGCCAATTTTTATTATGTATAATAGCACAATAAAAACACAGGGGTATCTATCATTTATTGAATATTTACTATGAAACAAACTTTATACTATGTACTTTTTTCTTCCTTTGTATTATTTCCTTAGGATTTGTGTCCAGGATTCGTAATAATGGATCATGAACATTTTTATGGCACAGCCTTTCTTCTTATGTCAGTGTTTTCTTTCTTATTTCTTTCTGCCTTAAAACATTATTCGAAGCCTAAAATGTGCCAGACACTGTGGTAAGTGGTAAGAGGAACTGAGAATACAAAGATAGCAGAGTCCTTGGAGTCAGACATTAAACATATATGATAAAGAGGGACATGATAAAAGGCATTGCTGGATGATGGTCCATCGATATATTATTTGGTTGGTCATTCTGTCCATCCATTCGTCCATCCATCTATCCATTTATGCACACATGATTTTCCCTGTGAAGCATGGGAGAACTAGTTGCAGATATAATGCCCTTTTACTCCTAAATATTTCAGTATAAGAATAAGGACATTTTTTTAACCACAATACAATGACAAAATTCAAGGAATTTAATATAAATATATTATTATTACTTAAACCATTGTCCACATTAAAATTTCACCAATTGTCCAATTAATGTCCATGTAGGCAATTTTGCTCCCTTGATTTAAAATCTAATTGAAGATCATGCATTGCCTTTAGTTGTGTTGTCTCTCTTGTCTCCTTTAATCTAGAACAGTTCCTCAGCTTTTCTTTGTCTTTTATAACATTGATATTGTTTTGAAAACTAAAGATTGGTTATTTTGTAGAATGTCCTTCAATTTGAGTTTGTTTGAAATTTCCTCTTGTTCAGATTCAGATGATGCATTTTTGTCAGGAATACTATATAAGCAATGTGTTCTTTGCACATCATATCATATTAGGAGGTATGTGATGCTGAGGTTAAATCTGATTCCTTATTTAAGATGGGGCCTGCTATATACTGTATAGTTTTCTAGTATAAAGTGACGCTTGCTATATGCTGTATGGTTTTCTAGTATAAAGTGACCCTTTTTGTTGCTTTTATAATTAATCAGTAATCTGCGGGGAGATACTCTGAATCTATGTAACTTTTACCCACCTGTTTTATCATCCATTGATGATTTTATGATTTCATCATTCCTTGTGTTTATTAGTTGCCTTGTGCTGCAAAGACTTTGTATCAGTATGAACTCGTGTATTTTTATTTTATTGAATGGGTTATATTCTGGTTACTATCATTATTTATTTTGATGTCCAAATCGTCCCATATTTGGACAGTGGGAACCCCTTCAAGCTGACTCCTATATATTTTTGATATGTTCCCATCATTCTTTGAGCAGTTCTTTATTTTTTGGCCTAACAAGATGATCCAGCTTCATCTTGTATTTTCTTTGCCCCAATGTTGGAATCGGTCATTTCTCTAGGAAACCTTCATCCCTTATTGTTTAGAAAACAAGATATGAGATAAGGTATATGTTGTTTATTTTTAAAATATTTCTTAATGTTTATTTTTGAGAGAAAGAGTGATCAAGGGAGGGGCAGAGAGAGAAGGAGACAGAGGATCCAAAGCAGGCTCTGTGCTGACAGTAGAGAACCCAATGTGGGGCTTGAACTCACGAATCGTGAGATCATTACCTGAGCCGAAGTCTGACGCTTAACTGACTGAGCCATCCAGGCACATGTTTTTTAAAGAGTACCCAAAGCGATTTTGCTGGACTATCTGGAACCTACTGTGATAGAAGCTTCTTATATAAAGGAGTTCCATCCATAGAATGGACAGGACTGAGGAGGAGTTGAAATAGACTAGGAAGATGAAGGAACATGAGTAGAGTCACAGCATATGGAAGAGCCCAACTCATTCAAAGGAGCTACAGTTCAGTGTGGCTTCAAGTAGAGGAGTCTAGAGAATGTGGCAGGGACCAGTTCACTGAGGACTTTGCCGTCCAAAGGAACTTAACCTTATTTATAGGGAACCATCATAGAGGGTTTAAACTTGGTAGGGCAGACATCGGTTTTGGTAGATTTGCGTTTTAAGGTCACTGGGCTATCACCAGTGGCAGTACATAGGATGGATTAGATAAATGTTTAAAATTTTTTTTCCAACATGGTTGGCATTTTCCTTCTTAGAGGGCTTAAGCTTTTCTCCTAGAAGCCAGTATTGCAGCTGCTGATACTAACACCTCAAAGGGATAGTTGTCAGCAGTTTAGTGTAAAGAGAGTGAGAAAGAGCCAGAACATGCAATAAGTGAAAGTTTGATTCATTTATTCATCTATTTGTGAAATGGCAGCAACTCTCCCTTTTAGTACTGGTTTTCCCATCAGGCCTGGAAGCTGAGTGTTGATGTTCTCCATTGAAAAATAACACAAACAAAGGTATATAAAAGAATGCTATCTTTTTTAATGGAAAATCTTAATGAATATGAATACTGCTACATTTTATTTTTCTTTGTCTTTGGTAATAACATCAAACATTCCATAATGTGGACATTCTACCTAGTTTGTGAGTTAACTAAAATATGAAATGTAAAAACCATGTTTTTTGAAATAATAGCAGATTGCATTTTTAGCTTGAAGCCTGCTGTTATAACAAGTTTTATTTCTGTACTATTTACAGCCTATATCCCAGGCAGTTGGAGTTGAACAACAAGCAACTCTTCTAAAACCAGATTTAGTTAGAAGGTGAGTATCTTCAAATTAATACCATGAAAACAATGAGTATTTTGAAGTATTTGCACTCAATAGGTGTGTAGAGTATCTTGATTCAAGAAGCTTCTGTGTTCTTATATTTGTATGTTTAATAAAAATAGTAGGTATTGTTTTTACTTTTTTATGTTAATGATCATATGGATTGTTAATTTAGTGACTGTGTTTTCTTGTTCTCATTATTATAATATTCTGTTCTTAAGAAAAGCTTATAAGGGTTAAAAAAAAAGAAAAATGGAATAGTATAATATAGAGTAAAATTCCAGCTAATCTAAAGAAATAAATTACAACCAGGTATATAATTGTGTTATTATTTGGTAGTTGTAAATTAATATTTTCTCTATATTGTTCAGATTAGATAATTTTTATTGATCTCGCTTCAGGTTCACTGATTTTTTTCCTTTGTCCTATTCATTCTGCTATCGTGCTAATTCAATGAGGTTTTTATTTCTATGATTGTACTTTTGTTCCAGTTTTATGGAGAAATAGTGGGCATACCTGACTGTATAAGTTTAAGGGATACACCATGCTGGTTTAATTTACATTTACGTTATGAAATGGTTACCGTAGTAGGTTCAAATAACATCCATCTCATATAAATACAATAAAAAGAAAAAAAAGAAGGGAAAAAATTTTCTCATTGTGGTGAGAACTCACAGGATTTCCTTTCTTAACAGCTTTTCTATATATCACACAACAGTGTTAACGATAGTCATCATGTTGTACATTACACCCCCAGTACTTATTTATTTTATAACTGGACATTTGTACCTTTTGACTACCAACTTCCAATTTCCCCTCCCCTCACCCTCTGCCTCTGGAAACCTCTGATTTCTGAAAAACCTCTTTTTCTGTGAATTTATGTGGATTTTTTTTGTTGTATTTTGGTTTTTGGTTATTTTTAGATTCCACTTATGAGATTATATAGCATTTATCTCTCTCTCTGACTTATTTCACTTAGCTTAATGCCTTCAGAGTCCATTGATGTTGTTGCAAATGGTAGGATTTCCCCTTTTTATGGCTGAATAATATTCTTGTGTGTGTGTGTGTGTGTGTGTGTGTGTGTGTGTGTGTACGTGTGTACACCACAATTTCTTTATATATTCATCCATCTGGACAGTTAGGTTGTTTCCATGTTCTGTGTCTTGGCTATTGTAAATAATGCTATGAACACAGGGGTGCAGATTATCTTTTGGAGTTAGTGTTTTTGTTTTTGGGGGATATATTCCCCAAAGTCAAATTGCTGAATCATATACTAGTTCCGTTTTTTTAAATTTTTTGATGATCTTCCATACTGTTTTTCATAGTGGCTGTACCAGTTTACAACCCCACTAACTGCACAACAGTTCTCTTTTCTCCACATCCTTGCCAGCATTTTTTATCTTGTCTTTTTGATGATGGCTGTTCTAACAGGTGTAAGGCAATATTTCTAGAGCTCACTTTGCCCACACCCAGGCAAGTAGCTGAATCACAGCACCACCCATTGTGGAAAGTGTTTTCCAGCCCCATTGGAACAGAAGGTCTAGCAACAACTTCTGGAAGCTGTGGGGCCCTGTGGCACTTGAGCCAAGAGGCGAGTGGGAAAAGTTGATTGCCCCCAGAATAAAGCCAGTACTGAGTGTAAAACATTCCTGTGCTATGCATGGGAAAGGGGATTGATTCATAGCCAAGGCTGAGGGTAGTTCCCAGTCCCTCCCAACCAGAGAATCTGTTTGGGAAGTTGATAGTAGCCTGGAGGGGCCTCTCTTCCTCCCACCCAGGCAAGGGAACTAAAACATAGCCCCACCATCTGTGGAAAGTCTTCTGACCCCATCTGACCAGAAGGGTGGCAACAACTACGAGGAACTATATGGTCCAGCAGCAGTTGAGCCAAGAAGCAGGCAAATAGAGCCAATAGTTTGCAGAACACGGCCAAGAGCTCTGTTTGTTAAGGGAACTTGGGGTGTGGGTAGGCTTGTGAGTTAGAACAAAGAGTTTTATCAACTTTAGAGCTGCTTCTTCCCCTGTGTCCAGGCAGAGAATCTGATCTGTACCCCTACTCATTGTTGAATAAAGTCTTCAGCCTGTCCCACCAGAGAACCTAACTAGAGCACATCAGTAGCTGCATAGGCCATTCAACAGCCCTATGGCTTCCCCTCTCTGCAGAGCAAAATTGGTGGCCTTGCCTGACCAGGGAATTCAGTGCACACTCTGGCTGGATTTGAGTCCCTAAACAATGAGCTACACAGACCACAGTTCCCATCCTGCTGCCCTGCCAGGTCAGGCATGCTAATTCAGATCTGCAGTCCTGACCATCTAGTAAACCTGACCATAGAATCCAGGAAACTATGGAGCCCATCCTGCAACCTCACTTGGATAGGGAACCAAGCCAAAAGTCTGATCCAGCTGTTCTCAGCCATTGGCATACCTCCCTTCCCTGTCCTCAGAACTCGAACAATTGCCTTCCCCAAAATGGACCATAATAGCAGGCCCCCTGCACAAAGACATTACTAGCAGACATATCCAAACAGAGCTGACTGGTGAAGAACTGCCTCTGCCAAAGGAAACCTGTGAACTCTGGAAGAGGAGCCCAATTACTCAATTGTGCAGATACCAATGTAAGGAATTAAGGATTACAAAAATCAGGTAAATATGAAACAACTAAGGAAAACTAATAAACCTTCAATAACTGACACTAAGTAAATGGAGATCATTAAAAAAAATTTTTTTAAACGTTTATTCATTTTTGAGAGACAGAGAGAACAGAGCTTAAATGAGGGAGGGGCAGAGACAGAGGGAGACAGAATCCAAAGCAGGTTCCAGGCTCTGAGCTGTCAGCACAGAGCCTGACACGGGGCTTGAACTCACTGACCGTGAGATTATGACCTGAGCCGAAGTTGGACACTCAACTGACTGGGCCACCCAAGCACCCCAGGAAATGGAGATCTTTAAACTGACAAAGAATTCACAATTTAAGGAAATTTCAGAAACTGTAAGAAAACATGGACCAGACAACTAAATAAAATTAGGGGGAGAAAATCCATGAACAGAGTGAGAAGTTTGACAAGGAAATAGTAACCATCAAAAAAAAAAAAAATACAGGGGTGCCTGGGTGGCTCAGTTGGTTGAGTGACTGACTTCAGCTCACAGTTTGTGAGTTTGAGCCCTGCATCGGGCTCTGTGCTGACAGCTCAGACCCTGGAGCCTGCTTCGGATTCTGTGTCTCCATCTCTCTCGGCGCCCCCCCCCCCCCCCCCCGCTCGCTCTCTCTCTCTCTCTCTCTCTCTCAAAAATAAATAAACATTAAAAATTTTTTTAAAAAAAATCCAGAAATCCTAGTGGTGAAAAATACAATGTAATTGAAGAATTCCACAGAGAGTTTCTAAACTAAACCACGCAGAAGACTTGTAAATAAGACATTAGAAATTAAGCAGAGTAGCAAAAATTAAAAAAGAGTGAAGCAGAGTGAAGAAAGCTGATGGAAGTTAGAGGACAAAAAGAAAAACAATATTTGCATTAAGGGGGTTGCCTGGATGTCTCGGTAGATTTAGCATCAGACTCTTGATTTCGGCGCAGGTCATGATCTTGTGGTTCGTGAGTTCAAGCCCCAATGGCATTATCCAGATACCCAAACCAGAAAAGGATACTACTATAAATTAAAATGATAAGCCTATTCCCTGATTAATATAGATGTAAAAACTCTCAGTAATATACTAGCATACTGAGTTCAACAGCACATTAAAAGGATCATATACTATAATCAAGTGAGATGTATCTCTGGGATGCAAGGATGGTTCAACAAATGCAAATCAATCAATGATTGGATTGAAAGAAATTAATCATATGATCATATTAATAGAATGAAAGAGAAGAATCATATGATCATCTCAGTAGATACAGAAAACTCATCTGACATAAATAATCATAGTAAAAACTCTTAAGAAATTAGACCTAGAAGGAACACATCTCAATATACTAAAGGCCATGTAAGACAAATCCACAGCTAACATCTTACTTAGTGATGAAAGGTTGAAAGCTTTTATTCTAATATTAGGAACAAGACAAGGGTACCCATTCTCACCACTCTTATTCAACAATACACGAAAAGTCCTAGCTAGAGAAATCAGGCAAAGAGAGAGATAAAAGGTATCAATCCCATTTACAGTAGCATCCAAAACAACAAAGTACTTAAGTGTTAAATTTAAAGAGGGGGGAGATTTCTACTCTGAAAACTACAAGACATGGGTGAAAGAAATCAAAGAAATCACAAGTAAATAAAAAGGTCTTCTGTGTTTATGGCTTAGCAGAGTGAGTATTGTTAAAATGTCAGTACTACTGAAAGCCATTTATAGATTCAATGCAATCCCTGTAAAGATTCCAGTGGCATTTATCATAGAGGAAGAAAAATCACTCCTAAAATATATATGGAAGCAGAAAAGACCCTAAATAGCCAAATAAATCCTAAGAAAGAAAAAACAAAGCAGGAGGCATCACACTTCGTGATTTCAAGCTATACTATAAAGTTATAGTCATCAAAACAGTATCATACTGGCATAAAAGCAGACAAATAGACCAATGGAGCACAATCAGGAGCCCAGAAATAAACCCAAGCATATACAGGTCAACTATTATGTCACAAGGGAGCCAAGAATACTCAATGGAGAAAAGAAATGGGGCTGGGGTAATTGGATATACACAGGTAAAAGGATGAAACTGGATCCATATCTTATACCACTCACAAAAGTTAACTTGAAATGGATTAAAGACTTAAATGTAAGACGTGAAGCCATGAAACTCCTAGAAGAAAACACAGGAATAAAGCTCCTAGACATGGGTCTTGGTAGTGATTTTCTGGATATGACACCTAAAACATGAGCAACAAAATAAAAAATAAACAAGTGGGACTACATAAACTAAAAGACTTCACAACAAAAGAAACCATCAACAAAGTTAAAAGAATACCTATGGAATGGGAAAAATATTTGTAAACTATATATCTGATAATGGGTTAATATCCAGAATATATAAAGAACTCCTACAACTCACTAACAATAAAATCAATAACCCAATTAAAAAGTGGACAAAGGACCTGAATAGACATTTCTCTAAACAAGATATACAACAGGCCAACAAGTATATGAAAAGATGTTCAACATCACTAGTCACTAGGGTAATGCACATAAAACCACAATGATATCTTACTAGTCAGAATATATCCCCGACTTGGTTCTACAGATGAGCAAAACCATTGTTTGGGATTACTGCTTGAGCACTGCAAGTATGAATTTGGTCTGCCAAGATCTGTGTGCTGGCCTTTGAAAGCCCCTCCCTCTTTCCCTGTCACACTCGGATTCCCAGTGGTGGAGCCCTGCAGATTCCCCTGCAATACCTGTGGTGCGAGATCAAAATAGGGGCTCTGATAAAGCAACCCACAATGCTGAGGGAGGGCTTATTTTCCCCCCAGGTTCTGTTTTCCCACTGGATGTACTGGAGGCTCAGGAGAGAACTCTTCACATGTGCTAGTCTCAGGGAGGTGCAACATGACCAATGTATAGCCACTTCTCTTACCCTTTTAATCCAGTCTGATGTGGTCTCTGTGGTGCAGAAGGTTGCCTCAGCTTCACCCCCTTGTTCTAGGATTCTTTCAGTGGTATATTGTTCTTGAATAGTTATTAGTTGCTTTTGTGAGCCAAGTCGGAAACAACCTATGTTGCCATCTAGGTGATGTCACTTCCTTTGTGCTTTATTTTTAGGAATTCCACTTAACTCTTTTAATATCTTCTATTTTTCTATTAAAAACATTTTTTTAATGTTTGTTTATTTTTGGGAGAGAGAGAGAGAATGAGCAGGGGAGGGGCAGAGAGAGAAGGGGACAGAGGATCCAAAGCGGGCTCTGCGCTGACAGCCTGATGCGGGGCTCTAACTCACAAACTGTGAGATCATGACCTGAGCAGAAGATGGACACTTAACCGACTGAGCCACCCAGGCGCCCCAATATCTTCTATTTTTCTGTGAGATTTTCTGTTTCTGCATTTGCTTCAAGGTTATTTGTAATTGTTCATTGAAGCATTTTGGTGATGGCTGCTTTAAAATCCCTGGCAGATAATTCCAATATCTAATTCAGCCTGTTGTTGGCATCTCTTGATTGTATTTTTACATTCAGATTATGATTTTCCTGGCTTTTGGTATGACAAGGAATTTTCATTTGTCTTCTGGACATTTTGGATATATTTTGGGAGACTCTGGATCCTATTTAAATACATTATTCTATTTTAGCAGGCAATTACCCTATTTAGATGCATTGGTCCTGGTCTACTTTTGTGGGCTGTGGTTCTAATGACAATTTAGTTTTCAGAGTCCTTGTAGTACTAGTTAGGTCTGCTTGGTTCATCTGACAGCACTGGGCCCCACTGCTGCTGACCTGGGCCAGAACTCCAGGCCATATGCTACTAGTGGAACTCCCACCAGTGTTACCAGGGGAGGAAAAAGCCCACCTGAACTGCCTTCTGCTTGGTTGGGGGTCAGGACGTTACTGGGCTTGTGCTGCCTTTGCCTTTGAGTCAGGAGATGCTGAGCCTGGACTGTCTTGTCACTGGACTGTCTTGCCACTGGGTGGGGAATTGGGAGATGCCAAACTGATTTGTTTTTCCACAAGTCCTGGGAGTCCCTAGTTAGTCCACCTTCAAATTTTCATCCTTCAGTACCCAACTGACTGTGCACTCTATTATTTCCACATTATTTAGTTATACTTAAGAGGAACAGAGAGAATTTAATTTCTGCCATCTTGTCCCAAAACCTCACCTGGTGTTTTAAGATTACTTTGAAATATGAATGATATAGCCCCATTGACTAGAATTATGTCCCTTTTATCTTTTTTTTAAAATTAATGTTTATTTTTGAGAGAGAGAGAGAGAGTGACAGAGTGCAAGTGGAGGAGGGGCAGAGAGAGAGGGAGACACAGAATCCGAAGCAGGCTCCAGGCTCTGAGCTGTCAGCACAAAGCCTGACACGGGGCTTGAACTCATAAACTGTGAGATTGTGACCTGATCCAAAGTCTGACACTCAACTGACTGAGCCACCCAGGCACCCCTCCCTTTTATCCTTTGAAGGTGTAATTTGTTACTGTTATTTCTTTGTATATTAAAAAACTAAGAGCAGTATTAATGTATCTTCCTCTACCACTCGTGTTTATGCAAATGGTTTTCACGTGGACATAGGAAAAATTTTAGGAGTTTTATATTTTCTTTTGTATCTTTATATGAATATATCATAAGTAGCTTCTAAGAGAAAGTACCTAAAAATTAATTCAAAAGATATGTTTTTGCTGCTAACAGATCTTCTCATTTAATTTTCAAACGTCTTTATTAGAATTTTTCTATTTATTGAAATATCTTCAAACTTATTAAAGAAAATGCTGAAACATGCCCTGACACAAATAAACTGAAAGCTGCCCTTTCATATTGATGTGAACCTGCAAAATATAACTGGTTAGAATTAATCACATTGAACCATTTTGACATCATTCATTTTTATTTTTTTTACTAGAATTGTAGTGTTTTATTATGTACTTGTTTTATTGAGGTATAACTGACATACAAACTTATATTAGTTTCAAGTATACAACATAATGATTTGATATTTGTATATATTGCAAAATGATCACCACAGTAAGTGTAGTGAACATCTATCACCATACAGAGTAACAGAATTTCTTTTCTTATGATGAGAACTTTAATCTGTTAGCAACTTTGAAATATATAATACAATATTAATAACTGTAGTCACCATGATGTACATGACATCCCAGGAATTACTTATTTTATAACTGGAAGTTTATATCTTTTGACTGCCTTCACCCATTCTGCCCAACCCAATTTCGCATGTCTGACAACCTCTGGCAATGATTAATCATTAATCTGTTCTGTATATATGAGTCTGCTTGGTTTTTTTTCTTTTAATTCCACATATAACTAAGATCATATGATATTTGTCTTTCTCTTTCTGACTTATTTCACTTAGCATGAGAAATATAGTGAGGAAAATAGTGTCCTCAGGGTCCATTTATGTTGTTACAAATAGCAAGACTCCATACATTTTTATGGCCAAATAGTATTCCTGTGTGTGTGTGTGTGTGTGTGTGTGTGTGTGTGTGTGTGTGTGTGTACACATGGGTATGTGTAAACATGTATATACCATATTTCCCTTTTTCCTTTAAATATGTGTTTTTTTCATTTTTTTAACATTCAACGTTTTATTAGTTTCAGTTGTACAACATAGTGATTCAACAACTTCAAACGATTCACAGTGCTCATTATGACAAGTGTACTCCTTAATCCCCATTACCTATTTAACCCATTCCCCTCACCCTCTTCCACTTTGGTGATACTCACTTTGTTCTTTATAATTACGAGTCTGTTTCTTCATTTGTCTCTCTCTCCTCTCTAAATTTTTTTCCCTTTGCTCATTTGTTTTTCTTCAGTTCCACATATGAGTGGAATTATATGGTATTTGTCTTTCTCTAACTTATTTTGCATAACATTATACTCTCTGGCTCCACCATGTCATTGCAAATAGCATGATTTCATCCATTTTTATGGCTGAATAGTACTCCATTGTATATATATACACACCACCTCTTTTTTATCCTTTCATCAATCAATGGACACTTGTACTGCTTCCATAATTTGGCTATTATAAATGATACTGCAATAAACATTAGTATGCATGTATCCCTTTGAATTAGTGTTTTTGTATTCCTTGGGTAAATCCCCATTTAATGTAATTGCTGGATCATAGGGTAGTTCTATTTTTAACTTTTTGAGGAACCTCCATAATGTTTTCCACAGTGGCTGCAACAGTTTTTATTCTCACCAAAAGTGCAGTAGGGTTCCTTTTTCTCCACATCCTCACCAACACTTGTTGATTCTTCTGTTGTTGATTTTAAACATTCTGGCAGGTGTGAGATATCTTATTGTAGCTTTGGTAACATTTCTCTGATGATAAGTGATATTGAACATCTCTTCATATGTCTGTCGTCCATCTGAATGTCTTCTTTGGAGAAATGTTTGGTCATTCCTTCTGCCCATTTTTAAATTGGGATTATTTGTCTTTGTGGTGTAGAGTTTTGTAAGTTCTTTATATATTTTTAGTACTAACCCTTTATTGAATATGTCATTTGCAAATGCCTTATCCCATTCAGTAGGTTGTCTATCGGTTTTGTTGACTATTTCCTTGGCTATGCAGAAGCTTTTCATTTTGATGTAGTTCTAATAGTTCATTTTTACTTTTGTTTCTGTTGCCTCAGGAGACATCCTAGAAAGAAGTCGCTACAGCCTGTGTCAAAGAACATACTGCCTGTGATCTTTTCTAGGATTTTTATGGTTTCATGTCTCATGTTTAGGTCTTTAATTCATTTTGAATTTATTCTTACATATGGTGTAAGAAAGTGATCCAGTTTCATTGTTTTGCATGTTGTCCAGTTTTCCCAACACCATTTGTTGAAGAGACATTCTTTTCCCATTGGACATTCTTCCCTGCTTTGTCGAAGATTCATTGACCTATAGTTGTGGGTTGTTTCTGGAATTCTGTTCTGTCCTATTGATCTATGTGTCTATTTTTGTACTGTTTTGATTACTACAGGTTTGTAATATAACTTGAAGTCTGGAATTGTGATGCCTCCAGCTTTACTTTTCTTTTTCAACATTGCTTTGGCTTTTCAGGGTCTTTTGTGGTTTCATACAAATGTTAGGATTATTTATTCTGGTTCTGTGAAAAAACATGTTGGTATTTTGTTAGGTATTGCAATGAATATGTAGATTACTTTGGGCAGTATAGACATTTTAACAATATTTATTCTTCTAATTCCTCAGCATGGAATGTCTTTCCATTTCATTGTGTCATCTTGGATTTCTTTCATCAGTGTTTTATACTTTTCAGAGTACAGATCTTTCACCTTTTTGGTTAGGTTTATTCCTAAGTATTTTATTATTTTTGGTACAATTGTAAATGGGATTGCTTTCTTAATTTCTCTTTCTGCTGTTACATTATTGATGTACAGAAATGCAACAGATTTCTGTATATTGATTTTGTATCCTGTGACCTTACTGCATTTCTTCATCAGTTACAGTAGTTTTGTGGTGGAGTCTTTTGGGTTTTCTATATTTTGTATCATGTCATCTGCAATAGTGAAAGTTTTACTTCTTCCTATCAATTTGGATGCCTTTTTATTTTTTTGTTGTTGTCTGATTTCTGTGGCTAAGACTTCCAGTACTATGTTGAATAAAAGTGGTAAGAGTATACATCTTTGTCTTGTTTCTGACCTTAGAGGAAAATCTCAGTTCTTCCCCATTAAGTATGACGTTGCCTGTGGGATTTATGTAGATGGCCTCTATTATGTTGAGATATGTTTCCTCTAAACCTATTTTGTTGAGGGTTTTTGTCAAGAATTGATGTTGTACTTTGTCAAATGCTTTTTTTCTGCATCTATTGAAATGATCATATGGTTCTTATCTTTTCTCTTATTGATATGATGTAGTACATTGAGTGATTTGCCAATATTGAGTCACTCTTGAAACCCTGGAATAAGTCCCACTTGATTGTGGTGGATGATGTTTTTAATGTATTGTTGGATTCAGTGTGCTAGTATTTTGTTGAGGACTTTTGCATGTATATTTAGCAGGAATAAGGGATATTGGCCTGTGGTTCTCTTTTCTATGGTGTCTTTATCTGGTTTTGGTATCAGGGTAATGCTGGCTTCATAGAATGAATTTGGAAGTTTTATTTCCTTTGCTATTTTTTGGCATAGTTTGAGAAGAGTAAGTATTAACTCTTCGTTAAATGTTTGGTAGAATTTGCCTGTGAAGCCATCTGGTCCTGGACGTTTGTTTGTTGGGAGTTTTTTGATTACTGATTCCATTCCTTTGCTGGTTATCCATCTGCTAAGATTTTCTATTTCTTCATGTTTCAATTTGGAGAGTTTATATGTTTCTATGAATTTATCCATGTTTTCTAGATTGTCCAGTTTGATGGCATATAGATTTTCATAATACACTCTTATAATTGTTCATATTTCTATAGTGTTGGCTGTTATTTATCCTCCCTTATTTGTGATTTTGTCTATTTGGGTCCTTTCTCCTTTTTTTTGGTAAGTCTAACTAGAGGTCTACCAATTTTATTAATTTTTTTCAAAGAACCAGTTCCTGATTTCATTGATTTGTTCTATTGTTTCTTTAGTTTCTATATCACTTATTTCTGCTCTAATATTTATTATTTCATTCCTTCTGCTGGTTTTAGGTTTTGTTTGTTGTACTTTTTCTGTCAGAGAAACTGAGTGTAAGGTTAGGTGATTTATTTGAGTTTTTTGTTTTTTTTTTTTTTGTTTTTTTTTTGTTTTTTTTGCTTCTTGAGGTAGGCCTGAATTGCCTTGAACTTCCCTCTTAGAACTGCTTTTGCTCCATCCCAGAGGTTTTGGAACCTTGTGTTTTCATTTTCATTTGTTTCCATGTGCTATTATTTCTTCCTTGATTTCCTGGTTGAGCCATTCATTGTTTAGTAGCATGTTATTTAACCTGCATGTATTTGTGATCTTTACAGATTTTTTTCCTGTGGTTGACTTGTAGTTTTGTAGCATTGTGGCCTGAAAATATGCATGGTATGACTTAAATCTTCTTCAATTTCGTGAGACTTGTTTTGAGATCTAATATGTGATCTATTCTGGAGAATGTTTCATGTGCACTTTAAAAGAACATGTATTCTGCTGTTTGGGATAGAATGTTCTGAATGTATCTGTTAAATCCAGCTGTTCCAGTGTGGCATTCAAAGCCATTGTTTTCTTGTTGATGTTTTGTTTAAATGATCTGTCCACTGATGTAAGTTGGGTGTTAAAGTACCCAACTATTATTGTATTATTATTGACTTTTATGTTTGTTATTAACTGTTTTATGTCTTTTGTTGCTTGTAAGATGGGTGTCCTAGTTATTAAGAATTGTTACAACTTCTTGTTGGATATCCCCTTTATGATTATATAGTGTCCTTCTTTGGGGGCGCCTGGGTGGCGCAGTCGGTTAAGCGTCCGACTTCAGCCAGGTCACGATCTCGCGGTCCGGGAGTTCGAGCCCCGCGTCAGGCTCTGGGCTGATGGCTCAGAGCCTGGAGCCTGTTTCCGATTCTGTGTCTCCCTCTCTCTCTGCCCCTCCCCCGTTCATGCTCTGTCTCTCTCTGTCCCAAAAATAAATAAACGTTGAAAAAAAAAATTAAAAAAAAAAAATATAGTGTCCTTCTTTGTTTCTTGTTACTGTCTTTGTTTTAAAGTCTATTTTCTCTGATATAAGTATTGCTCCTCATCTTTCTGTTGACATCCATTTTTATGATAGACATTTCTCCACCCCCTCATTTTCATTCTGCTTGTGTCTTTAGGTCTAAAATGGGTCTCTTATAAGCCACATATAGATTTGTCTTGCTTTCTTTCCATTCTGTCCTCCTATGTCTTTTAGTATATGTGCTGCCGATGTCTTTTGATTGGAGCATTTAGTCCATTTATATTCAAAGTAATTATTGATAATGTATTCTCATTTTATTATTTGTTTTGTGGTTTCTGAAGATTTTCTCTGATCATTTTCTCTGATCATTGATGATTTTCCTTATTGATATATTTGGATTTTTTCTCTTTGTTCTTTACATACTTATTAATGATTTTTGATACATGGTTAACATTAGGTTTGTATATAACCTCTTAAGCATATAGCTGTCTATATTAATTTTATCATCATTTAAAATTAGAACCATTCTTTACTTCTCTCCTGCCCACATTTTAGGTATATTTTATCATATTTCCCATATTTACATATTTGACACATTTTCCTTTTATTTTGTGAATGCCTTGTCTGATTTTTGACAGAAATATTATTTTTTACTCCTTTTGTTTCCTACTTTTATACTGTCACTTTTGGTCTCTCCTTTCCACTCAAAGAGTCCCCTTAAATATTTCTTACAGGGTTGGTTTTTTGGTCATGAACTCCTTTAGTTTTTATTTGCCTAGGAAGCTCTTTATCTCTCCTTCTATTCTGATTGATAGCCTTGCTGAATAGTGTATTCTTAGCTACAGATTTTTCCCATTCAGCAGTTTGAATATATAAGGCCACTCACTTTTGGCTTGCAAAGTTTCTGCTGAAAAATCCCCTGCTAGCCTTTTTGGGTTTCTAGCCTTTTGGGTATCTTCTTTTGCCTTGCTGCTTTAAAATTTTTTTCTTTATCACTAAATTTTGCCAGTTTAATTACAATATATCTTGGTGTTGACCTCCTTTTGTTAATTTTGATGGGAGTTTCCTGTGCCTCCTGGATCTGGATGTCTGTTACCTTCCCCAGATCAGGGAAGTTTTCAGCTATTATTTTTTCAAGTAAATTTTGTACCCTCTTTTGTCTTCCTTCTTCTAGGGCTCCTATAATATGAATATTATTACATTTGGTGGAGTCACTGTGTTCTCTAAGTCTGTTTTCATTTTTCATAGTTCTTTTCTCTCTTGTTCAACTTGATTACTTTCCATTATTCTGTCTTCTAGGTCACTGAGTTGTTCCTCTGCTTCTTCCATCCTGCTGTTCATTCCATCTAGCATGCTTCTCATTTGGTTTATTGAGCCCTTTATCAATGCTATTTTATTCCTTATCTCTGTGTTAAGGGTCTCACTGATGTCTTCCACTCTTTTCTCAAGTCCAGTGAGTATCTTTGTGATCATTACTTTAAATTCTCTATTGAGCATGTTACTTATTTCTGTTTTGCTTAGATCTCTGGCCATGGCCTTGTACTGTTCTTTAATTTGGGATAAATTTCTCTGTCTTTTCATTTTACCTACATTTCTGTGTCCATTTGTCTGTGTTAGGAAATAAGCTACATCTTCTGTTCCTCAGGGTAATGATCTTATGATGAAGAGATCCTGTAGTGCCCTGCCATGTAGTGTCCTCTGTTTCCCTAGGCCTGGTGCTTCCTGGAGTGTCTCCAGTGTGTTCTGCATGTGCTCTTATGTTTTGTCTTTGCTGCTGTATCCTTTAGGTCAGTCGTCTATAGAGGCTTTGTTTGCCTATTACAAGGAATGTCTGGTCCCTGGACTGAATGTGGCACGTTTTAACTTAGGTGTGCTCTGGTCTGTTTGTGAAATGAGACCTGTTGCCACTGCTGCTGTAACTGAGGCTCCTCAAAACTCCTGAGTGGGAAGGTATGGTGTGAGCAGGGTTTGGGGCCAGTTTTCTAGAGGAGGGGACTGCTAAGGCATCAGTGGAAAATGAGAAGAGTGGTTCCACTGGAATATGGGGGACAGGGCTTGGTGTAAGCAAGTGTTGGTGTTGTGTTGGTTCCTATAGGTGTCCCTGTGCTTATGCTTAGGGTCAGTGGAGAGAAATGGCACTGTCTTGTTATTTTCTTCCTGAAGATTTCTCTCCGTGAACACTGCCTCTCTTGGATGTGGTCCAAAATAAACAAATAACCCTCTCCACTGTATGTTCCAGGTACTTTTCATATCACTGTTTCTGTGCTGTGTGCCCACAGGTTGTTTGCCTGCCTTCTCTGCAAGAGCAACATAATGCCCTCCATGCTGTATCCTAGCCAAGCCCAGTGACCTTTAAAACTCCAGACTTTATGCCCCTCTAGTTGCCAGCAGTCATAAAATTTGGCCCCTCTTGCTTTACAAGCCAATTGCTATGGAATTTGTTTCCCCCAAGCACTCCCCTGCATGTTAGTCTGTCTCACCCTTCTCTACAACCAGTGCATTCTCTCCACTCCCATGGTCATGGTCCATTTCACTCCCCAACCACATCTCTACACTTTTTACCTTCTTCCATGTGGCCTCTTTTCTACCTTTAGTTGTGTAGTATGCTCTGCCAGTCTTCAGGTCATTTTCTGGTGTATTTAGGAATATTTGATAGTTATCTGATTGTATTTGTGGGACAAGGTGAGCTTCGAGTACTCCTACTCCACTGCTATCTTGCAACAACCCACCAGTACATTTTCTTCATTGGATTTTCATTTTTTGTTCTTTCTCTTGCCCTATTCCTTTCTTCCTCACTTGGTCTATCTATATATACCCTATTGATTTTTTTCACATAAACAGGTATATTTTGAGTGAAAATTGGTTTTTAGAAGTTTTATTTGAACAAATTAATAATATACCCAAAAAACAAACAAGATAAAGCTGATCAAGAGAATCCTCTGATAAAAGGTTCCACAGAGGTCCATCACTGACAGTGTTTTTCTTTCATTCCCACTAGTGTCAGGTGATTGCCAAATAAATACATATTATCTCAGTGTTTCATAATTTTTAAAAACATCTTTATTGAGATATAAATCACACACTATTAAATTCACCCTTAAATGGGTGTACAATTTGCTATTTGTATATTCTCACATATTATATTTCTTATTTATTTTCCTTAAATTCATAATGTATTATTTTATAATTGGAAGTTGTCTAGAATTTTGCCATGAGAATGGAATTATTCTAGCTATCATAGAATTTCTGATGATAATTCTGATTTGGGTTAAATATTGGGCTTTGAGAATTATGGCATAGTGTTTGCTCTGAGAAATTGAATAGGAGTTGCTTTTTTTTTTTTTTAAATAACTAGTCTGAATCAAGATGTGGCAGCTGTGAAGGAAAACATCAATACTCCTGATAACCTATATGGAAATGGCAAACAAGATCGGACCAAACAAAGAAGAGCTTCCTGTCCTCGACCAGAGAAGGGGACTAAATTCCAACTTACTGTGCTTCAGGTCAGTGTGTAAATATTATTTGCTTAAGAGTGTGTGTATAGGTCTGTGTTGACAGAGAGGAGCCATGTTTCTTAAGAGGTGAGTATAAAGCATGTGAAGCGCTAATATTTCTCTCATTAAAATTTTTTCTGATAACAATATTATGTATTAGGAAGTATAGGCCAAATACAAGGAAGAAAATGAAATTCACTTTTTTCATCTTTTTCTATATGTATGTATAGTATTTTACATTATTAAGGTTGTAATAGTACTAGTAATGGTAGCAAATGTTTTCTTTTTTGGTAGACACCTTAAATGTTATGCCTTTGTTTTATCATTTAATCCTTCAGTAAACCTGTATGATAGGTGTTAGCATACTCATGTTTACAAATGAAGATATTGAAGATTAGAGGGGTAAAGCAATTTGCCTATGGTCATTGAACTAGCAATTGATAGTCTGATTGGAATCCAAACTTTAAAGCTGATATTTCTAACTAATTGGTATATACATCTTGGATGGATGCTTAAACCATTGTATAATTTCATATTCTTCCTTTTTTTTTGCTGAACACACACACACATATATTTTAATTTCATTAAGTTTTTAATTTTAATTCTAGTATAGTTAACATACAATGTTATATTAGTTTCAGTTGTACAATATAGTTACTCAAAAATCATATATATCACTTAGTGCTCATCATAAGTGTACTCTTTAATACCCATCACTTATTTTATCCATCCCCCATGCACATGCCCTCTGGTGATCATCAGTTTGTTCTCTATAGTTAGGAGTCTGTTTCTTGAGTGTCTCTCTCTCCTTCTCTCTTTTATTTTAATCTTCCGCTTATTTGTTTTGTTTCTTAAATCCTGTATATGAGTAAAATCTTATGGTATTTGTCTTTCTCTGACTGACTTATTGCACTTAGCATTATATTGTTGAACTACATCCATTTTGTTGCAAATGACAAGATTTCATTCTTTTTTATGTCTGAGTAACCTACTTTGTATGTATATACCATGTCTTTCAATTTTTTTTAATGTTTATTTATTTGTGAGACAAAGAGACAGAGACAGAGCATGAGAGGGAGGAGGGGCAGCGAGAGGGGGAGACACAGAATCTGAAGCAGGCTCCAGGGTCTGAGCTGTTAGCACAGAGCCCAATGCGGGGCTCGAACCCACAGACTGCAAGATCATGACCTGAGCTGAAGTCGGACACTCAACTGACTGAGCCACCCAGGCACCCAACCATATCTTTTTAAAAATTTTTTTTAATGTTTATTTTTAAGAGACAGAGTACATGTACATGATTGGGGGAGGGGTGGAGAGACAGGGACAGAGGATCCAAAGTGGGCTCTCTGCTGTCAGCACAGAGGTTCAAACTCATGAACTGTGAGATCATGACCTAAGCCAAAGTCAGACGCTTAACCAACTGAGCCACCCAGGCACCCCATATCTTCTTTATCCATTCATCAATTGATGGACATTTGTACTGCTTCCATATCTTGGCTACTGTAAATGCTGCTATTAACATAGGGGTGCATGTATCCCTTTGAATTAGTGTTTATTTATCCTTAATGTAAACACCTAGTAGTGTGATTACTGAATCATAGGGTAGTTTTGTTTTTAACATTTTGAGGAACCTCCATACTGTCTTCCACAGTGGCTATACCAGTTTGCATTTTCAGCAACAGTGCATGAGGGTTCCCTTTTCTACACATCCTCATAAACACCTGTTGTTACTTGTGTTGTTGATTTTAGTCATTGTGACAGGTGTGAGGTGATATCTCATTATAGTTTTGATTGCAATGCCATGATGATAAGTGATGATGAGCATTTTCATGTGTCTTTTGGCCTGAGTATCTTCTTTGGAGAAATGTCTGTTTAAGTCTTCTGACAACTTTTTAATTCGATTATTTGTTTTTGTATGTTGAGTTTTATAAATTCTTTATATATTTTGCATACTAGCCCTTTATTGGATATGTAATTTGCAAGTATCTTCTCCCATTCCATAGGTTGCCTTTTAGTTTGTTTTTTTTTTTAATTTTTTTTTAATGTTTATTTATTTTTGAGATAGAGAGAGACAGAGCATGAACAGGGGAGGGGCAGAGAGAGAGGGAGACACAGAATCCGAAACAGGCTCCAGGCTCCAAGCTGCCAGCACAGAGCCCGACGCGGGGCTCGAACTCACGGACCGTGAGATCATGACCTGAGCCAAAGTCGGACGCTTAACCAACCAAGCCACCCAGGCGCCCTGCCTTTTAGTTTTTTTAGTTGTTTCCTTTGATGTGCAGAAGCTTTTTATTTTGATGTCATCCCAGTAGATCATTTTTGCTTTTGTTTCCTTTTCCTCAGGAGATATAAATAGAAAGAATTTGCTACTGCTGATTTCAAAGAAGTTAATGCCTGTGTTCTCTTCTAGGAATTTTACAGTTTCAGGTCTCACATTCAGATCTTTAATCCATTTTGAACTTATTTATGTGTATGGTATAAGAAAGAGGTGGAATTTCATTCTTTTGCATGTTGCTGTCCAGTTTTTCCAACACCATTTGTTGAATGGACTGTCCCTTTACCATTGCATATTGTTTCCTGCTTTGTCAAAGATTAATTAACCCTGAAGTTGTGGGTTTATTCTGCATCTTCTATTTCTTTTCATTGGTTTTTGTGTCTCTTTGTGCCCGTACCATACTGTTTGATTACTATAGCTTGGGAGTATAACTTGAAATCCAGAATTGTGATGTCTTCAACTTTGCTTTTCCTTTTCAAAATTGATTATTTGCATCTATGTTCATCAGGGATATTGGCCTGTAGTTCTCTTTTTGAGTGGTGTCTTTATCTGGATTTTGTATCAGAGTAATGCTGGCCTCATAGAGTGGATTTGGAAGTTTTGCTTCCTTTTCTATTTTTTTGGAATAGTTTGAGAAGAATAGGTATTAACTCTTCTTTAAATTTTGTTAAAATTCACCTGTGAAGCCATCTGGTCCCTAACTTTTGTTTGTTGGGAATTTTTTGATTACTGACTCAACTTCTTTGCTGGTTGTCTCTGTTCAAATTTTCTATTTCCTTCTGTTTCAGTTTTCGTAGTTTATATGTTTCTAGGAGCTTATCCATTTCTTCTAGATTATCCAATTTGTTGGCATATAGTTTTTCATAGTATTCTCTTATGATTATATGTTTGATGTTGGTTGTTATTTCTCTTTTCTCATTTGTGATTTTATTTATTTGAGCCCTTTCTCTTTTTTCTTGACAAGTCTGACTAGAGGTTTAACAATTTTATAATTTTTTTCAAAGAACCAGCTCCTGGTGTCATTGATCTGTTCTATTGTTTGTTTTGTTTTGTTTTGCTTTGCTATGTTTTGTTTTTAGTTTCTATATCTTTTATTTCTAATCCCATCTTTGTTATTTCCATTTTTCTTCTGGTTTTAGGTTTTGACTGTTGTACTTTTTCTACCTCCTTTAGGTGCATGGTCAGGTTGTTTATTTGAGATATTCCTTCCTTCTTGAGGTAGACCTGTATTGTTGTAAATTCCCTCTTAGAACAACTTTTGCTACATCCCAGAGGTTTTGGATCATTGTGTTTTCATTTTCATTTGTTTCCCCGTACTTTTTTTTTAATTTTTATTTTTTTAACTTTATTTTTTATTTTTTAAAATTTACATCCCAACTAGTTAGTATATAGTGAAGCAATGATTTCACTAGATTCCTTAATGCCCCTTACCCATTTAGCCCGTCCCCACTCCCACAACCCCTGGGGACTATGTGCCATCGAGGCCAGGCCATGAGTTTGGGCTCAATGTGCGATGGTGGCTGGGGATCGCAGTTGGGCAAGATACACGAGGGTGGTGGGTGTGCATAGCTGGATATGGTGCTGCTGACATGCCTGTTGCCTGAGTCATAGGGTAGGTCTATTTTTAATTTTCTGAGGAACCTCCACACTGCTTTCCAGAGCGACTGCACCAATTTGCATTCCCACCAACAGTGCAAGAGGGTTTCCGTTTCTCCACATCCTCTCCAGCATCTATAGTCTCCTGATGTGTTCATTTTGGCCACTCTGACTAGTGTGAGGTGATACCTGAGTGTGGTTTTGATTTGTATTTCCCTGATAAGGAGCGACGTTGAACATCTTTTCATGTGCCTGTTGGCCATCCGGATGTCTTCTTTAGAGAAGTGTTGATTCATGTTTTCTGCCCATTTCTTCACTGGGTTATTTGTTTTTCGGGTGTGGAGTTTGGTGAGCTCTTTATAGATTTTGGATACTAGCCCTTTGTCCAATATGTCATTTGCAAATATCTTTTCCCATTCCGATGGTTGCCTTTTAGTTTTATTGGTTGTTTCCTTTGCTGTGCAGAAGCTTTTTATCTTCATAAGGTCCCAGTAATTCACTTTTGCTTTTAATTCCCTTGCCTTTGGGGATGTGTTGAGTAAGAGATTGCTACGGCTGAGGTCAGAGAGGTTTTTTCCTGCTTTCTCCTCTAAGGTTTTGATGGTTTCCTGTCTCACATTCAGGTCCTTTATCCATTTTGAATTTATTTTTGTGAATGGTGTGAGAAAGTGGTCTAGTTTCAACCTTCTGCATGTTGCTGTCCAGTTCTCCCAGCACCATTGGTTAAAGAGACTGTCTTTTTTCCATTGTATGTTCTTTCCTGCTTTGTCAAAGATGAGTTGGCCATACGTTTGTGGGTCTAGTTCTGGGGTTTCTATTCTATTCCATTGGTCTATGTGTCTGTTTTTGTGCCAATACCATGCTGTCTTGATAATTACAGCTTTGTAGTAGAGGCTAAAGTCTGGGATTGTGATGCCCCCTGCTTTGGTCTTCTTCTTCAACATTACTTTGGCTATTCGGGACCTTTTGTGATTCCATATGAATTTTAGGATTGCTTGTTCTAGCTTGGAGAAGAATGCTGGTACAATTTTGATTGGGATTGCATTGAATGTGTAGATAGCTTTGGGTAGTATTGACATTTTGACAATATTTATTTTTCCAATCCATGAGCAGGGAATGTCTTTCCATTTCTTTATATCTTCTTCAATTACCTTCATAAGCTTTCTATAGTTTTCAGCATACAGATCTTTTACATCTTTGGTTAGATTTATTCCTAGGTATTTTATGCTTCTTGGTGCAATTGTGAATGGGATCAGTTTCTTTATTTGTCTTCCTGTTACTTCATTATTAGTGTATAAGAATGCAACTGATTTCTGTACATTGATTTTGTATCCTGCAACTTTGCTGAATTCATGTATCAGTTCTAGCAGACTTTTGGTGGAGTCTATCGGATTTTCCACGTATAATATCATGTCATCTGCAAAAAGCGAAAGCTTGACTTCATCTTTGCCAATTTTGATGCCTTTGATTTCCTTTTGTTGTCTGATTGCAGATGCTAGAACTTCCAACACTATGTTAAACAACAGCGGTGAGAGTGGGCATCCCTGTCGTGTTCCTGATCTCAGGGAAAAAGCTCTCAGTTTTTCCCCATTGAGGATGATGTTAGCTGTGGGCTTTTCATCAATGGCTTTTATGATATGTAAGTATGTTTCTTCTATCCCGACTTTCTCAACGGTTTTTATTAAGAAAAGGTGCTGGATTTTGTCAAAGGCCTTTCCTGCATCGATTGACAGGATCATATGGTTCTTCTCTTTTTTTTTTGTTAATGTGATGTATCACGTTGATTGATTTGCGAATGTTGAACCAGCCCTGCATCCCAGGAATGCATCCCACTTGATCATGGTGAATAATTCTTTTTATATGCTGTTGAATTCTATTTGCTAGTATCTTACTGAGAATTTTTGCATCCATATTCATCAGGGATATTGGCCTGTAGTTCTCTTTTTTTACTGGGCCCAAGAGACTCATTTTAGACCTGAGGACACCTTCAGATTGAAAGTGAGGGGATGGAGAACTATCTATCATGCAACGGGAAATCAAAAGAAAGTTGGAGTAGCCATACTTATATCAGGCAAACTAGACTTTAAATTAAAGGTTGTAACAGGAGATGAAGAAGGGCATTATATCATAATTACAGGGTCTATCCATCAGGAAGAGCTAAGAGTAATAAATGTCTATGCACCGAATACGAGAGCCCCCAAATATGTATAACAGTTAATCACAAACATAAGCAAACTTATTGATAAGAATGTGGTAATTTCAGGGGACTTTAACTCCACTTACAGCAATGGATAGAACATCTAGACAGAGAATAAATAAATAAACAAGGGCCCTGAATGATACATTGGATCAGATGGACTTGACACATATATTTAGAACTCTGCATCCCAAAGCAACAGAATATACTTTCTTCTCGAGTGCACATGGAACATTCTCCAAGATAGGTCACATACTGGGTCACAAACCAGCCCTTTGTAAGTATACAAGAATTGAGATCATACCATGCATACTTTCAGACCACAATGCTATGAAGCTTGAAATCAAGCACAGGAAAACGTCTGGGAAACCTCCAAAAGCATGGAGGTTAAAGAACACCCTAGTAAAGAATGAATGGATCAACCAGGCAATTCGAGAAGGAATTAAAGAATTATGGAAACAAATGAAAATGAAAATACAACAATCCACACGTTTTGGGATGCAGCGAAAGCAGTCCTGAGAGGAACATACATTGCAATGCAGGCCTATCTCAAGAAACAAGAAAAATCCCAAATACAAAAGCTAACAGCACACCTAAAGGAAATAGAAGCAGATCAGCAAAGACACCCCAAAGTCAGCAGAAGATAAAAGTAAAGATCAGACCAGAAATAAGCAGTATTTATTTAGTATAGAATCTAAAAAAAGATTAGAGCAGATCAATGAATCCAAGAGTTGGTTTTTTGGAAAAATAAACAAAATTGATAAACCGCTAGCCAGGCTTCTCAAAAAGAAAAGGGAGATGGCCCAAATAGATAAAATCATAAATGAAAATGGAATTATTACAATCAATCCGTCAGAAATGCAAGCAGTTTTCAGGGAATACCATGAAAAATTATATGCCAACAAACTAGACAACCTGGAAGACATGGACAAATTCCTAAGCACCCACACTCTTCCAAAACTCAAACAGGACAAAATAGAAAATTTGAACAGACCCATAACCAGTGAGGAAATTGAATCAGTTATCAAAAATCTCCCAGCAAATAGGAGTCCAGGACCAGATGGCTTCCCTGGGGAATTCTACCAGACATTTAAAGCAGAGATAATACCTTTCTTTCTCAAGTTGTTCCAAAAAATAGAAAGGGAAGGAAAACTTCCAGACTCATTCTGTGAAGCCAGCATTACTTTGATTCCTAAACCAGACAGAGACCCAGCAAAAAAAAGAGAACTACAGGCCAATGCAAAAATTCTCAATAAGGTACTAGCAATTCAAATCCAACAGCATATAAAAAGAATTATTCACCATGATCAAGTGGGATTCATTCCTGGGCTTCAGGGCTGGTTCAATATTCACAAATCAATCAATGTGATACATCACATTAACAAAAGAAGAGAACCATATGATCCTGTCAATAGATGCAGAAAAAGCATGTGACAAAATTCAGCATCCTTTCTTAATCCGTCAAGAAACTCGGGATAGAAGGAACATACTTAAACATCATAAAAGCTATTTATGAAAAGACCACATCTAATATCATCCTCAGTGGGGAAAAACTGAGAGCTTTCCCCCTGAGATCAGGAGCACGACAGGATGTCCACTCTCACCGCTGTTGTTTAACATAGTGTTGGAAGTTCTAGCATCAGCAATCAGACAACAAAAGGAAATCAAAGGCATCAAAATGGGCAAAGATGAAATCAAGCTTTCACTCTTTGCATATGAAATGATATTATACTAGGAAAACCTGATAGACTCCACCAAAAGTCTGCTAGAACTGATACATGAATTTTGCAAAGTCACAGGATGCAAAATTAATGTACAGAAATCAGCTGCATTCTTATACACTAATAACGAAGCAACAGAAAGACAAAGAAACTGATCCCATTCACAATTGCACCAAGAAGCATAAAATACCTAGGAATAAACCTAACCAAAGATGCAAAAGATCTGTATGCTGAAAACTATTGAAAGCTTAGGAAGGAAATTGAAGAAGATATAAAGAAATGGAAAAACATTCTGTGCTCATGGATTGGAAGAATAAATATTGTTAAAATGTCAATACTAACCAAAGCTATCCACACGTTCAATGCAATACCAATCAAAATTGCACCAGCATTGTTCTCAAAACTATAACAAACAATCCTAAAATTTGTATGGAACCACACAAGGCCCCGAATAGCCAGAGTAATATTGAAGAAGACCAAAGCAGGAGGCATCACAATCCCAGACTTTAGCCTCTACTACAAAGCTGTAATTATCAAGACAGCATGGTATTGGCACAAAAACAGACACAGAGACCAATGTAGTAGAATAGAGACTCCAGAATTGGGCCCACTAAAGTATGGCCAACTAATCTTTGACAAAGCAGGAAAGAACATCCAATGGAAAAAGTCGCTTTAACCAATGGTGTTGGGAGAACTGGACAGCAACATCCAGAAGGATGAAACTAGACCACTTTCTCACACTATTCACAAAAATAAATTCAAAATGGATAAAGGACCTGAATGTGAGGCAGGAAACCATCAAAACCCTAGAGGAGAAAGCAGGAAAAAACCTCTCTGACCTCAGCCGCAGCAATTTCATACTTGACACATCCCCAAAGGCAAGGGAATTAAAAGCAAAAATGAACTATTGGGACCTCATGAAGATAAAATGCTTGTTCACTGCAAAGGAAACAGTCAACAAAACTAAAAGGCAACCAACAGAATGGGAAAAAATATTTGCAAATGACATATCACATACAGAGCTAGTATCCAAAATCTGTAAAGAGCTCACCAAACTCCACACCCGAAAAACAAATAACCCAGTGAAGAAATGGGCAGAAAACATGAATAGACACTTCTCTAAAGAAGACATCCAGATGGCCAACAGGCACATAAAAAGATGCTCAACATCACTCCTCGTCAGGGAAATACAAATCAAAACCACACTCAGATATCACCTCACGCCAACCTGAGTGGCTAAAATGAACAAATCAGGAGACTATAGATGCTGGAGAGGATGTGGAGAAACAGGAACCCTCTTGCCCTGTTGGTGGGAATGCAAACTGGTGCAGCCACTCTGGAAAACAATGTGGAGGTTCCTCAAGAAATTAAAAATAGAACTACCCTACCACCCAGCAGTTGCACTACTAGGTTTTTATCCAAGAGATATAGGAGTGCTGATGCATAGGAGCACTTGTACCCCGAGGTTTATAGCAGCAGTTTCAACAATAGCCAAATTATGGAAAGAACCTAAATGTCCATCAACTGATGAATGGGTAAAGAAGTTGTGGTTTATATATACAATGGAATACTACTTGGCAATGAGAAAGAATGAAATATGGCCTTTTTTAGCAGCATGGATGGAACTGGAGAGTGTCATGCTAAGTGAAATAAGTCATGCAGAGAAAGACAGATACCAAATGTTTTCACACTTATGTGGATCCTGAGAAACTTAACAGAAGACCATGGGGCAGGGGAAGGGGGAAGAAAAAGTTACAGTGAGGGAAGGAGGCAAACCATAAGAGACTCTTAAAAACTGAGAATAAACTGAGGGTTGATGGGGGGTGGGAGGGAGGGGAGGGTGGGTGATGGGCATTGAGGAGGGCACCTGTTGGGATGAGCACTGGGTGTTGTATGGAAACCAATTTGACAATAAATTTCATATTAAAATAAAAACAGTGATCACAAGTGCCCTCCTTAGTACCCATCACCCATCTAGCTCATCTCCCACTCCCCTCCCTTCATCAACCCATAGTCTGTTTTCTAGAATTAAGAGTCTCTTGTGGTTTTTTTCCCTCTCTTCTCTTTTCCCCCTTGCCATATGTTCATCCTTTTTGTTTCTTAAATCTCACATATAAATGAAATTGTATGGTAATTGTCTTTCTCTGAGTGACTTATTTCGCTTAGCATTATACATTCTAGCTCCATCCACATTGTTGCATATGGCAAGATTTCATTCTTTTTGACTCATGAGTAATATTCCAGTGTGTGTGTGTATGTGCGCGCGCGCGTGTGCGCCCATGCACGTATACACCATATGTTCTTTATGCATTCATTATCCATTCAGTAGTCGATGGACATTTGTGCTCTGTCCATAGTTTGGCTATTGTTGATTCTTTATATATTTTGGATACTAACCTTTTATTGGATAGGTCATTTGTAAATATCTTCTCCCATTCAGTACATTGTTTTTTAGTTTTGTTGATCGTTTCCTTTGTTGTACAGAAACATTTTAGTTTGATGTAGTCCCAATAGTTCATTTCTGCTTATATTTCCCTTGCTTTGGCAGACTTATCTAGAACAATATTGGTATATCCAATGTCAGAGAAATTACTGCCTGTGTTCCCTTGTAGGACTTTAATGGTTTCAAGTCTCACATTTAGTTCTTTCATCCATTTTGCATTTATTTTTGTGTATAGTGTACAAAAGTGGTCTAGTTCCATTCTTTTGCATGTAGTTCTCCAGTTTTACCAACACTAATTTTCAAGGAGCCTTTTCCAATTGTGTGTTCTTGTCTCTTTTGTTGAAGATTAAATTACCATGTAATTGTGGGTTTATTTCTGGGCTTTAGTCCTGTTCTGTTGATTTGTGTGTCTGTTTTTGTGCCAGTACCATGCTCTTTTGATTATGATAGCTTTGTGGTATAACTTTAAGTCTGGAATTGACATACATATAGCTTTATTTTTCTTTTTGAAGATTGTTTTGGCAAATCTGGGTCCTTTGTGGTTGCATACAAATTTTAGGATATTTTTTTCTAGTTCGGTAAAAAAAAATGTTTTGGTGAGGTTTACATTAAATCTGTAGATTGCTTTCGGTTATATGGTCATTTTAACAATATATGTTCTTCAAATTCTTGAGCATGAAATATCTTTCCATTTGTTTGTATTGTCTTCAATTTCTTTGAGAGAGAGAGACAGAGACAGAGCACGAGTGGGGAAAGGCAGAGAGAGAGAGAGGGAGACACAGAATTCAAATCAGGCTCCAGGCTCTGAGCTGCCAGCACAGAGCCCAACGGGGGCCTCAAACTCACAAGCCATGAGATCATGACTTGAGCTGAAGTCAGATGCTTAAACATTTGAGCCACCCAGGCGCCCCGAAATGCAACTGATTTCTATACATTGATTTTGTATCCTGAAACCTTTGTAAATTCATTTATTAGTTTTAGTAGTTTTTTGGTGGTTTTTCACATAGAGTGTCATGTCATTTTCAAATTGCAAAAGGTTACTTGTTTCTTGCCAATTTGGATCCCTTTTATTTCTTTTTGTGTCTAATGGCTGAGGCTAGGATTTCCAGTACTATGTTGAATAAAAGTGGTGAGAGTAGACATCCTTGACTTTTTCCTGACCTTAAGGGGGAATGTTTTCAGTTTTCACCATTGAACATTACGTTATCTGTGGATTTTTCATATATGGCCTTTATTATGTTGAGGTACGTTCCCTCTCAACCTAGTTTCTTGATTATTTATATCATGAAAGGATGTTGTGCTTTGTCATATGCTTTTTTGCATCTATTGAAATGATCATATGGTTCTTATCGTTTCTCATGTTGATGTATGTATCACAGTGATATATTTGCAAATATTGAGCCACCCTTGCATCCCAGGAAAAATTCCACTTGATCGTGGTGAATGATTTTTTTAATGTGTTATTGGATTCAGTTTGGTGGTATTTTGTTGAGTACTTTTGCATCTACGTTCATCAGTGATTTTGGCTTATAGTTCTTTTTTTGTATGTCTTTATCTGGTTTTGTAATGCTGGTTTCACAGAATGAATTTGGAAGTTTTCCTTCCTTTTCTATTTTTTGCAATAGTTTGAGAAGTCATATTCTTATTTATTTATTTATTTATTTATTTATTTATTTATGGGAGAGAGAGAGAGAGAGAGAGAGAGAGAGAGAGAGAGAGAGAGAGACAAGTTGAGAGAGAGACTCCCAAGCAGACTCAGGGCTGTCAGTGCAAAACCCATTGCAGGGCTCAGTCCCACAAACCAGGAGATCATGATCTGAGCCAAAATCAAGAGTTGGATGCTTAACTGACTGAGCCACCCAGGTGCCCCGTATTCTCCATTTTTAAAAACTTAATATATCACGCGCATTTTCCTGTGTCGCTTTTTAATTTTTCAGTAGCATAATATTTAAAATATTTTTCTTATTTTACAGTGAGAGAGAGAGAGAGAGAGAGAGCAAGTGAGCAGGGGAGAGGGGCAGAGGGAAAGAGAGAATTTTAAATTGGCTCTTGCTCAGCTTGGAGCCTAATGTAGGGCTTGATCCATTGACCCTGGGATTATGACCTGACCTGAAATCAAGAGTTGGATGCTCAACTCACTGAGCCACTCAGGTGCCCTGGTAACATAATATTTTAAATTGTTGCCTTAGATAGTCCCTTGTATAGAGATATAATATTTTAATAATCACTTCTGTTATTCTTCATTTAAATTGTTTCTATCAGTCTATCTCTGTCTGCCAGTCTGTTTCTTCTCTTTTTGTCTTTCTCTCTCCTTTTGTCTGTGTGTCTGTGCATGTCTCTTTCTCTGTAGCAAACACTCTTGAACACAGATCTATATAAAGATCCCTGTTTTTTTTTTAAGATCCCTGTTTTTTTTAATGATTCATTGCTAGAAGTAGAATTAATAGGTAAAAAAGTGACAAGCAGAAAACTGAACTCTTAAACTGAGAGAACAGGGGAGCCTGGGTGGCTCAGTGGGTTAAGCATCTGATGTTGGCTCAGGTCATGATCTTGCAGTTCGTGAGTTCAAGCCCCGCATCGGGCTCTGCACTGGTGGTGTGGAGCCTGCTTGGGATTCTCTTTCTCTCCCTGTCTCTCTCTGCCCCTTCCCCCTTTCCATATGCTCTCTCTCTCTCTCTTTCTCTCTCAAAATAAATAAATAAACTTAAAAAAATTCAGAGAACAAAAATGGTTGGCAGAGGAGAGGTTGTTGTAAGGGATAATGTACAGCAAAGGGACTAAAGTCAATGAGAGTGTAATAACGTTGTCTTGTGACAGATGGTAACTACATTTACCATGGTAAGCACTGAGTAATGCGTGGAATTGTTAAACCAGTATGTTGTACACCTGAATCCAATATAACTGTTAATTTTACTTCAATTTAAATTAAGTCAATAAAAGTAGTGAAAATATATGAAGATTTAACAATTTTTAAAATTCACGTTGCTAGATTGCCATCCAAAAAGGTTGGACCAGTATACATTTCCATTAGCAGTGTGATTTCTATTGCTTAACGTGCTAATTTGTGTGATTAAGAGAATTTTGGAAATGAAGGACTAAATAAACTGCATTTTGGCAAAATACAGTGACTCTTCAGACTTTGCGTTTTCATAAAAGTTAAATTTTTCTTTTCCACAGGATCACAGTTCTAATATTTTGCTAATTTAAGTCTTTTATTTGTCATAGAATGGGTGTTAAGGCAGTGTTTCAACAGGGAAAAAAAACCTTCTTAGAATCTCAACAATTTAAACTATTTTTCCATATATTGTGTGTTAACTCATCTAGACGTTCCTTTGTCCATTTGCAAATAGAAGATAATAACTGACTCTTAAATTGGTGAAATGTTTGTGCCCAGGTGTCAACATCTGGAGACAACATGGTGGAGTGTCAGTTGGAGACACACAACAACAAGATGGTCACCTTCAAGTTTGATGCTGATGGTGACGCACCAGAAGACATTGCAGATTATATGGTAAGTACAATGAAACCAGATTACCTTCCATCTGGCATTGCATCTCTTTTTTCCTCTCATTCTTTCCCCTCATTTATTCAGAGCAATCTTTTTTTAGGGTACCATTAGTTTTTAAAATTTGCACAAAGATAAACTGCTTATGATCAAGAGTAAGTCACTGTACCTTCTTTCATTTTATTATACTTATTTCTAAAATATGAGAGTGTTTTATTAAGACATTACCTAGGTCAGTGGTTCTTACCACCTTAAGAGCTTTTAAAAACAAATCCATTGCCTCGGTCCCTAATTAAATCAGAATCTTTGGAGTTAAGGCCTAAGCATCAGTAGTTTATGAAATGCTCCAGGTAATTCTAATGTAGTAGCTACTGATATACCATCTTACATATAGATGTCAAGTAATGTTCATCATTTCATTTAGTTTTCGTACTTTTTTTTTGAATTGTTAGGCTTAAGTTAGTAGTTTTGTCCTATTTTCATGGGGATAGGTAAGGGTGGCGGGAAGAGTACATAATGCTTTTGTTTCTGCCAATTTTCTTCAGATATGTATTCTTGTAGAAACAGAATTAAACGTTTTGTTTAAATTCTTTTGACGTTTATTTATTTTTTTGAGAGAGAGAATGTGAGCAGGGAACAGGCAGAGAGAGAGGGAGACACAGAATCTGAGGCAGGTTACAGGCTCTGAGCTGTCAGCACAGAGCCCAATGCTGGGCTTGAACCCACAAACTGTGAGATCATGACCTAAGCCAAAGTTGGATGCTTAACCAACTGAGCCACCCAGGCACCCCCATAATTAAACATATTAAAAGTTAACATCATTTCTGCCTCTTGTTTAACATCATATTTTATGAACTGTCTCCAGGCCATGCTTTATCATCATTAGAGATGTTTCATTTTGTGATTTGTGATTTAAAAACTTATGGGTTTGGACATCCTAGTTTCAAACATAAACATTGCCTCAGTTGTGTTCCTCAAATGATAATTTATAGAATGCAAGATATTTTTTTAAATGCTGTGTTCTTCTCTGGTAGGTAGTATCAATCTGACAAACATCAGTGGTCTCCAAATAGAATAATTTAATGTACTGTGTGGTCCTTTAGTGCTGGTTGTTTTTTAATTCTGTTGTGGCATTTGTATCTAAATAGTTAATTTTAATTCATTTTTCTTTAAGATAGTCACTGTGGATACAATATTATAATTTTGAAGAAACTAAATTTAATAGATTTATTTTTACTTTTGGACAGGTTGAAGATAACTTTGTTCTGGAAAGCGAGAAAGAAAAATTTGTAGAAGAATTGAGGGCTATTGTAGGTCAGGCCCAGGAGATCCTTCATGCCCACTCTGCTATAGATAGAGCCATTGGAACTGACTCTATAATTGTGGAATCCAACAGTAGCCAAGTAAGAACAATTATTTAGCAAATAGGTCTTCTCAGATATGTATCAGGAACTTCTTTATTTATCTATTCATTTTTAATTCAGACAGGATCATCTGAACAAGTACAGATAAATTCTGCATCCACTC
Source organism: Prionailurus viverrinus (assembly GCF_022837055.1). NCBI lineage: Eukaryota > Metazoa > Chordata > Mammalia > Carnivora > Felidae > Prionailurus > Prionailurus viverrinus. The sequence continues at coordinate 44,052,239 of NC_062579.1, read as the reverse complement.
AGACCAGCAGTAAGTATATTTAATAAAATTTACCATGTGGCTTTTAAAGCAAGACATTTGGAAAGTTTATGCAACTTCGTTGGGAAAGATGTTTGCCAATAAAGGAAATTAATAAATTGTTAATGTAGGTTTTACCACACTTTAAAAGGACTTTTTAGCCCAGATGTAAGAAGTAAAACCATTCTGTAGGTTTCCTTCAAGTGTTGGTTCTTTATCAAATTAGTTTATTTCCGAGTTGCTGCATGGTATGTTACCAGAAAAGCAGTCGCAGTACTGATGACCTTTAACAGCTTTACTGTTTGAAGTCAACTGGTAAGTTTTTTTTTTTTTAACCACTGATGTGAGATGGACAGAACCTTTCTTAACTGATATCCCTATGTTCTAAGTTTGCCTCGTTTTTTAATATAGTCATTTATATCTTGATTTCCTTCCACTAATATTATGCTTCTACCTGCTCTGATCACTGATAAGTTTTTGTAAATCAGATACTAGATCAACTTCCAGGGACTAAAAATGGGGTCTTCTGTTTTCTTTTCTGATGACTTTATCTCTCCATTCTTTTCAGCTCTGGTCATGGTTATATTTAGAGTATCTGGGAGGGGGCGAAGAGCCATAGACAAATGAGGACCTGTGAAGGAATTATAACAACATGAAGAAGCAACAGGTGGTGTGGGAGTCATGAAATCAGATACCATTACCCTGAAATTTACTTTGTGTTAGGATGCCAGGGTCCTCCTCTATGTTCTTTTCCTTGTTAGGAGGAATTTGAGCAGATTTCTAACTGATAAAGCAGATTAAAGTTTAAAAAAGAATTACTTATTTAAATAAGTTTACAAAGTAGGAGTAAAGGTGTAGGGACTTTGTTTTTAAGTCATCATACAGTAAAATTGATTTTTTTTCTTTTGGGGTATAGTTCTGTAAATGTTAATGCTTGTAGATTTGCATAAGCATCATCATAATCAGGATCAGAACAGCTGGAGAAAATGTTTTCCATTTTCTCCCCAAAATTGTGCCCTGCTTTTATTGCTATTGATACAGTGTTTGTTTCATAGATTCTAAAATCCTTCCCTAAAGATATCTTGTGCTCAGTTGTTTAGAGTATTTGCCAGCATTGTACTGGCAAATCCTAGTGCTATTGGAAATGGAGATACAAGACAAATTGGTGTTTTAACCTGGTTTCCTTAATCAATAGGGTAAACATGTTGACAATTGCTTAGCCTATTAATTTTTGCAAATTCTTTCTACAGATGAATCTGCTCCTCAGTCATCTCCAGTTGGTCGGTGGCGATTCTGTATCAATCAAACAATAAGAAACCGTGAGGCTCAGTCTCCTCCTCTTCAGCAGTCCATGTCTACAGTTCCTGGGTTACCTCTACTTTCTGGTAAGTGTTATCTGTCAACTTCATCCAGACTTGGAAGATGGGGATACAAAATTTATACCATATCTTTAACTTGTTTTCATGGGTATTTCATTCTTCTGAGAATTTTCATAAGCATTTTTGAAGATGCTATTGTTAAGGTGTAACTTAAGCCATTTTAAAATATAATATTTATGAAAAAATAAAGATTTTTTTTTCACTTGGCAGGTTGAATTCTGTGTATTTTGAATCTTATTTATAACACTTATTCACACAGGTTCTTGTTTGTCCCTTGCTCCTCTTGTCCCCTTTGAGTTTGAGTACTAGTCCATGCTTTTTATTTATTAATATGTGCCTAGCTATTCTTTGTTATTGTTCTAGGTCCAAGAACCACAAGTAATAAGGAAATATCACAGGATACACTGCTCACTCTAGAAAATAATCCCTGCCAGCGTGTACTTTTTGCCTCCAAATCAGAACTCAAGGATGTAGTTGATGGTAAGATTTCTGAATATGCCAGTGTAGACACTAAGCAGCAAGCTGTATTTTATCAAGTGGAAGATGACAGGCAGATAATGGCATCAGTTGCTAGTAGTTCAACTCATACTGCTACTTCAGTTCGTGCAGTTCCAGTTGAATGTGAGGGATTCACCAACCAAGCAGGCATATTTCTACCTGCATATCCATGTCACCAAGCTGCCAGTCAGGCTGATGTACTTATGGTCCCTCCTGGCGAGTCAACTCAGATTGCTGGTAACTCTCTTACAACTCTGGCATTTATGTCTGATCAAAAGCCTCAATCCTTAGCAGTGCAGCAACCAACTATGGATGCAGAGTTGATTTCCCAAGAAGGAGAAACCACAGTGAACACTGAAGCAAGTTCTCCTAAGATGGTCATTCCCACTCAGACCCCTGGCCTTGAACTGACTACCCTTCTACCCTCTACTGTCCTGGAATCAGATGGGGAAAGACCTCCAAAAATGGAGTTTGCAGACAACCGAATTAAAACTCTGGATGAAAAATTAAGAAACTTGCTCTATCAGGAGCATAGCATATCTAGCATCTATCCTGAGAGTCAGAAGGATACCCAAAGCATAGACTCTCCATTTTCTTCCTCTGCTGAAGATACGCTCTCATGTCCAGTGCCAGAAGTCATAGGCATCAGTCACAGTGGAATTCAAGATAGTCCTGCACAGTCCCCTAATTTTCAGCAGACAGGCTCTAAGATTCTGTCCAATGTGGCTGTGAGTCAGCCTGCTAACATATCAGTGTTCAAAAGGGACCTGAATGTGATAACTTCTATACCCAGCGAAATATGTTTACATGTAAGTATTATTCTTTCTAATCAATTTCTTATCCTTATTCTTTTAAAGAAATTCCTTCTTTTCTAAAGTTCTGTCCTTTGAAATTAATCTATCTATGTCACAAGATTCTGAGGTCACAGGTATTTAGGAAGGCCATGACTTAGGCTACAGGTGCCAAGAATGTCTCCATAGAGACGGCGGAAGTATCTTTGGTGAGAGAGCCCTCTGGTGAATTAGCTAGGAACTTGCAAGCAGTGACTTTTTTTGTATTGGCAACAGAACAGGACTGATTTATAGATTGTTTTAGTGTGTAGGAAGAGCTGACTTTTATTTATTTTTTTAAGTTTTTATTTAAATTTCAGTTAGTTAAAATACAGTGTAACATTAGTTCAGGTGTACAGTATAGTGATTCAACACTCCCATACAACACCCAGTGCTCATCATGACAAGTGCACTCTTTAATTCCCACCACCTATTTTACCATCCCCCCTTCCCCCGCACTGACCTCCCTTCTGGTAACCATCAGTTCTCTGTAGTTAAGAGTCTTTCTTTTTTTTCTTCCTCTTTTTTCCCCTCTATGTTTGTTTGTTTTGTTTCTTAAATTCCACATATAAATGAAATCATATGGTATTTTTTAAAGTTATGTAACATAGGAAGAATCACATCACAGAGGTAGTGACTATCTGGTATTTATCCACTATTTGATACTTAACCTTCTTGACTTAAGCTTACACAGATTAGTTACATACCTATAACTTTTCATTCACAAAAATAGGATTGTGCTATATGCATATTTGTCTGTAAATTTATCTTTTCATTTTACAGTATATCATAAATATATTTCTAAATCTTTACCACTGTATCTCTTTATTATTATTATATAAGTAGTATATGTGTGTATATAAAGTAAAATCCATCCCACTTCCAAACCTATAGACATAGCTGTTAATGAATCTTTACAGACATGGTTTTAATTAACTTGCAAATATTTATATAATTTTACTCCTCTGTTTTATATTCACAAAGATATAGATATATGTTATATGTTTATATTCATGTGATGTTCAGAATTATTTTTCAGTTATGAACATTTATCTGTGTTGGCACACAGAGTTCCATCTCACGTTTTTTTAAACAATAGCATAATATTCCATTGAATAGATATAACAAATGTTCATATTTTTGTAAATTAGTAATTTTAAAATATGCAATTAATATATAAATAAGAAATAAGTTCAGAAGGAGGGAAAATTAAAAGTAATTTATGTTAACACCTCCTTATACTCCATTTCCTTCCCCAAACACTGTTAAGGTCCTGGTTTTATTTATTTTTTTTTTAATTTTTTTTTTCAACCTTTATTTATTTTTTTGGGGACAGAGAGAGACAGAGCATGAACGGGGGAGGGGCAGAGAGAGAGGGAGACACAGAATCGGAAACAGGCTCCAGGCTCCGAGCCATCAGCCCAGAGCCTGACGCGGGGCTTGAACTCACGGACCGCGAGATCGTGACCTGGCTGAAGTCGGACGCTTAACCGACTGTGCCACCCAGGGGCCCCTAAGGTCCTGGTTTTAATTCTTGAGGTCATTGCCATTAATAACGTGTAAATAATATACTTATCTATTTTTTTATTTAATAATTTTCAACAATACCTGTTAACTCACTGCTATGAAGGGTGAGGAAATTACAATATTTTCCCTTTCCTCTTCTTTCCCATACACTTCCCGATTTTTATTTACTTGTGTTTTTAACATGAGCAAAGTTTATAACATGTACATTTTTTTTCTGTAACACTTGGTTGTGCTTTGCCTGTAGGTTGATTCGAAGAATTGAAGATCAATAAACAGCATTTATGTTATGATTATATGTGTTAGCCTATGATCATGTAATATGATTAGAACCATAAAAAATGAAATATAATTTAATAATTTTAAACTTTGATCCTCAAAAGATACTGAAGTGTTAAAGTCAAATGAAATCTTTTGTTTTAAGTGTCCATTGCTACATCTGGATCAAATTTACCTGCTACTGTTTCTGGTGTCCTAGAATTCCTTTTTTTTCCCCTTTGAAATGCTTCTATGAGTAATATCTTTAAATATGTTGCATGGATGACTAATTTGTTTGTTTTTTTGTTTTTTAGTGTCCAAAAATGACTTTATTTTGCTTCACCCTTGATTAATTAAGTATACGTGGTAGGATCATTTTGAGTTAATTTTTGTATATGGTGTGGAATAGGGGTTCAACTTCATTCTTTTGCATGTGACTATCCAGTTGTTCCAGCACCAGTTATTCTCTTTGTTGTTATTTCTAAATGGAATTGTTTTCTTAATTTCCTTTTCAGATTTTTCATTGCTAGTGTATAGAAATACTAATTTTTAATTAATTTATTTACTTATTTTGAGAGAGAGAGAGAGCGAGTGGGGGAGTGGCAGAGAGAAAGGGAGAGGGAGAATCATACACAGGTTCTGCAGCTGTCAGTGTGCAGAGTCTGATGCAGAGCTCGAACTCACAAACCATGAGATCATGACCTGAGTCGAAACCAAGAGTCAGATGTTTAACTGACTGAGCCCCCAGGTGCCCCAGAAATACAACTAATTTTTAAGTGTTGATGTTGTACCTTCAATTTCGCTGAATGTGTATATTATTTAGGATTTTCTGTATAATATATAAGATCATATCATCTGTGAAAAAATAGTTTTATTTCTTCATTTCCTGTTTTTCTTATCCATTAACTTTTCATTGCATGTTTTCCATCTCTTTGTCCTTTTGTTTTTTGTACTTGGAGAATTTCTCAATTTTTATGCTGTTTCCAGACTTTTATTCAGGTATTTTTTTATGTCAAGGATTATATTTTAATTTCCAATAACTGTAGTTCATTCTTTTTCTTATGGTTGTAGTATATTCACACATCTTTCTGGAGGTATTACAGTCTTATTCTATGTTATTAATGCTATTTCCTTGGCTATTCTTCTGTTTATTGAATTTAGTGGGTTTTTAAACTTTTTTTTAAAATTTTTTTATGTGTATTTATTTTTGAGAGAGAGGGAGAGGCAGAGCATGAGCAGGGGAGGGGCAGAGAGAGAGGGAGACACAGAATCCAAAACAGGCACCAGGCTCTGAGCTGTCAGCACAGAGCCCGATGTGGGGCTCAAACTCGTGGGATCATGACCTGAGCCGAAGTTGGATGCCCAGCCGACTGAGCCACCCATGCGCCCCTGTTTTTTTAACTTTTTATTTATTTTTTTAAGTAGTCTCCACACCCATTGTGGGGCCTAAACTCACAACCCCAAGATCAAGAGTCACACATTCTAACCAACTGAGCCAGCCAGGCACCCCTAGTGTTTTCTTATAGTATTGATTTCCTGTAAGTGTTTGGTGATTCTTAGTTGTGTACTCATATTTTCTTTTCCCTATGTAAGATTCCTTGTTTGTCTCTCTAAATGCTATATATAATTGCTGTAGCCTTCCTCCAGTAATTGTGAGAAAGGCATGAGACAGGCTTCTTGGCTCTGGATATTACAACTTTTCTCTAAATGCTGCCTGGAAGGTGGCCTAATAATCTTCACAGGTAGAAGGGCTTCCCCTTCCTCTTGGATGTTGTCTCCTTTCTCCATTGCTGATCTTTCTCGTGGCCACAAACATTTGCCTCTCACCACTCTTATTTGGGAGCAGATGCCTCTCCCTTTTGCTTGCTTTGGAGGTCAGGAGGGAAAGAGAACTTCCTGGCTGTTCTTTCTTTAGTACCCCAACCAGTTTTCTCCCATTCAGTAAGTCAAGATCTCTTTTTTGTGGACCTCAAATTCTAGTAGTGGAAGACAAACCCTAAACAAATAAAAGGTTATAATAGAACAAGTAGGGGATTACTTTATTACAAGGTGGTCAGGGAAGAACTTGTGTGTGATGGTGACATTCACAGGTGGAGACCTGTTCAAGGAACCAAAAGAAGTCCAGTAAGTAGGAGAGTGTTATGAGATGATGTTTAGGAGGCATAAAGGAGACAGATTGGGTATAGCTTTGTAAGCATTCTAGTCAACCACTCTTCCTTTAGGTTGGCCAGTGCTCTCTCTTACTGTCTGTATCTGCCATCCAAGTTTGCAGCATTTTGTAACAGTTCCTGCATGTGTCATGGGCTGCTTTTCCTCCTTTAGTCATATATGTATGTGTATCTTTTTTTTCTGTTGTATCTATGAATTTGGATTTGTAATGTAGGCTAGAACTTGTATTTAACTTACCATCTTGATTCAGTTATTACTTATTAAAATTTTTCTGTAATTGAAGTGGGACCAGTGCAACATTTTCTAAATTATAATATTATTGAGAGGTTTTTTTCTTTTCTCTTCAAGAAAGTAGCATTATTACTAGTCCAAAATGGGACTTTGGAAAATAAGAACTGATTGATCAGAATTTTAATAACTGTTGACATGCCCTAAGTGTCAATAATGCTGATTTAAGACTCCAGTGTACTTAGTGCCACTTAGGCCATCCTTCTTGCAAACAAATGCTGAATCCCATTATTTGAACTTTTTAAATACTCATTTGATTTTCTAGATTAGTAGAGACCATTTCCATATTTTCCAAAGTATTTGTGGTTGTGCATTTTTTATATTAATTATTATAGAGGATTTATTTTTAAAGTACTCATTTAGAATACAACAGTTAATTCTGGCATTTTGTTGGGAGGGATGGGAGGACAAGAGGAGACTGATTTTATAGCCAGCTATGGCCTGATATTAATAATATTTCTATCAAGAATTTGAAATACTTTTGAGGCCTATTGTAAGATTCTGTGTGCTTACATAAAGTTAAGAAATTTGACTTGGTAATATTTCTCTATAAATATAAATGCCTAGATATCTTGTTTTTCTATGTTTTCATGTGTATTAGGCATCTTTAACTCTGTTGAATAATATGAGCATAAATGAAAAGTTTCCTTTTAAAAGCATAGGGTTTCGGTAACCTTTTTTAGTAAATGAAGCATGTGAAGGAAACAATTTTAATTTTCAGTTTTCAAAGTTGTTATAATAAAAAATATCCGAGGCTGGAAGATTTATATTCTGCTCTTTTACTTATCTTAAGTCTAATATTTTTAAAGAAAGGGGAGGATTAATTCCTATAAGTTGAATACTTCAGATTCATTGTGATGAATAAATGCTATTAATGCAAGTATACATAGCATTCTATTTTTGATTACTGATTAGTCAGTGCAAGAAACTCTAATGGTATAAGCAACTGATTCACCATGTCTAAATTATTACCATTTTGGTTTTTCTCTTTTTGTCTCCATTAGGAGATGTCTCCAGATGCTTCACTTCCAGGGGATCCAGAGACCTATCCTGCTGCTGTGTCAAGTGGTGGAGCCATTCATCTGCAGACAGGAGGTGGATATTTTGGCCTAAGCTTTACTTGTCCTAGTCTCAAAAATCCTATTAGCAAGAAATCCTGGACTCGCAAATTAAAAAGCTGGGCATACAGGCTACGGCAGTCAACCAGCTTTTTCAAGAGATCAAAAGTCCGTCAAGGTAGTGTGCTTACAGTCAGGGACATAGACTAGGTAACATCACTTTTCATTTACTTCTGTTTTTTTTTGTTTCTTTGTTCATATACAGATCTTACCACTTTTTCCACGTAGCACATGTATGTGACATGTCCCATTAATGTCATTGCCATTTTATTTTTACTTTTGTAACTAATTTGGTTTTACAGTTATTCATTTCACGTAGATACTAAGTCTCGGGATAAATCATACGTCTGATTTTGAGTTAGGGACTTCTACAATGTTGCTTATTACATTAACACTTTTTAATTATCTAGCAGGGTTTAAGCTTTTCTACTTTTCTTCATTTTTGGTAATGTAAACAAATTTAGTCTTAATAAACAATTTTCTCTTTTCTGCTTACAATTTTGCAAAACTTACAGTGGAAACAGAAGATATGAGATCAGCAGTTGCTCCTGATCCCATTCCTCTGACAGGAGAGTCTACAGCTGATACTAGGGCTTTGAGTAGATGCAAAGTGATGAGTGGATCATTTCAGCGGGGTCGGTTCCAGGTTTGTGTTCTTTGGTTGAATCTTTATCTACAAGGGCATTGTAAAAGGTAATAGTATTGAAGATCTTGGTATGTAGATGATACTTATTTTCAGTGTAGATTAATGTCATATTTAATACACATCCCCTTACCTTTTGTAGCCTTCCAATAAAGGTGAGTCTAAAGAAATGGGGATTTTTGTAGCTGGAAAAGAGCACAGAAATGAGTCATCATTTTGGTGGGGGGTGATTGGGTCATCTTTTTAATAAATCTAATTTCTTATCCTTTAGAATCTCAGCAACTTGAATTATGTAATTTTTTTAAATTGTGGAATTTTGTTTGAGCAATATGAAGCCAATTTTCTTTACCCAAGGGGCCCACTTGAAAGACTTTGAATATGGGAATTCTAAAAGTGGCTTTTAAATTTGTGTATTATTGATAGGTATACATCACAGCACACCATCCACTTGTCTGTACCATATTTTGATATTGAATTTCTTTGTGGGTTTACTCTTTGGTTAGATAGAACCAGCCATTTTTGCCTTTTTTTGTATCTCAGGTGATTACAGTTCCTCAGCAGCAGTCAGTGAAAGTGACATCTTTTGGAATAGAACACATACCAGCATTCAATAAAATGACAACCCATTCTAATGAAGAAGTTCTAGCCTTTACTGAAATAGCCAAGTCTCAGTTAGTGAAAATGGAAACTTCCATGTGCAATCCACAAACTTCACTTTCTTCTCAGAAGTTACGAGCTCATCGTGAAACCTTTAAAGAAGATAAAAGAAATGCCAAACAAGGTGACAACTACTCATCTTTCAACACAGCTTGTGAGACTGATGTATCTTTGATGACCCCAGAAAAGGAACTGGAAGAAAACTCAGCCATGGGAAGTAGTATGCATTCTGGACTTGAACTATTGCTTAAAGAGAGAGAGACATTTACTGCTGGGAAATATCCTAGCTCTGATAGTGAATTTTCAGCCACTCTTGCTGGCAGAGGGAGGTCAGTGGCAAAGACTGCTCCAGTGAGTGATCAGTGCTTACCACTCCGTGAAGAAAAAGCCTTTGCTCAAACACAGAGCTCACTCTTCTATTCACCATCTTCTCCAATGAGCAGTGATGATGACTCAGAAATAGAGGATGAGGATTTGAAGGTGGAGCTTCAAAGATTACGAGAAAAGTAAGGATTGTTTCTCTTTTAAAAAAAAAATTTTTTTGACGTTTATTTTTGAGAGAAACAGAGCATGAATGGGGGAGGAGCAGAGAGAGAGGGAGACACAGAATCCAAAGCAGGCTCCAGGCTCTGAGCTGTTAGCACAGGGCCCGACGTAGGGGTCAAACTCAGGAGCTGTGATATCATGACCTGAGCCGAAGTCGGACACCCAACCTATTGAGCCACCCAGGCACCCCAGGATTGTTGCTCGTTTGTCACAAATCTGAGTGCCCCAAGTTTTATAGAACAAAGTGTTTGACAGATAGCTAATTTACAATTGGTGACATTTTAATGACTGAAAATTGTTGATGATTGAGAACTGCAAAGATACCATCAGATCTCCCAGGTTAAGGTCTCAGTCCCACAGATGCCAATCATAAGTCCAGGCGGTGTTACCTATGCTTCTGACCAACCTGTTTGTTATAAATCAAAGGCTCCCAGAAACCCTTCGTTGCGTTCAGTTAATTTACTAGAGTGGCTTACAGAACTCAGGAGAACAGTTTACTTCCTAGATTATCAATTTATTATAAAAGGACACAACTGAGGAATAGTCAGATGGCAAGGTGTAGGGGAAGGGGCATGGAGCTTCCATACCCTCTTGGGAGTGACACTCTCCTAGCACCTTCATGTGTTTACCAACCTAGAAACTCTCCAAACCCTATAGTTCAGGGATTTTTCTGGAAGCTTCATTATGGTAGGCACAATTGATGAAATCATTGGCCGCTGGCGACTAATAAGTTCAGTCTGTAGCTTCTGTCCACTCCCCGGAGGTGGAGTGGGGGGAGCTGAAAGTCCCACTGTAATCATTGAGTTGGTTCTCCTGGCAAGCAGTCTCCATCCTTAGGGGCTTTTTAAAAGTAAGGTCATTAATATAAACTCAGGTGTGATTCCAAGGGGCTTGTGATAAATAAGATTCCTTTCACCTTTATCACTCTGGAGCTATTTTAGGAACTGGAGCTATTTGAGGAAAACAGACCAAATATTAAAACGAAAGATTCTCCCACTGCTCTTTGTAGCTTAGGAAATTACAAGAGTTTTCAGAAATAGGTGCCAGGAACAGGGATAAAGATGTTAATATAAATCATAATATCACAACAGTAATAAAGCACACAAAACAGTCTCGTACTTCTCATGCCCTGATCTCATTTCTCAGAGGCAACCACTGTGAACTGTTTGGTATGCCTGACCTGTAATTTTTCTATGCATTTACAAATACATACTTTTTTCTTTTTATAAAAGTGGGGTAATATATGTTATTCTAAATTTTTTTACTTAATATTGTGCACATGTGTGTGTGTTTGTATACACACGTTTGCACAAGTAGTCTTTGTTCCATACATTAGAATAGCCAAAGTTTATTTAATCCCTCATTAATGGACATTTCAGTTTTATTCCATGTGTTTTTTTTTTAATTTTTTTTTCAACGTTTATTTATTTTTGGGACAGAGAGAGACAGAGCATGAACGGGGGAGGGGCAGAGAGAGAGGGAGACACAGAATCGGAAACAGGCTCCAGGCTCTGAGCCATCAGCCCAGAGCCGGACGCGGGGCTCGAACTCCCGGACCGCGAGATCGTGACCTGGCTGAAGTCGGACGCTTAACCGACTGCGCCACCCAGGCGCCCCTCCATGTTTTTCTTATGTAAACAATTTAAATAAAAACTTGAAATGTTAAAAAATGAAAAATAATGTTGAAGTACACAAAGTAAACATCCTTACATTTTTACATAATTATGTGAGTATTTTTTGTAGGATAGATACCCAAAAATAGAATTTCTGGGTTAAAAGGTATGTGCACATGAAATTGATAGATACTGCTAAAATTGTTGTCCAAGGTAGCTGTATCATTTTTTTTTTATTTTTTTTTTTAACGTTTATTTAGTTTTGAGACAGAGACAGCATGAACAGGGGAGGAGCAGAGAGAGAGGGAGACACAGAATCTGAAACAGGCTCTAGGCTCTGAGCTGTCAGCACAGAGCCCGACGCGGGGCTCGAACTCACGGACCGTGAGATCGTGACCTGAGCCGAGGTCGGACGCTCAACCGACCGAGCCAGCCAGGCGCCCCCCATTTTATACACCAAACAAAAATATATGAAAGTGGGGCGCCTTGCTAGCTCAGTCATGATCATGAGTTCAAGCCCCAAGGTTGGGTGTAGAGATTACTTTAAAAAATATATGAGAGCCTGTCTTCCCACTTCTTAACCAACTGAGCCACCCAAGTGCCCCATCTGTCTTCCCATTTCTTAGCAACATTGGACTGGATATTTTTTTGAATGTTTATTTATTTTTGAGAGAGAGACAGAGAGAGACAGATAGACAGACAGACAGAGCATGAGTGCAGGAGAGGCAGAGAGAGAGGGAGACACAGAATCCAAAGCAGGCTCCATCCAGGCTCTGAGCTGTCAGCACAGAACCCAACACAGGGTTCAAACTCCTGAACCGTGAGAACATTACCTGAGCCAAAGTGGGACACTCAGCCACCTGAGCCACCCAGGTGCCCCAACATTGGACTGGGTATTATTGATCCTTTTTCTTTTATTCCAATCAGATGAATTTAAAAATTTTTCTTAAAAAATAATTTTATTCTCCTAGTTAAAAGTGAAGTTGTACATCATCTCATATTTATTGGCTACTTGTATTTCCTCTTCCTTGGAGTCACCTTCTCATATTCTTTCCCCTTTTTTCTATTACGTTTCTTTTTTTTTCTCTTATTGAGTTTTAGGAACTATTTGTGTATTCTGTGAATCTTTTACTATATGTTGAAAATATTTTCTTGTTTATATTTGCAACATATAATAAAGAAAAGGTTAATATTACTAATACTGTGTGACTTTAAATTTTGTTTTATTGTCTTTCACTATATTGAAGTTTTAGAAATTTTTTCTTGTCAGTTTGCTTACTTTTTTCATTTTATTAAAATCATTTCACAGATTTTTAAATTTATTTTAAGAGAGAGAGAGAGAGAGCACCCAAGAGAGTAGGGGAATGGCAGAGAGGGAGGGAGAGAGAGAATCCCAAGCAGTCCCTACCCCCATCAGCACAGAGCCAGAGACAGGGCTGGATCTCATGAACCATGAGATGACCTGAGCCAAAATCAAGAGTCAGACGCTTAACCAAGTGAGCCACGTAGGCACTCCAGTTTGTTTAATTTTTTCTTTTTTTTAAAAAAATTTTTTTTTTGTTTAATTTTTTCTTAATGTCTGATTAATGTTGTGCTTAGGAAAGCATATCCCATCCTAAAACTGTGAATATTCTTTATTTTTACATTCTTAATCTAAATTCCTTGTTAAACTTGTATTGCATAGAGTTTTTTGGCTTATCTGTATGGTGTCAGTGCTATTAAAATGCTTTCTGCATTATTTTCATTTAGACACATTCAGGAGGTGGTAAATCTTCAAACCCAGCAGAATAAGGAGCTGCAAGAGCTCTATGAACGCCTTCGGGCAATTAAAGATAGCAAAATCCAATCATCAGAGGCTCCTCTGCCACCATCATCACCACGTAGACCAAGATCTTTCAAAAGCAAACTTCGCAGCCGCCCCCAGTCCTGGACACATGTGGACAATGTCGCAGTTGCCACAGGTAAAGCGGTCCTGAAAGTGGTTTTAAAAAACTGGTGAAAGATCAGCAAAATTAGAAATATAATGATATAAAGTTTATTTCTTATTAAGCTAATATGCTCTAAAGAAGTGCACATTATCCTGAGATTCTTTTCTACCTTTTTGGTATTAAGTATTCTTTTATGAAATAATGGTGAGGATAGATGATAGATTCTGGAGAGCATGTGAGTGTGTTTTATGTTTTTATTTGGGAAACAAACACCTGGAAGCCCAATTTCTTTTCTTGTTTTTTTACATATGAAATTTATTGTTAAATTGGTTTCCATACAACACCCAGTGCTCATCCCAACAGGTGCCCTCTTCCATACCCATCACCCACCCCCCACTCCCTCCCACTCCCCATCAACCCTCAGTTTGTTCTCAGTTTTTAAGAGTCTCTTATGTTCTGGCTCCCTCCCTCTCTAACCTCTTTTTTTTTCTTCCCCTCCCCCATGGTCTTCTGTTAAGTTTCTCAGGATCCACATAAGAGTGAAAACATATGGTATCTGTCTTTCTCTGTATACTTATTTCACTTAGCAGAACACTCTCCAGTTCCATCCACGTTGCTACAAAAGGCCATATTTCATTCTTTCTCGTTGCCATGTAGTATTCCACTGTGTATATAAACCACAACTTTTGCCTGCTGCTCATTTTGTGTCTACCTCTTCATTCTTCGAAGAAGCAGGGAGACAACGAACTCCAGGTAGTGAGGTAAAAAAAATCCTGCAACAGTAGTATTCCACAGGTGACTAAGGCTCTATTTATTTTATTTTACTCTTTTTTTCCTTCTTTTCTCCAGAGTGGATTTCTCCATTAATTGATCTTCTTGTTGGCTGATTCTTTATTTTGCCCTCCCATATCTGTTGTTGAGCCACTCTAGTGAATTTTTTATTTCACTTATTGTACTTTTAAACTCCAGAATTTGTTTTTTGAAATAATTTCTATCTCTATTGATATTCTCTATTTGATTTGAGACATTGTTATCATACTTTCCTTTAAATTTTTAGGCATAGTTTCTTTAAATTTGAATACAGGCTTTGTCTACTAAGACCAAAATCTAGGCCCCCTTCAGGATGTTTTTGTTGACTTTTTTTGTCTGTATATGTGGCATATGTTACTATTTCTTTGCATGTCTCTTAATTTTGTGATAAAAACTGGACACTATAGGTAATATATTATAACAGCTCTAGTATAAGATTCTTCCACCCTCTTCCCCACCAAGGTCTGTTGTATTTTGTTTATTATTGTTCTGGTATTTTCTTGGTATTGGTATTCGTTTAGTGATTTTCCAACACTACTCTATATTCCCTGCAGTGTAGGCCATTGAGTTCTTTGCAACTTAAAAAAAAATTTGTTTTGGGGGGCACCTGGGTGCCTCAGTCAGTTAAGCATCCAACTGAGGTCACGATCTCACATTTGCAAGTTTGAGCCCCACATCAGGCTCTGTGCTGACAGCTCAGAGCCTGGAGCCTGCTTCAGATTCTGTGTCTCCCTCTCTCTCTGCCCTTCCCCCGCTCACACTCTGTCTCTCTCTCAAAAATAAATAAACATTAAAAATTTTTTTTTAATTTTGTTTTGGGGTGCCTGGGTGGCTCAGTTGGTTAAGCATCTGACTCTTGATTTCGGTTTAGTTCATGATCTCAGGGTTTGTGAGGTTGAGCCCCACATCTGACTCTGTGCTGATTGCTCAGAGCCTGCTTGGGATTTTCTACCTCCTTCTCTCTCTGCCCCTCCCCTGCTTCTGTGTGCTCTCTTCTCAGAATAAATAAGTAAACTTAAAAATAAATAAAATGAATTTAAAAACTTTGTTTTTATTTTTAAGCCTGGCATGCTAAGGTTCATACCTGGGTCAGTACATTTAGTGGTGAGCCAATGATTGGCCAGAAGATTTCATTAAATGACTCATCTGGATATTTTTGCCAAGGGAATCTCTGTGGGAAGGCACACTTTCTAGCTTTACTTTACAAGAAAACTTTTGAATTTCTTTCCTGCTTGTCCAGGAACTGAAGTGCAGCCAGAATTGAGTGATTGGTACTTTTTCCTTTCTTAGGTCTTTCCTGGCTTGCCAGACATTTATATTCCCAGGAATATGCCAGAGGTTTTAAAAGTTTCCTATGGTCATCTAATTGCCCTAGAATTCATTTTAATTCTAGGCCAGATTCTTGTTTGCCCCAACTGAATCACTGCATCTGAGTTGTTGCCAGTGCTTTCCTATTGTTTCAGTAATGCCCTGGAGGTAGCTCCTTACCCTCCCCACTCCCCAGACCCAGCCTGCCTGGGCTGACCTGAGCTCTAAGTGAAACCAAATATCTACCACACTCTAAGAATAGAGATTTTTCTGGGTTGTTGCAAGTTCAGATGACTGTGCTCTGGGGATGGTACTTTTAAAGGAACTCAAAAAGAGGTCTGATCTCTATTGTCTGCAATGCTGCTGGCCTTTAGCTATCCCAACACTGAGCTGGGAGGGAAGCCGGGAGGGGAATTACCACAAGTTAAAATGTCACAGATCTCATTAGTTTGTCTTGAATAAATGATTTTTATTTCATTCTGTGTCTCTGGATAATTGTCAGAGTTCTGAAATAGTTGGTTTGAGTTGTTTTGCCCATATTTTTATTGTTGTAAGAGCAAGTTCACCTAGGCCCTTATTCTGCATTTTTGAAGTCTGTCTCCTCCCTCTTTTTCTATTATCTGAAAGAACTTGTGTTGAATTAGTACTATTTCTTCTTTAACTGTCTGGAAGAATTTTTCATTTTTTTTTTTTATTTTTTTTTTTATTTTTATTTTATTTTATTTTTTTTTTATGAAATTTATTGACAAATTGGTTTCCATACAACACCCAGTGCTCATCCCAAAAGGTGCCCTCCTCAATACCCATCACCCACCCTCTCCTCCCTCCCACCCCCCATCAACCGTCAGTTTGTTCTCAGTTTTTAAGTCTCTTATGCTTTGGCTCTCTCCCATTCTAACCTCTTTTTTTTTTTTCCTTCCCCTCCCCCATGGGTTCCTGTGAAGTTTCTCAGGATCCACATAAGAGTGAAACCATATGGTATCTGTCTTTCTCTGTATGGCTTATTTCACTTAGCATCACACTTTCCAGTTCCATCCACGTTGCTACAAAAGGCCATGTTTCATTTTTTCTCATTGCCACGTAATATTCCATTGTGTATATAAACCACAATTTCTTTATCCATTCATCAGTTGATGGACATTTAGGCTCTTTCCATAATTTGGCTATTGTTGAGAGTGCTGCTATGAACATTGGGGTACAAGTGGCCCTATGCATCAGTGCTCCTGTATCCCTTGGATAAATTCCTAGCAGTGCTATTGCTGGGTCATAGGGTAGGTCTATTTTTAATTTTCTGAGGAACCTCCACACTGCTTTCCAGAGCGGCTGCACCAATTTGCATTCCCACCAACAGTGCAAGAGGGTTCCCGTTTCTCCACATCCTCTCCAGCATCTATAGTCTCCTGATTTGTTCATTTTGGCCACTCTGACTGGCGTGAGGTGATACCTGAGTGTGGTTTTGATTTGTATTTCCCTGATAAGGAGCAACGCTGAACATCTTTTCATGTGCCTGTTGGCCATCCGGATGTCTTCTTTAGAGAAGTGTCTATTCATGTTTTCTGCCCATTTCTTCACTGGGTTATTTGTTTTTCGGGTGTGGAGTTTGGTGAGCTCTTTATAGATTTTGGATACTAGCCCTTTGTCCGATATGTCATTTGCGAATATCTTTTCCCATTCCGTTGGTTGCCTTTTAGTTTTGTTGGTTGTTTCCTTTGCTGTGCAGAAGCTTTTTATCTTCATAAGGTCCCAGTAATTCACTTTTGCTTTTAATTCCCTTGCCTTTGGGGATGTGTCGAGTAAGAGATTGCTACGGCTGAGGTCAGAGAGGTCTTTTCCTGCTTTCTCCTCTAAGGTTTTGATGGTTTCCTGTCTCACATTTAGGTCCTTTATCCATTTTGAGTTTATTTTTGTGAATGGTGTGAGAAAGTGGTCTAGTTTCAACCTTCTGCATGTTGCTGTCCAGTTCTCCCAGCACCATTTGTTAAAGAGGCTGTCTTTTTTCCATTGGATGTTCTTTCCTGCTTTGTCAAAGATGAGTTGGCCATATGTTTGTGGGTCTAGTTCTGGGGTTTCTATTCTATTCCATTGGTCTATGTGTCTGTTTTGGTACCAATACCATGCTGTCTTGATGATGACAGCTTTGTAGTAGAGTCTAAAGTCTGGGATTGTGATGCCTCCTGCTTTTGTCTTCTTCTTCAAAATTCCTTTGGCTATTCGGGGCCTTTTGTGGTTCCATATGAATTTTAGGATTGCTTGTTCTAGTTTCGAGAAGAATGCTGGTGCAATGTTGATTGGGATTGCATTGAATGTGTAGATAGCTTTGGGTAGTATTGACATTTTGACAATATTTATTTTTCCAATCCATGAGCAGGGAATGTCTTTCCATTTCTTTAAATCTTCTTCAATTTCCTTCATAAGCTTTCTATAGTTTTCAGCATACAGATCCTTTACATCTTTGGTTAGATTTATTCCTAGGTATTTTATGCTTCTTGGTGCAATTGTGAATGGGATCAGTTTCTTTATTTGTCTTTCTGTTGCTTCATTGTTAGTGTATAAGAATGCAACTGATTTCTGTACATTGATTTTGTATCCTGCAACTTTGCTGAATTCATGGATCAGTTCTAGCAGACTTTTGGTGGAGTCTATCGGATTTTCCATGTATAGTATCATGTCATCTGCAAAAAGCGAAAGCTTGACTTCATCTTTGCCAATTTTGATGCCTTTGATTTCCTTTTGTTGTCTGATTGCTGATGCTAGAACTTCCAGCACTATGTTAAACAACAGCGGTGAGAGTGGGCATCCCTGTTGTGTTCCTGATCTCAGGGAAAAAGCTCTCAGGTTTTCCTCATTGAGGATGATGTTAGCTATGGGCTTTTCATAAATGGCTTTTATGATCTTTAAATATGTTCCTTCTCTCCCGACTTTCTCAAGGGTTTTTATTAAGAAAGCGTGCTGGATTTTGTCAAAGGCCTTTTCTGCATTGATTGACAGGATCATATGGTTCTTCTCTTTTTTTTTTTTTTGTTAATGTGATGTATCACGTTGATTGATTTGCGAATGTTGAACCAGCCCTGCATCCCAGGAATGAATCCCACTTAATCATGGTGAATAATTCTTTTTATATGCCGTTGAATTCGATTTGCTAGTATCTTATTGAGAATTTTTGCATCCATATTCATCAGGGATATTGGTCTGTCGTTCTCTTTTTTTACTGGGTCTCTGTCTGGTTTAGGAATCAAAGTAATACTGGCTTCATAGAATGAGTCTGGAAATTTTCCTTCCCTTTCTATTTCTTGGAATAGCTTGAGAAGGATAGGTATCATCTCTGCTTGAAACGTCTGGTAGGACTCCCCTGGGAAGCCATGTGGTCCTGGACTCTTATTTGTTAGGAGATTTTTGATAACTGATTCAATTTCTTCGCTGGTTATGGGTCTGTTCAAGCTTTCTATTTCCTCCTGATTGAGCATTGGAAGAGTGTGGGTGTTTAGGAATTTGTCCATTTCTTCCAGGTTGTCCAATTTGTTGGCATATAATTTTTCATAGTATTCCCTGAATAATTGCTTGTATCTCTGAGGGATTGGTTGTAATCATTCCATTTTCATTCATGATTTTATCTATTTGGGTCATCTCCCTTTTCTTTTTGAGAAGCCTGGCTAGAGGTTTGTCAATTTTGTTTATTTTTTCAAAAAACCAACTCTTGGTTTCGTTGATCTGCTCTACAGTTTTTTTAGTTTCTATATTGTTTATTTCTGCCCTGATCTTTATTATTTCTCTTCTTCTGCTGGGCTTAGGCTGCCTTTGCTGTTCTGCTTCTTGTTCCTTTAGGTGTGCTGTTAGATTTTGTATTTGGGATTTTTCTTGTTTCTTGAGATAGGCCTGGATTGCAATGTATTTTCCTCTCAGGACTGCCTTTGCTGCGTCCCAAAGCGTTTGGATTGTTGTATTTTCATTTTCATTTGTTTCCATATATTTTTTAATTTCTTCTCTAATTGCCTGGTTGACCCACTCATTCGTTAGTAGGGTGTTCTTTAACCTCCATGCTTTTGGAGGTTTTCCAGACTTTTTTCTGTGGTTGATTTCAAGCTTCATAGCATTGTGGTCTGAAAGTAAGCATGGTATAATTTCAATTCTTGTAAACTTATGAAGGGCTGTTTTGTGACCCAGTATATGATCTATCTTGGAGAATGTTCCATGTGCACTCGAGAAGAAAGTATATTCTGTTGCTTTGGGATGCAGAGTTCTAAATATATCTGTCAAGTCCATCTGATCCAATGTCTCATTCAGGGCCCTTGTTTCTTTATTGACCGTGTGTCTAGATGATCTATCCATTTCTGTAAGTGGTATATTAAAGTCCCCTGCAATGACCACATTCTTATCAGTAAGGTTGCTTATGTTTATGAGTAATTGTTTTATATATTTGGGGGCTCCGGTATTCGGTGCATAGACATTTATAATTGTTAGCTCTTCCTGATGGATAGACCCTGTAACTATTATATAATGTCCTTCTTCATCTCTTGTTACAGCCTTTAATTTAAAGTCTAGTTTGTCTGTTATAAGTATGGCTACTCCAGCTTTCTTTTGGCTTCCAGTCGCATGATAAATAGTTCTCCATCCCCTCACTCTCAATCTAAAGGTGTCCTCAGGTCTAAAATGAGTCTCTTGTAGACAGCAACTAGATGGGTCTTGTTTTTTTATCCATTCTGATACCCTATGTCTTTTGGTTGGCGCATTTAATCCATTTACATTCAGTGTTATTATAGAAAGATACGGGTTTAGAGTCATTGTGATGTCTGTATGTTTTATGCTTATAGTGATGTCTCTGGGACTTTGTCTCACAGGGTCCCCCTTAGGATCTCTTGTAGGGCTGGTTTAGTGGTGACAAATTCCTTCAGTTGTTGTTTGTTTGGGAAGACTTTTATCTCTCCTTCTATTCTAAATGACAGACTTGCTGGATAAAGGATTCTTGGCTGCATATTTTTTCTGTCTAGCACCCTGAAAATCTCGTGCCAATTCTTTCTGGCCTGCCAAGTTTCAAAAGAGAAATCAGTCACGAGTCTTATGGGTCTCCCTTTATATGTGAGGGCACGTTTACCCCTTGCTGCTTTCAGAATCTTCTCTTTATCCTTGTATTTTGCCAGTTTCACTATGATATGTCGTGCAGAAGATCGATTCAAGTTACGTCTGAAGGGAGTTCTCTGTGCCTCTTGGATTTCAATGCCTTTTTCCTTCCCCAGTTCAGGGAAGTTCTCAGCTATGATTTCTTCAAGTACCCCTTCAGCACCTTTCCCTCTCTCTTCCTCCTCTGGGATACCAATTATGCGTATATTATTTCTTTTTAGTGTATCACTTAGTTCTCTAATTTTCCCCTCATACTCCTGGATTTTTTTATCTCTCTTTTTCTCAGCTTCCTCTTTTTCCATAACTTTATCTTCTAGTTCACCTATTCTCTCCTCTGCCTCTTCAAGCCGAGCTGTGGTGGTTTCCATTTTGTTATGCATTTCGTTTAAAGCGTTTTTCAGCTCCTCGTGACTGTTCCTTAGTCCCTTGATCTCTGTAGCAAGAGATTCTCTGCTGTCCTGTATACTGTTTTCAAGCCCAGGAATTAATTTTATGACTATTATTCTAAATTCACTTTCTGTTATATTATTTAAATCCTTTTTGATCAGCTCATTAGCTGTTGTTATTTCCTGGAGATTCTTCTGAGGGGAGTTCTTCCGCTTGGTCATTTTGGATAGTCCCTGGCGTGGTGAGGACCTGCAGGGCACTTGCCCTGTGCTGTGGTGTATAACTGGAGTTGGTGGGCGGGGCCGCAGTCAGACCTGATGTCTGCCCCCAGCCCACCGCTGGGGCCACAGTCAGACTGGTGTGTGCCTTCTCTTCCCCTCTCCTAGGGGCGGGATTCACTGTGGGGTGGTGTGGCTCGTCTGGGCTACTTGCACCCTGCCAGGCTTGTGATGCTGGGGATCTGGCGTATTAGCTGGGGTGGGTAGGCAAGGTGCTCGGGGGCAGGAGGGGCAGGCTTAGATCGCTTCTCCTTAGGTGATCCACTTCAGGAGGGGCCCTGTGGCAGCGGGAGGGAGTCAGATCCACTGCCGGAGGTTTGGCTCCGCAGAAGCGCAGAGTTGGGTGTTTGCGCGGAGCGAGCAAGTTCCCTGGCAGGAACCAGTTCCCTTTGGGATTTCGGCTGGGGGATGGGAGGGGGAGATGGCGCTGGCGAGCGCCTTTGTTCCCCACCAAACTGAGCTCTGTTGTCAGGGGGCTCAGCAGCTCTCCCTCCCTTTGTCCTCCAGCCTTCCCGCTTTCTGAGCAGAGCTGTTAACTTATGACCTCCCAGACGCTAAGTCGCGTTTGCTGTCGGAACACAGTCCGCCCGGCCCCTCCGCTTTTGCAAGCCAGACTCGGGGGCTCTGCTTGGCCGGCGAGCCGCCCCTCCGCCCCGGCTCCCTCCCACCAGTCCGTGGAGCGCGCACCGCCTCGCCGCCCTTCCTACCCTCTTCCGTGGGCCTCTCGTCTGCGTTTGGCTCCGGCGACTCCGTTCTGCTAATCCTCTGGCGGTTTTCTGGGTTATTTAGGCAGATGTAGATGGAATCTAAGTGATCAGCAGGACGTGCGGTGAGCCCAGCGTCCTCCTAAGCCGCCATCTTGTCGCCACATTCCTCCGGTTTTGTGGAAGAATTTTTCAATGAAACCACTTGGGTTCAGAGATTTCTATTTTGGGAACTTTTTCACTACAAATTCAAATTGTTTAATAGTAGTTACAAGATTTATTCACGTTATACATTTCCTGTTGAGTAAGTTTTGGTAGTTTGTGGTTTTTGAGGCTTGGTCCATTTCATCTAAGTTGTTGAATCTTTGTGTTTATTGTTATGCCCAGAATTCGTGATCCCCAAAGACCACCAGGGAGCCGAGTCCAATGCAAAAGCAAAAGAGCCTTTATTCGAGCTAGCTCGAGCTCAATCCCCTACCTGCACCGACGCAGCAGTGAGATACCTGGGAGAGAGAGCGAGTTTCAAAAGCACAAAGGTTTTATTGGGGTCTAGGGGCAGTTGGTGAGGTAATGGCTGTGGCCTCAGCCGATTGGCTGGAGAAGGGTCTTGGCCTCGGCTGATTGGCTGGGGAAGGGCCGTGGCCTCGGCCGATTGGCTAGGGAAGGGTCGAAGTCCTGTTACGCAGGTCGCCGGGCGTGTTTTGATCGGGAAGTTTGACCGGGTGAGCGGGAGGTTACTCAAGGGGAGGAGGCATGGTCAAGGTGGAGGACACAGAGCAAGATGCAGTTGGCCGGCGTAGGTCCGCTGTTTCATTTATAATTGTTTATTATTATCTTTTTAATGTCTTGGGAACCTGTAGTGACATCACCTATTTCTGGTATTTGTAATTTGTATCTTCCCTTTTTTTTCTTTGTCAGTCTTGACAGAGGTTTATCAATTTTATTGATCTTTTCAAAGATACCCAGTGTTTGCTTTTATTGTTTTTTTCTATTGTTTTCCTGTTTTAAATTTCATTGATTTCTGCTCTTCATTATTTTCTTCCTTTTACACATGCTTTGTTTTTATTTTGCCCTTTCTCTAGTTTCTTTAAATGGAAGCTAAGATCATTGATGTGTGAGACCTCTTTCATTTTTTTAATACAAGCATTTAATGCTATAAACTTTCCTAAAAGTACCACTTTGGCTACATCTACTATGATTTTTTAAAATTAAGCTTTATTCGTGGGGGGAAGTTTTAGATTTGCAGAAAAATTATTAAGATAGTACAGAGAGTAGTTTCCTAAGATAGTACTGAGAGTACCCCACACCCAGTTTCCCCAATTACTAACATCTTACATTAGTATGGTACACTTGTCACAACTAATAATCCAATCTTGATACATTATCATTAACTATAGTCCATATTTTACTCTGATCTCCTTAATTTTGACCTTATGTTTCTTCTGTCCCAAGATCCCATCCAGGATATTATGTTATATTTAATGTTCATGCCCCCTTAGGCTTTTCTTGGTTCTAACAGGTTCTCAGAACTTCCTTGTTTTTGATGACTCTGAAAGTTTTGAGGAGTACTAGTCAGTTATTTTGTAGAATTTTGTTTTTGAAGGCTTCTTTGTTTACTGGCACCAGAAGAGGCTAATTTTGTATATTTCCTGCGCCAGTCTTAAAAGCCACCATTTCCAAAAGGAATTGTAATTCCTTTTATTGGAGAATAGACTAGAAACCAAGATCTGGGTGCCTGGTATGCATTATAATTGCTACTGTGGTATCATTGCTTTTAAGTTTTCTTTGCTGACAGATAAGGAAATACATGTATGCATACTAACTGACATATATCCATATCTATGAATATTTCCATATGTAAACATCTGTATCCATAGTAAGGTAAACATGCATTCATATTGCTATCTCTAAGTTGAATCCATTACCACATGGATCATTATAGCCTTCTCTCCTTGTTTGTCTGTAACCTCCCACTCCAAAAGTGAGAAACCTGGCTCCCACCATCCTCCATCCATTTACTTAATTCTCCAATTCCAGTATAAGGTATCGTGGTTTCAGAATTGCAAACTTATACCCCAGTGGGAAACACATGTATCAACTACAATACAGTGCTGGTGTGCAGTTTCGTTTGCCTTTGACATTGTAGGTGTCACTCATTTCCAAAGTTATGTAGGTCAGCACTTATTTCTCTACTCCATTATGGTAGGTTCCTTTATACATTATAATGATTAGAGTCTTTTGTCACATTCTGCAATCCTCTGACCTCCTAAATGATTTTTTAATAATTTGCACACAGTGAGGTTTACTCTTTGTTCTCTAGCATTCCCTAGGTTTCGATGTTGTATTTTGGGTTATTTTTTTCAGTTCCAAATGTTTTTGATTTGCCTTGAGAGTTCCTTTTTGTTCCATAGTTTATTTTGGTAATATGATGTTTAGTTTCCAAGTGTTTTGAGATTTTATTGTTATCCCTTTGTTACTCATTTGTACTTTACTTTCATTATGACCAGAAAATATATTTCCAATCATTTTGATTCCTCTTAATTTCTTAAGGTTGGTTTTATGACCCAGGATATGGTCTATTTTGGTGAATGTTTTATGTGCAATTGAAAATAATGTATAACCCTGTTTTTGAGTAGAGTGTTCTCTAAATGTCAGATCTAGATGTTTGAATTAGGTATTGTTCGATTATTCTGTATCCTTGCTCATTTGCTGTCCACTACTTCTATTGTTTACTGAGAGAAGAGTGTAAGAGACTCCAACTGTAATTGTGGATTTGTCCAAAGGAATGTAGAAACCTTATATCCATAAAGGTCTCTTCCTTCTTTATAATTGTCTTATGTACTACATCTACATATATGGTAAACTCCATCACACAGTGTTATAATTCAGTTTTGCTTGAGTTTCAGAATTCTAAAGAAGAATGTACTTATTCTCTTATCTACCATTTTGTTGGTCTCCCTTCATTCCTACTCTTTCATGTTTCCCACTACTATAATCTCCCTCTGTTCGAAGAATTTCCTTTAGTTAGAACAGGTCTGCTGGTGACTAATACTCTTAATTTTTTTTTTATCTGAGAATGTCTTTTTTCACCTTAATTCCTGAAGGATATTTTTATTGCATATAGAATTCTGAGTTGACAGTTCTGTCTTTTAGCATTTAAAAAATACTGTGCCACTTACTTTTGGCTTCCATGATTTATGATGAGAAATCTATAGATATTTGGATCATTGTTTTCCTGTATGAAATGTATTGTGTTGCTCTGGTTGCTTTAAGAATTTTTCCCTTCTTATTTTTCAGCACTTTTTCAGTTTCAGTTTTAGCAATTATAATGTGTTTAGACAGGAGTTTCTTTGTGTTTTATCCTGTTTGGGGTTCACTGAGCTTCTTGAATATGTTGTAGGTTTATGTCTTTTGCCAAAATTAACAAATTTCAGTTTATATGTCTTCAAATATCTTTTTTCTTATCACCTCTTTTTTTCACTTTGCTCCTGGGACTCTGATGATATAAATTTTTGATGTTTTGCTGTTGTCCCATAGTTTCTGTTCATGCTTGTTTTTCAATCTTATTTCTCTCTTAAAATTGAAATGTCTTGTCATCTTCCTTTTGCTATTGCCATCCAAGGAGAGTTTTTGTTTTTTGATTATTTTATTTTTTGGTTCTAAAATTTCCTGTATGTTCTCCTCTTTATCTATTTCTTTACTGAGGCTTTCTACTTTGCTTAGTTTCAACAGTTTTTGTGATTTGAGCTATTTGAGCATTTTTATCATTGCAGCTTTAAAAAGTCTGTTAGAGGGGCGCCTGGGTGGCTCAGTCTGTTGACCATCCAACTTCTGTTCAGGTCCTGATCTCATGGTTTGTGAGTTCAAGCCTCGCATTGGGTTTGCTCACTGCTGTCAGCACAGAGCCTGCTTTAGGATTCTCTGTCCCCCTCCTCCTCTCTCTCTCTCTCTCTTTCTCTCTCTCTCTCTGGCCTTCCCCTGCTTGCTCTCTCTCTCTTCCCAAAATAAACAAATAGAAAAAAATTAAAAGCCTTTGTTAGATAATTCCAACATCTGTATCCTCCTGAATAGTATCTTTTGATTATCTTTTCCCATGTGAGTTGGAATTGTCCTGGTTCTGTGTATGCCAAATCATGTTTGATTTTATTTTGGACATTTTGAGTATTCTGTTATGAGACTCTAGTGTCTTTTAAATATCCTATCTAGAATGTAGATTTTTTTTATATGAAGTGATTGACCCAGTTATTTTTTTCCTTGAGTTCTAGCCTATCTTCTGTGGTCTCTTGTTCCAATGTCAGTTCAGTTGCATTGCCTCTGTGGCACACATGTAGGTCTCACAGTGGTCCGTCTCAGTCTTTGGCAGTTGTCTGTTATTTCAGTTCTCATGTCTTTGGCATGCTGTATTTTTCATTGCTAAGAGAAAAAAAGCATGCTCAAGTGTGCCCCCTTATAATAGGAAGAGAGCATAAGGAAGTCTGTGCAGTAATTTCTCTACATTCCTGTGTCTTTTCCCTTGTTGATTCTATCATGCATCTTTTCACTGTAATAAACTTAGCTGTGAATACAACTATATGCTGAGTCCTGTGAGACCTTCGACTGAATCATTGAATCTGTGAGTAGTCTTGGGAACCCTGAAACATAATTGCATTATATAATCTCAATCCTCAAAACAACTGTAAGGTAGGTAGAAATTAATGTCTGTCTCTTTTGGCAAGAAGAAAAGTTCGTAAGATTAAACAACTTTCCTAAAACCTCAGTTCATAACAGAGGGAATCTAAATCTGTTTGACCCCAAAACCTTGGTTCTTCACTGTTATTCTGCATTGCCTGCCGATACTAGAAAGCGTGTCGGCAGTGGGTTGAGGAGAGGCAATGGAAGATCATAGAGGGTGATAGTGGTCTGACACTGCTACATGTGGGATATAGTATTTGAGTTGGTCTTGAAGGATAAATGGACAAGATTAAAATTGGTCAAGTGTAGTGGGAAGAGAATTGTCAATAGGTAGAATTGCATGATATAAAGACATGCAAGTGATAAAATGCAAGATTTATTTGCAAGAAAGAGAATATAACAGTTGGGTGAAATGGAGGGCTTACATTAGAAGGTTTTCTTACATACTTTAAAAAAACAACTTTTGGCAACTGCCATACCTTGTCTGTGCTACACTTTGATAGCATATATCTGATCTAACACATAATTATATATTTAAGCTTAATAAATGAGATGTTATATTTGTTTAAGGATAATGAAAAACATAATATATTTGTTCTGCAGAGACAACCATGACTACCACCAAAAATTTCACCACCTAAACAAGTTAAATACCCACTGTTGTTAGTATTAAGAAGCCATTAAAGTAGGAGGGGCTGGGTTTTTTGAGCAGAGGAGTGAAATGCTGAAAACAGCATTTAACTGATACTAATCTGGTGGCAATGTGAAGAGTATATTGGCTAGAGCTAGGGAGCAAGTCCATTTAGATCACTGTAATCATAGCATTCCATGTATGAGGTGATTAAGAGCTTAGAGAACTGTGGAAGTGAAAATAGACAAAAGATCTTGTATAGGATGAATTACCATGATGTGGTGATAAACTGGATATATATATGTTTAGGGGGAGATCCAAAGGTTCTGAGTCTGAGTGGTTCAGAGAAAATGTAATACCTTTCACAGAAATTTACATGAACTGTTATGCCAAGGCCATGATAGGTTTGATTCTAGGTGTATTGAATTGAATAACTTGACATCCATTTGGAAAAGCACATTTGGGAGTTAGTTTTTAAATTGGATTGAAGTGGGGTCAAGGTTTGAGATAAGAGATGGAAACATTTACAGTTGGGTGATCACTAAAACTATGTGAATGGAAGCATCACCTTGGGAAAATACAAAACAAGAGCACCAAGGACCATACTCTGGTTTTATTCATTTCATCAGTAGGAAATGAATATTAAAGATCAGCTTTGAAGTTATTAAGTAATGTTAATAAGTAATGTTAATATTTTTTTTATAAATGCTAAAACATTTATTTGTACAGAACTTCTTTTCATGTAGGTATTTTCTAGTTTGTGAAATTTAAATTCAATGGTCTTTTAGGGACACCTGGGTGGCTCAGTTGGTTAAGCGTCCAACTTCAGCTTAGGTCGTGATCTCACGGTTCATGAATCTGAGCCCCGCATTGGGCTCTGTGCTAGTAGCTCAGAGCCTGGAGCCTGTTTCAGATTCTGTCTCCCTCTCTCTATCTTCCCCTCCCCCACTCATACTCTCTTCTCTTCTCTTCTCTCTCTCTCAAGAATAAATATTTTAAAAATTAATGTGGTCTTTTATAGCATGATATGATACACTGAAATGAAATCAATAAATGTCCTTTTGTGTGTAAAGCATAGTTAGGCATTGGATAACATTCAAATAACATTTTTTTATTCTTGATAATTTTTGGAATGTATGTGTGTGTATATCTTTATGTTGCCTATTTAGGAGTCTTGCCCTTACTTCCTATTTCATTTAAAAACCTGTTTGGGGGCACCTGGATGGGTCAGTCAGTTAAGTGTCCAGTTTTGGCTCAGGTCATGATCTTATGGTTCGTGGGTTATAGCTCCACATTGGGCTCTGTGCTGACAGCTCAGAGCCTGGAGCCTGCTTCGGGTTCTGTGTCTCCCTCTCTCTCTGCCCCTCCCCTGCTCACATTCTCTCTCTCTCTCTCTCTCTCTCTCTCTCTCTCTCTCTCTCAAAAATGAATAAACATTTAAAATAAATAAATAAATACCTGTTTGGTTTGTTAATCATTTTTTACTTGTTGGCTGTTGTGCCACTAGTGCAGCAGCCATCATTACCACTAATTGAGTGTTCAAGATCAGAGTTGTACACAATAATCCTGACATTGGGCTTTCCCTTAGTACAGAAATGTTCTTAAATGAATGACGTTCAAACTTAGCTCTATGCAACAAATTTTTTTCAGAAACAGAAGGGCACAAAAATACTCCTTAAGAGAAGCTGGGAGGGCAAAAATACAGGCACTAATGTATATATGTTTCTGGCAGTCTTCTCCATTTTACTCCTATCTGCTTCCATTTTTCCAGGGTAAGAAGACAATCTAAAAAGGCTTCAGCTCCAAAGTCTTCCCCAGTATTGTTGTGCTATTTATTCCGTCACTGGAATTGACAGAGAATCAAATGAATGTGCAGAGGGATAACAGGGAAAAAATATCTTTATTATAGGCTGACTTGTTGTCTTTGGGTTTGAAGTCTTAGAAAAGGAGGTAATTCCAGAAAATTGGTATGTCATTTTGGTACCTCATGGTTGCCCAAAATTTAGTATACCTGATTTTTTAAAACTCTTTTGTATATGTAAATATGGTCCAATTCATTAAACTCTTCTTAAGCAGTTTTCATTAATATGTTTTCATTTAATATTTAATCTCCTTGAATTTAGGCTTTCAGTAGTGCAGAGTTCATAGAGAATCACAGATTATGTATAAGAAATCATTGAGATTATCATGTTCTTCCTTACTAAGCAATTTCCCCATTCATTTCTCAGTGTATTCTATGGGTTGTATGGTGCAATGGAAGGCACACTGCCCTGTCAGGATACCTGATTTCTAGCCCCAGCATATAGCCTCAACTTATGGATCCCATTCGTCTCATCCAAAAAATAGAATGATACTTGCTGATCCTATATCATAGGACTGTTATAAGTTTCAAAAATGATAAAGAAAATTACTTTGAAAGTGTTAATATGGAGGCTTCTTGCATTATCTTCTGCCATTTCCATATTTTTTCATGATTAAAGTACTATAGCAAATGTACAAGAAATTTTCATATGCTTATTTAATAAAATCCCTGAACATGTTATTGTGCCTAAATTTCACACTTCTATTTCCTAAAATTCATTTTAAACCCACTCTGTAAGTTTTGGCTTGTAAATCACAGGAATTGGTACTTTATGAATTATTCCTATGAAAATGATTTAGCAAATGTGTACAATAGTACTAAATAATTTAAAGACATAGTGTGATGTTCATATTAGGAAGCTTTTCACTGACAGAGGTATCTGTAATTGATTTGTTTCATTTATTTGGACATCTTATGCTCCAGAATTGATGAGGCTCACATACCATTTCCATTCTTGTTTCTGCCATTTGTTTATCATTAACAAACAAAAATATTGGTAAAAAAAATTAAATGAGATTCTAGTTTTCTGATGCTTGTTGAAAGTCAGTATGCTATATTGACAACAGAGAGCATCCTTGTCTATGCTTAAAGTGTTCCAGGCCTGATTCAGCTGGTTATAAATTGCAAGATCACTGTGCTTTGTCTGGGCTTCATTTGCCCATTATAAAACAAGTGGTTTGGATTAGGCTTCTAAGGTCATTTTCCCTTTTAACGTTCTATGTTTTTTTTTTAAATATGAAATTTATTGTCAAATTGGTTTCCATACAACACCCAGTGCTCATCCCAAAAGGTGCCCTCCTCAATACCCATCACCCACCCTCCCCTCCCTCCCACCCCCCATCAACCCTCAGTTTATTCTGTTTTTAAGAGTCTCTTATGCTTTGGCTCTCTCCCTCTCTAACCTCTTTTTTTTTCCTTTCTTCCCCATTGTCTTCTGTTAAGTTTCTCAGGATCCACATAAGAGTGAAAACATATGGTATCTGTCTTTCTCTGTATGACTTATTTCACTTAGCAGAACACTCTCCAGTTCCATCCGCCTTGCTACAAAAGGCCATATTTCATTCTTTCTCATTGCCACGTAGTATTCCATTGTATATATAAACCACAATTTCTTTATCCATTTGTCAGTTGATGGACATTGAGGCTCTTTCCATAATTCGGGTATTGTTGAGAGTGCTGCTATAAACATTGGGGTACAAGTGCCCCTATACATCAGCACTCCTGTATCCCTTGGGTAAATTCCTAGCAGTGCTATTGCTGGGTCATAGGGTAGATCTATTTTTACTTTTTTGAGGAAACTCCACATTGTTTTCCAGAGCGGCTACACCAGTTTGCATTCCCACCAACAGTGCAAGAGGATTCCCGTTTCTCCACATCCTCTCCAGCATCTATAGTCTCCTGATTCATTCATTTTAGCCACTCTGACTGGCGTGAGGTGATATCTGAGTGTGGTTTTGATTTATATTTCCCTGATGAGGAGCAACGTTGAGCATCTTTTCATGTGCCTGTTGGCCATCCGGATGTCTTCTTTAGAGAAGTGCCTATTCATGTTTTCTGCCCATTTCTTCACTGGATTATTTGTTTTTCAGGTGTGGAGTTTGGTGAGCTCTTTATAGATTTTGGACACTAGCCCTTTGTCCGATATGTCATTTGCAAATATCTTTTCCCATTCCGTTGGTTGCCTTTTAGTTTTGTTGGTTGTTTCCTTTGCTGTGCAGAAGCTTTTTATCTTCATAAGGTCCCAGTAATTCACTTTTGCTTTTAATTCCCTTGCCTTTGGGGATGTGTCGAGTAAGAGATTGCTACGGCTGAGGTCAGAGAGGTCTTTTCCTGCTTTCTCCTCTAAGGTTTTGATGGTTTCCTGTCTCACATTTAGGTCCTTTATCCATTTTGAGTTTATTTTTGTGAATGGTGTGAGAAAGTGGTCTAGTTTCAACCTTCTGCATGTTGCTGTCCAGTTCTCCCAGCACCATTTGTTAAAGAGGCTGTCTTTTTTCCATTGGATGTTCTTTCCTGCTTTGTCAAAGATGAGTTGGCCAAACGTTTGTGGGTCTAGTTCTGGGGTTTCTATTCTATTCCATTGGTCTGTGTGTCTGTTTTTGTGCCAATACCATGCTGTCTTGATGATGACAGCTTTGTAGTAGAGGCTAAAGTCTGGGATTGTGATGCCTCCTGCTTTGGTCTTCTTCTTCAAAATTCCTTTGGCTATTCAGGGCCTTTTGTGGTTCCATACAAATTTTAGGATTGCTTGTTCTAGCTTTGAGAAGAATGCTGGTGCAATTTTGATTGGGATTGCATTGAATGTGTAGATAGCTTTGGGTAATATTGACATTTTAACAATATTTATTCTTCCAATCCATGAGCACAGAATGTTTTTCCATTTCTTTATATTTTCTTCAATTTCCTTCATAAGCTTTCTCTAGTTTTCAACATACAGATCTTTTGCATCTTTGGTTAGGTTTATTGCTAGGTATTTTGTGCTTCTTGGTGCAATTGTGAATGGGATCAGTTTCTTTATTTGTCTTCCTGTTGCTTCATTATTAGTGTATAAGAATGCAACTGATTTCTGTACATTGATTTTGTATCCTGCGACTTTGCTGAATTCATGGATCAGTTCTAGCAGACTTTTGGTGGAGTCTATCGGATTTTCCATGTATAATATCATGTCATCTGCAAAAAGCGAAAGCTTGACTTCATCTTTGCCAATTTTGATGCCTTTGATTTCCTTTTGTTGTCTGATTGCTGATGCTAGAACTTCCAGTAGTATGTTAAACAACAGCGGTGAGAGTGGGCATCCCTGTCGTGTTCCTGATCTCAGGGAAAAAGCTCTCTGTTTTTCCCCATTGAGGATGATGTTAGCTGTGGGCTTTTCATAAATGGCTTTTATGATGTTTAAGTATGTTCCTTCTATCCCAACTTTCTCAAGGGTTTTTATTAAGAAAGGGTGCTGGATTTTGTCAAAGGCCTTTCCTGCATCGATTGACAGATTCATATGGTTCTTCTCTTTTTTTTTGTTAATGTGATGTATCACGTTGATTGATTTGCGAATGTTGAACCAGCCCTGCATCCCAGGAATGAATCCCACTTGATCATGGTGAATAATTCTTTTTATATGCTGTTGAATTCGATTTGCTAGTATCTTATTGAGAATTTTTGCATCCATATTCATCAGGGATATTGGCCTGTCGTTCTCTTTTTTTACTGGGTCTCTGTCTGGTTTAGGAATCAAAGTAATGCTGGCTTCATAGAATAAGTCTGGAAGTTTTCCTTCCCTTTCTATTTTTTGGAATAGCTTGAGAAAGATAGGTATTATCTCTGCTTTAAATGTCTGGTAAAATTCCCCTGGGAAGCCATCTGGTCCTGGACTCTTATTTGTTGGGAGATTTTTGATGACTGATTCAATTTCTTCGCTGGTTATGGGTCTGTTCAAGCTTTCTATTTCTTCCTGTTTGAGTTTTGGAAGTGTGTGGGTGTTTAGGAATTTGTCCATTTCTTCCAGGTTGTCCAATTTGTTGGCATATAATTTTTCATAGTATTCCCTGATAATTGCTTGTATTTCTGATGGATTGATTATAATAATTCCGTTTTCATTCACGATTTTATTTGTGTCCTCTCCCTTTTCTTTTTTAGAAGCCTGGCTAGTGGTTTAATATATTTGTTTATTTTTTCAAAAAACCAACTTTTGGCTTTATTGATCTACTCTACAGTTGTTTTTTAGATTCTACATTGTTTATTTCTGCTCTGATCTTTATTATTTGTCTTCTTCTGCTGGGTTTGGGGTGTCTTTGCTGTTCTGCTTCTATTTCCTTTAGGTGTGCTGTTAGCTTTTGTATTTGGAATTTTTCTTGTTTCTTGAGATAGGCCTGCATTGCAATGTAGTTTCCTCTCAGGACTGCTTTCGCTGCATCTCAAAACGTGTGGATTGTTGTATTTTCATTTTCATTTGTTTCCATAATTCTTTAATTTCTTCTTGAATTGCCTGGTTGATCCATTCATTCTTTAGTAGGGTGTTCTTTAACCTCCATGCTTTTGGAGGTTTTCCAGACTTTTTCCTGTAGTTGATTTCAAGCTTCATAGCATTGTGGTCTGAACGTATGCATGGTATGATCTCAATTGTTGTATACTTATGAAGGGCTGGTTTGTGACCCAGTATGTGACCTATCTTGGAGAATGTTCCATGTGCACTTGAGATGAAAGTATATTCTGTTGCTTTGGGATGCAGAGTTCTAAATATATCTGTCAAGTCCATCTGATCCAATGTATCATTCAGAGCCCCTTTTTCTTTATTGATCCTGTGTCTAGATGATCCATCCATTGTTGTAAGTGGAGTATTAAAGTCCCCTGCAATTACTACAGTCTTATCAGTAAGGTTGCTTATGTTTGTGACTAATTGTTTTATATATTTGGGGGCTCCCATATTTGGCTCATAGACATTTATAATTGTTAGCTCTTCCTGATGCATAGACCCTGTAATTATGATATAATGCCCTTCTTCATCTCTTGTTACAGCCTTCAATTTAAAGTCTAGTTTGTCTGATATAAGTATGGCTACTCCAGCTTTCTTTTGACTTCCAGTAACATATTAGATAGTTCTCCATCCCCTCACTTTCAATCTGAAGGTGTCCTCAGGTCTAAAATGAGTCTCTTGTAGACAGCAAATAGGTGGGTCTTGTTTGTTTGTTTGTTTTTTATCAATTCTGATACCCTGTGTCTTTTGGTTGGAGCATTTTGTCCATTTACATTCAATGTTATTATTGAAAGATACAGGTTTAGAGTCATTGTGATGTCTGTAGGTTTCATGCTTGTAGTGATGTGTCTGGTACTTTGTGGTACTTGCAACATTTCACGCACAGAATCCCCCTTAGGATCTCTTGTAGTGCTGGTTTAGTGGTGATGAATTCCTTCAGTTTTTGTTTGTTTGGGAAGACCTTTATCTCTCCTTCTATTCTAAATGACAGACATGCCGGGTAAAGGATTCTCGGCTGCATATTTTTTCTGTTCGTCACATTGAAGATTTCCTGCCATTCCTTTCTGGCCTGCCAAGTTTCAGTAGATAGATCCATCACTAGTCTTATCGGTCTCCCTTTATATGTTAGAGCATGTTTATCCTTAGCTGCTTTCAGAATTCTCTTTTTCCTTGTATTTTGCCAGTTTCACTATGATATGTCATGCAGAAGATCGATTCAAGTTTCGTCTGAAGGGAGTTCTCTGTGCCTCTTGGATTTCAATGCCTTTTTCCTTCCCCAGTTCAGGGAAGTTCTTAGCTATGATTTTTTCAAGTACACCTTCAGCCCCTTTCTCTCTTCCTCCTCTGGAATCCCTATTATACATATATTATTACATTTCATTGCGTCATTTAATTCTCTCGTTCTCCCCTCATACTCCTGGATTTTTTTATCTCTTTTTCTCAGCTTCCTCTTTTTCCATAATTTTATCTTCTAAATCACCTATTCTCTTCTCTGCCTCTTCAATCTGGGCTGTGTTCACCTCCATTTTATTTTGCACCTAATTTATAGCATTTTTTAGCTTCTCATGAATGTTTCTTAGTCCCTTGATCTCTGTAGCAATAGATTCTCTGCTGTCCTCTATAGTTTTTTCAAGCCCAGCGATTAATTTTATGACTTATTTTAAATTCATGCTCTGTTATATTGCTTAAATTGTTTTTGATCAATTCGTTAGCTTTCGCTACTTACTGGAGTTTCTTTTGAGGAGAAAATTTGTTTGGATAGTCCCTGGAGTGGCAGGGAACTGCAGGGCTCTTCCCCTGTGCTGTCTGAAGTAACTTGTGTTGGTGGATGGGGCCGCAGTCAGACCTGATGTCTGCCCCCAGCCCACCGCTGGGGCCACAGTCAGACTGGTGTGTAGCTTATCTTCCCCTCTCCCAGGGGCAGGACTCCCTGTGGAGTGGTGTGGCCCCTGTCTGGGCTACTGGTACATTGCCAGGCTTGTGGTGCTGCTTCGATGGGATCTGGTATATTAGCCAGGGTGGATCCGCAAGGTGCACAGGGGCAGGAGCGGCAGGCTCAGCTCACTTTGCCTTTGATGGTCCGCTACAGCAGGGGCCCTGCAGCACCCGGAGGGAGGCAGACCCGTCCTCTTCCGTGGGCCTCTTGTCTATGCTTGGCTCCAGAGAGTCCGTTCTGCTAGTCTTCTGGCGGTTTTCTGGGTTATTTAGGCAGATGTGGGTGGAATCTAAGTGATCAGTAGGACACAGTGAGCCCAGCGTCCTCCTACGCCGCCATCTTCAAGCCTCTCTCCTCCATGTTTATTTTTTATCTCTTTTAAGTATCTATCCGAGGAAAACTGATGTAAAGATTATAATTGATACTAATGTTTTTATATTTGATTTATAACTTGTAGCTTATTTGACTTTATACCAAGGTGACCATATAATTTCCCATCCAACAAGAGGAAACTTTCGAGAGTGAAAGGCATACATACTGTTAATAATTACTCCAGGACTGTCCCAGATAAACTTGAATGTCTGGTTACCTTATCTGTAGCCCATATGTGAGGTTCTACCAACTGCATTATTACTCAAAGAAAAGTATTTATCAGTTTTAATTATTTTTTATGGTTTTCCTGTTATTTCTTCTAGATCCGCTCTGTGTGGAGAGTAATGTAGCATCATGCCAGCAATCTCCAGCTAGTAAAAAAGGCATGTTCACAGATGACTTACATAAACTGGTGGATGACTGGACAAAGGAAACAGTTGGAAATTCTCTTATTAAGCCAAGTTTAAACCAACTCAAACAGAGTCAACACAAACTAGAGACAGAAAACTGGAACAAAGTATATGAAGTAAGTAGTTTTGGCACGTTCCTCTTTATTTCTAAGAACTAAAATCATAAAAATTGATTTCCTTAGGTCTATTTTTAAAGTCACTATTAGAGAATGGTGTGACTTGACAACATAGCGACTTTTATCCTAGTCTAGATTCATTTTGTCTTTGAGAAAATTATCTTTTAGACCAGGGGTCAGCACATTTTTTTCTGGGAAGGAGCCAGTTAGTAAGTACTTTCAAGCCACATGGTTGCAACTAGTCAACTCTGTCATTGGGCAAAAGCAACCATAGATAAAATATAAATGAATGCACAGGGCTTTGTTCCAATAAAACTTGATTTACAAAAAGAAGTGGTAGGCTGTAGCTTGCTGACCCATGCTTTAGACTCTTATACCTAAAAATATAACCATCAAGTATCAAAAAAGAAAGCATCTGGAATGAGGGTGAATTCAGTCCTGTGGTACAAGAAGAGTTTGAGTTTTGAGGGAAAGCTATCATATGTTGTATATCAATATTCTCAGAACTATTAAGTGATCTTATTTGTTCAGTTTGAAAAAATAATTTTAAAGCTCTTTAAGCTAGAATATTATAAAAGGCATCTTAAGTTTATGGATGAGATTCCTAGTAATTGCATATGGCCTTAGTCAGATGTACATGCAGTTGAGATATAGAAGGATGTCCACAATGCATTCTGGAGTGGGAAGAAGGCAGGCTTATAGAACAGTATATACAGTATTTGTTTAAAATTATGTGCATTAGATATTTATATATATACACAGAACTAGGTGGAATTTGAGCCTCATTTTACATTTTACTTCTCTGTTTGAACTTTTAAAGTATCACTTTTTCAAAATGAGTAAATCTATCAAAATGTGAATCAAGGCTTAGAATCTGAACCCTCATAATTGCAAGATGTATATATTTTTTTTTTTTTTTTTTTTTTTTAAATAAGGGCCAGAGAAGCATTCCATGTACACACTGAATTTGAAAACATTCCTACCCTATCCTCACTTCCCAATTGAGTTTTAAACAAGATGTATATTTGTGTATGTGTGTGTGTGTGTGTGTGTTGTGTTTGTGTACATGTATGTGTGTGTATGTAGTCATTGCATATAATTTGGTAAAGAAAGTCTGAAAATACATTTAGTGTTAATGTTGAATAAAAATTTCAAAAGCCTAGATTTCCCAAACTAGTAAGCAGTATTTCTGCGTGGGGACTCTGTGTACTTATCTTACTCCTGGCACCGTTTTATATACAGATAGTATCACCATTGTAAAAATTGGAAGCCTTTAGAGGCAAACTTCAAGGCGTAAATGCATTTGTGCTGCCAGTGAGAGAGTCTCTGAGTACTGTGTGAATGGAGGCTTTTGTTGACTAGTAGGAGGGTGGTTTATTGCAGTATAATGGAGGATTTTTGGAGGGAGAGTGAGTAGAAAATGGCAGTATGAACAAAAGTGGTAGAGGTCTCTAAGCAGACAGAATTGGGTTCCAGTGTCAGCTCAGTCACTTACTAGTTATATGACTATAGGCAAGTCATCTGTGCCTCAGTTTTCATGTCTTCAAAACAGAGATAATACCTACCTGCCTTACAACATCACTGTGAGAATTAAATGAGGTAACACCTCTAAGATGCCTAGATAACTATTTTTGTATTTTAAGTTCAGTTGATTACATGTTTGTGTGGAAAGCACATCTCATTATCTAATGTTCTTGCTTGTTACTGGTCTGTGGCCTTATTAGAAAATTTTGTCACAATTATGTCAGGCCCTTTACTTTGTGCCAAGCCCTCTACTAGGCACTGGGTTTGATGAGCAAAAACAAGTATGTGCCCTATCTCATGGAACTTACACTCTAGTGGGACAGTTAGACATGAACAGACTTATATAATATAGGATATCATATAATAAGAGAGTTGGTCTAGTAAAGGGAAGTCAAGGAAAGATTCCCTGAGAAGGTGATGATTGAACAGAGATCTGAAGGATGAGTAGGTGTTAACTAGGTGAAAAAAGGGAGGTAATCTGATTCCAAGTGGAAAGAACAGCATATGCAAAAGCCCTGTATTGGTAAAGGGATCATGAGGCCACTGAAAGTAGGCCAATTTTGCTGAAGTGAAGAGAGCAGACAAGCATTGGTGCACAGTGAATCTAA
The DNA here is from genome assembly GCF_022837055.1 of Prionailurus viverrinus. Taxonomy (NCBI): domain Eukaryota; kingdom Metazoa; phylum Chordata; class Mammalia; order Carnivora; family Felidae; genus Prionailurus; species Prionailurus viverrinus. The sequence goes on along the minus strand of NC_062579.1, from coordinate 44,013,592 downwards.
GGAGGTTGTGAGGGTCTTAAAAGTGGTGATGATAAAGACCTTTTTCTTTATTTTAAGAAAGATGGATAGCCATTGAAGCCCTAGGGTTCACGTCAGATTTGCTTTTTGAAAAGATCACTCTGACTTGAAGCCAGAAGAAAGGATTATTGGAGGTAAGGGTAGAAATTGATAGACCAATTAAGAGTTAGTCACAGTAGTACAGTTAAAGAGAAATTGAGATGAAGAAAAATGAACAGATTCCAAGAAATGTTTAAGAGATAAAATGGATGAGATTTAGTGATGGAATGGATGTATGGCAGAGGGAACGTATCAAGACTAGGTTTCTGGCTGGCATTACTGGCTATCATTCCAGGCTACCAATCACCAAGATGCAGAACATGAGTAGGCAGTGTGTTTTGGTAGAGGAAAGACCATAGGTCATTTGAATCTCAGATGCCTTTGAAATATGCAAGAGAAGGTTAGGTCCTCTCCACTGGTCTTTTTTAAAAATAAAAATCACACTACTGTTTGTAAAATAATGTTCATTATAGAATTTAATCAATGCAGGAAAGTATGAATTCTAAAATACCACCTTCAAATCCCAATACCTAGAAGTAATTGTCACTAACTTTACATAAACACCATTTCAGATTTCTTTCTATGTCGGTATATGGATACATGGAAATGACTTTATAAAAATGAAGTCATATTATTTTTTTTAATATATGAAATTTATTGACAAATTGGTTTCCATACAACACCCAGTGCTCATCCCAAAAGGTGCCCTCCTCAATACCCATCACCCACCCTCCCCTCCCTCCCACCCCCCATCAACCCTCAGTTTGTTCTCAGTTTTTAAGAGTCTCTTATGCTTTGGCTCTCTCCCACTCTAACCTCTTTTTTTTTTTTCCTTCCCCTCCCCCATGGGTTCCTGTTAAGTTTCTCAGGATCCACATAAGAGTGAAACCATATGGTATCTGTCTTTCTCTGTATGGCTTATTTCACTTAGCATCACACTCTCCAGTTCCATCCACGTTGCTACAAAAGGCCATATTTCAAAAAAATGAAGTCATATTATATATGCTCTTTTGTGTTTTAAATATTTATATATTTATATAATTTATATATATTTATATATATTTATATAATTTAAATCCAAGTTAACATATATTATAATAATGATATCAGGAGTAGAATTTATGTGCTCTTTTGACTCAGAAGTATTACATTTAATTTTACTTTAACAGGACAAAAACACTGATATGAAGAAGGGATTACTGAACTTTAAATAAATGTATTTTTACCTCAGGAGATACGGTCATTCATTCTTGAGTCAGGCAAAGCCTTTATTCCAACTTTAGTTTGAAAGTTTATTTAAAAGGGTTTAGGCTTGACTTTTCGATTTAGAGGAACTTAGCATTAGCGACTGATACCAAACTCTCCTTTAAGTGAGAATTACTTACTTCCATTAGACTTATTATTACCATGTGTATAAGATTTCAGTAATCTCTATACACATGCATAATCGTAGTAGGACATGATAAGGGCAGGCAGGAATATATTTTCAGAATACTGCCAAAAACTTCCCAAAATGCAACAGAAATGTTAGACTTTAATGCAATGAGTAGGAGTGGGTAGGGAGGTGACATTTATTGAGCATCTACTCTGTGTGCCAGGTTCTTTCTCCTGGGCCACGCATAATCATGCTCCTCTGTCTCCAAAGCATTCTGTAGTAAGTTGGGCTATGGTCTGTGGTTCTGCATGAGAGAATTCATGGGGCTGGCAGAAAGAAGTAAAATTATAAAGAGTAGTGCTAGCATAAAGAAAGGAGACGACACTAAATAGTAAACAGAGTGCTAACTCTATTCACTGGAGTTAATCCTCACCTCACTGTTAAGTTACTTAGTGATATTTGGTGTTACCAATTTTTAGCTTCGGTTTCCATATCTGAAAATGCCTACCTTGCAGGTCAGTAATGAAGAGGAAATGAAATAAGGTATGCAACTATGCTTGGCACACAGAAAGGTGCTCCAAAAATGGTAGCCGCTCATAGTAATAATGGGAGTAGTAAGCCAAAAAGAATAGGAAAGAATATAGATGGGTAAAAGCATCTACCAAATAAACTGATCTTTTGTTTTTATTTTTGTTTTCGTTAGAATACTCCATCTACTATGGGCTACACATCAACATGGATTTCTTCTCTGTCCCAAATCCGTGGAGCTGTCCCAACCTCCTTGCCACAAGGACTCTCACTCCCTTCATTTCCTGGGACATTATCATCATATGGAATGCCCCATGTCTGTCAGTATAATGCTGTGGGGGGGCCAGGATACCCAGTACAATGGGTAGGAATTTCAGGAACACCACAACAGTCTGTAGTAATTCCGACTCAATCTGGGGGACCATTCCAGCCGGGAATGAATTTACAGGCATTTCCAGCTTCATCAGTGCAGAATCCATCTGCCATCCCGCCTGGTCCCAAATGAATCAGAGTAGATGATGAAGAAAAGGGAGAATTTTTTCAGAATTATTTTCATGATACCTAAGATACTAAACATTCTTCTTCTTGGGTTCTGCCATATTTTCCCTCGTTTGAGTTTACCTTCCACTGTATTTTTTTGTTTGTTTCATTGTGGTATTTTATATAGCTCATCATTCTATAGAACTGTGCAGTTTGTACATAGAGCACTGCACACAGAAATGTTTTTTCACTTCAAATCCTATCCTCTTTGATACTTGATTTTTTAAAAATACCGTTCAGAATGCTTTAATAAGCTCAGCTTGAGCATTAACATTTCCAGGACACGTTCCATGAATTGCTGAGAAGCCCCCATTTTTTACTGCTGCTATCTGCAGCTGGATGATACTTTAAAATGTATAAAAACTATTTAAATTGAAACTCCCCAAATGTGGACGAAGTGAGACCCTCCAACAGCTGGAGTCTTATGGGATTCTTCACATGTTTATCTTAGGTTTACCTTTCACAGAAGGCAGGGTAACTTGCTGCAGGAAATGTTTTGGTATATAAAATTAGAATAACTTTGTCAACCAGTATAGACCATGAGCCCTTTTTAATGTGATTTTCTTCCCGTCGTCACAGCAGTAGGAGTAAAGCCTTGTTTTAAGTGAGGCGGAGAGAAAGGAAAAAACAGAACTGTAACAGTTCCTTGATTCTGCAGATACTGTAGCTACTTTAGGATTTCAATAGTAATTCAAAGTAGCTATCTCCTTGTTTCTCATGTGCACACTACATTGTTTTTGAGCATCTGAGAGGCATTGATTTGGCTTGCATTCTTTTGCAAGGGATATATTGCAGCTGATACGAATCTCATTTGGGGGGAATCTTTGTATTCCTAACAAAGAGAATTCAAGTTACACCTCTATTGATCCATTCTTCTGAAGTAAAATGTACTTGACACAGCAGGTTGTACGTTTTGAGACTTACACATGAAACACTGGCTTTACAGGGTTCTAAGATGTGGGGTATACACTGTCCTGCAGTGAGATAGTAGACCCTCAAAGGACACTATTTAAGTTGCCCTTAGCTTTTTTTTTATTACCATTTTTTTTAGTTGCTATAATTTCTTATTAGTATATATAGCATCCTAAATGATTTTAGATCTTAGATGATTTGGCAGCCTCTTTAGAATCTGAGAGAGATCACTGTCAAGTTGCACTTTACTGGGTTTTATCCAGTTTTAGGAGGAGGTGAGGCAATGTCAAAATAGACACTTTTGGATTTCAGGAAGGTTAACTATAATAATCTTAAAAGGCTGGTCACAGAGTTACCTAATGTTCAGTCTGTGAAACCCAAACAGAATTCTTAAATGGTATTTATCAACTACTACATATACACATTTAAAATACTTACTTTCCACTCTGAAAATTTCAAGGTCATTTCTAGTACACATTTACCTGATAATGAGTTCTGTCTACTGGTAAACATTCCAAATTATCACCCAACATTTCTGTTAAAAGATTTTCCTCCAAGTTCCTCTAAAATTTTTACCCCATGAGCTTGGCAGGTAAGGAAAACTTAATAGGTGTAGTTTCTTGTTTTGTTTGCTTGTTTGTTTGTTTTTTGCATAGTCTACTTTATGACATTCAGTACCGTTTTCAAAAAATGTTTCTGATATTGCTTACCTGAGGATCACACTAACCATCATGAAGGTTCTGTCACTATCATTTGGGGTGTCTAAAGCAGCATTTTCAGAATTGCTGTTGATAAGAGCCACAGTTTCTTTTCATAAATGAAAACATACTCTGGTTTGGGTGAGTCTTTCTAAATCTTATGTACAGATTCTTCAAATTTCTTCTACAGTATTGGTTTGCAAGTTGCAGTGATTTTAGGACATTAGTGTAATGCAAATGCTTGCATTGCAGTGTTTTCCATGTGTACAAAAACAATGCACCTAAAATCCATAATTCTTTAAAACTGCTCGTGTTTCATTATAAGAGTTGGCTTGTGTAATCACATTGAGACTTACAACCTATAAAGTGAAAATCCTGCAGGTTTTAAGATCCCTTCTTCTCCAGTTGTAATCCTTTTAAACAGTGTACCCCAGGATGAAAAAACCTCCATGGATGACATGCACAATTACATTTATTAATGGCTGCTCTGCATCAGATGTCCCACATTTTGCCACCACCTCTGTTTTATGTATAATTCATCACTCATTTGCCTGCAGACTTTTGCAGTGCCTTGTAATATTTAGAATCTTTTCAGATTTTTTGCTGGAAAGAAAAGTAGTCTTCTAAAGTTTGAAGATGGTGAATAGTGTACTGCTGTCTCCATGCTGACTGCAGTAGTTGGGTTAACATATGTTATGTATACATTATGTATACGTAACATGTATAAGTTTAAAAATACAGAAAAAAGTGAGTTTGTGCGGAAATGAAGAAAACAGTGTTATTCATACCACTGTGGGTTTTTTCCCCATTACTTAAATGTTTGATTCAGATGATAGTCACTTTGACTGTAAATATTGGCTAGTTTTTTACCTAGGGGTTTTGCATTATTTCATAATTTTGCTAACTCATATAATAGTGCTGTTTTCATCCTTGCTGAGGTAATTTTCCTCCCCAGAAATAATTAACTCTTGAGGTGAAGCTCAGAAATTCCCTTCTTACTTAACAAAATGCCTACTATATAACAAGGGCCTTCTACCCATTTTCAAAAAACCACACAAACCTATCCTTTTCATTTTCCTTTTTGTAGAAGAGAAAAAGGTTGTACTAAACAATCCTGCTTGTAAAGTTTATTTGGGGGATAGTCTGTATGTCCAACCACCATGTTTACTTCTCCAAGTACAAGTCTGATGAATAGTACTGTATCTCCATATGTGGCAATGTGAGCATTTCATCATGCTGCTATGTTTGTGAAGTTGTGTGTTAACATCATAAGAATATGAAACCAGTATTGGTGTAAATCTAATGAAAATAACCCTATGTATATTTGTAGCAGTCTTGAATCTCTATTTAAGGTAATTTGCTGTAATATAACAAATATCCATTTTGTTTTTCATCCTTTTCTTGCCAGTTTTATATCAAGCATGAATTCTAATGGTTTGACAGCAAAATTATCTGTGAAAGTTTAAAAGGCACTTTTCTGCTGTGATTTTTGGATTGAGTGTGGTGTGTTATGTGCAGTATGATGGGATGTATCATTTTAGAACTCCAGATTTAATTACAGTCCAATTACTTTTGTTTATCTACCTCGTTTTCAGTGCTGTTTGGGGGTGTACAAGTAAACACTGCCTCTGAAACTTGCTTTTTTGCCTTGATTCTCAGTATTCTTTCAGGTTCCAAATCTGGCCTGCCTCCTTGTCCCAGTGCTAACCATGAGTTTGAGATGAGTGGGACCATCACTCTGCCACCAATCTGTGTTTAAGTGATGAGAGCCATGTGCCTCTGCAGAATAAGCTTTGGGGATTTGGGGATGGAGAGCAGAGAAGTACACCCAGCTGGTGGCAATGTAGGACTTAGTTGTAGGAGTCCATTGTAAAATAAATAGTAAGAAAGTACTAAATTAGACAGTCCAGTGCCTGTAACTTAGCATCTTTTATTAAAGATGCATTTCTTGTCTTGTGTGCCTAAAGGGCTATGGGTTGAAATTGCTTTAACTGCCGCAGTGAAATAGTTGATAAATCCTACAGCAGTGGCCTGTCATTCAGCATATTAGCATATTGCTAGGTATTTGCAGTGGCATTTTGTTAAAATGGCTGTATGCTTTTAGTTGAATTGTAGTTGGTGGTAACTGTTTATCTGATCTCTAAAGTTTATTGGAGGCATTGACTTTCTTTGTGGTCTTTTCTGAATGATGCATTTTTTGTTTTTCCAGAAACTCAGCTAATGTTTGTAAGCCACATGTTCCTTGTTTCACATGTTTACGGTGTGTAACACTACAGCATATTTAATCTTAGCAAATGCTGTATTTCAGGCTACATATATTCCTGAAGTATATTTGGCATCAGTTTGGGATTGTTATTTAATCTTCTGTTTGGTTCAGAAAAACTTGAGATTTGAGGTGGTGTGCAGGCCATTTTTTTAAGAATAGGTTGTTCATTTTTTCATCCTGTTGTTTATTGTAGACTTTTTTTATCCCCCCCCCCCACTTTGAAGATGAACCAGAAAAGGGGGTGGGTTGTAGAAAAGGCCATTGATTTGATAAATGTAATTTCTGGGATTCAGATTTTGTTTTAATCCAATCCAGTTGGTAAAATTGTTAACACTCAAACTTGGTAAAATCCTTTGAAATTACTATGACATTTTTATGCAGCCAAATGCTTTCAGATCACCATGGAAATAGTCTTTGTATGTGAAGGATGAACACAAACATTGGTCGGGGTCCCTGATAGCCAAGATAGGCAGGGGCCTGGGGTAGTGGCTAGGTTACACTCAAGTTATTTTCAACTGAGATAGTTGGAGGAGTGTACAAACTAACAGCTTCCATCATGGAAGGTTTTCTTTTAGTTAAAAACCACCTCAAAAAGGCTATAAGTCAAGCAAGAAGGGAAGAGAGAAACTGGGCTTTTGAGAAAAAAATGTGCCAGTGTAAAATAAACCCCTAAATGCGTGCTTGTCATCCTTCCAGGTTTTTTTTTTTAAGTTACATTTCTTTTCACTATAAATTAAGATTTCAGATTGAGGTTTGTGGTCCAGAACGTACCCTCAGCAGAAAATAGTGACTGATCGGAAAGTGCAGTTGTTCAAGGTCTGTCATGCTCAATCACTTAAAGCTGTAATTTGTTTGATATGAATATTAAGCATGTAGACCTAGTGCAGCATGGGAGCCACTCAGGAAGTTTATGCAATTAATAAACTTTCATGCATAATTTACTATGAAGTATGCAGAATTTCAGCCACTTCTCTACACTTAACATTTAGTTGTATATGTGAACTCTCCTTTCTTAACTGGGGAATGTAGCATTATATAGTATGTTGTTAAACTTAATTTTAATTTTAATCCTTCTTGACATTAACTTTTTGTTTTGTTTTGCTTTTGGGGGGGATTGTTTTTGGTAAACCAAGTGATCTGCCTTTAAGCAGTTGTCTGATTTTGGTTCTTTGAAACTGTGATTTTTATTTCATTTGTACCCAGCCATTGTAAGTATTTTGTTTCTTGGAAATTTTGTTTTGAAACAGAAAATAAAGGCTGTGTTATAAAATGAATATGTTATCTTATTAAAATGCTTTCATAGTCATTGCAATCACCTGGCTTAAACTGGTTCTTCATTTATCCAGTGTAATTTAGCAGATTTAAAAAATTTAGTCCTATAGATTATGCTGACTGAACAAATTAACCAAGCTGTGTATTACCTCTTGATTTATAGCCCCAGGAAATTTTGAGCTGCACCTCTTCTCCATCCTTCTCAACGAGCCATAATTGTAACAGTCACTATGACTTTCTTAGTACTTGTTGTGTTATCTAGGCCTTTACCTGTGGTATTTTTATTTCACAAAACAATCCTATAAACTAAGTCTGTTATTATCTCCACTTTACAGAGAAAATTTATGGATCAGAGAGATTAAAGAATTTTCCATGGTAACATAGCTAGGAAATGGTGAAGCCTGTACCCAAACCCAGGTCTGTCTGACTCCCAAGCTCATGGGAAAAACTCCAAGCCATACAACTCTCAGATATACTGTATGAAAAATAATGCAAATACATTTGCAATAAGTTTTCATCTATTATCAGGATTAGTATGTACTCTTTTCTTATATATCTTTCATGAGGTTATATCCAGTGCTTGTTTCTTTTTAATTTTTTAACGTTTATTTATTATTGAGAGACAGACACAGAGTGTGAGCAGGGGAGGGGCAGAGACAGAGGGGGAGACACAGAATCTGAAGCAGGCTCCAGGCTCTGAGCCGTCAGCACAAGCCCGGCACGGGGCTCGAACCACGAACTGAGATCATGACCTGAGCCGAAGTCGGTAGCGCAACCAACTAAGCCACCCAGGCACCCCTCCAGTGCTTGTTTCATAAAGGATTCAAAATGTGCCCTTTGCACAAACTTGAGTTTTCCTTTCATATTGACATTGTTTCAACAAAACACCTTTAGCAAAAAGTACGTTTTGAAATTTCCCTCCCACATCTCTCATTTATCACACTACAGTGACTTGGGAAACTGCCCAATGAGATCAGATCACTTGTTCACTTGATAACTTAGAAGAAACATGCATATGTTTATGCAAACAGCCCTGGAGGAAGAGTTAGAGGCTTATCAAAATTATCCAAAATTAGATGAGGATTTTAAAAAATCTATTACCTTTACTTATTGACCCGGTAACTCTGAGGCATTCTATGTTAGGTGATTGCTAAAGGAAGGACCTAAGGTACATAGTGGAACAAGCATGGGTTTTGATTTGCAGACCTCTCAAACTTCTACTTTCTCATTTATAAAATGAGGTGGTTGTGAATATTAAATAGGATATATAAAAGCAGCGACCCCTGTCCCTAAATTTTTTAATTGTATTCACTGTGACATACCTCTGGTGACTTCCACAGTAAAATTGTACTGGGGAAACCAGGCTGGTTTGGAAATGGGCCCTGATTCTTATTACAGTTAATACAGTTACTTTTTAGAGCCCAGCAGACCTGGGTTTTTATTCTAGCTTTGTGAACTTGGGAAAACTGCTTAACTTTTCTGCTTCAATTTTCTTATCTGTAAAAAGGATAGCTGTCTCAGTTGGGGTTGTTTCCAGACTAAATGAAAAAGCATATAAAGAGCTTAGCATTATATCCGGTACACAGTAGGCTTCTTCAAATGATAGTAACAACTACTCAAGGGACGTTACATATTCTCTATGTTAAGAGAAGAGGAAACAGGTGACAAAATTGGACCCAACTTGTGAGTCAATGTGAGGTCTGTTGGTGGAGGAGATTAGGTATTGGCCTAAAAGGTGTTGGATGATGTGACAGAGTGAGGTTCAAAGTGAAAGTGTTTCAGTTGGGGCATAAGACAATATAAAACCCATTTAAAATGTACACCACTAGATACATGAAATGGTAGAGAGCCACCTGGGTGGCTCAGTTGGTTAAGTGTCCAATTCTTGATTTCAGCTCAGGTCATGATCTTTGTGGGTTTGGGCCCCACATCAGGCTCTGTGCTGGCAGCACAGAGCCTGCTTGGGATTCTTTCTCTCCCTCCCTAGCTGCCCTTGCCCCAGTGTACTGTCTCTGTCTCTCTCAAAATAGATAAATAAACTTTAAAAAAAGTTTTAAAAAAAGAATGAGATGGTAGAATTTTCTGTGACTAAAGAGTTTAGAAAGAGCTGAACTAGTAGTAGTTGGGGAAAAGAAGGTGGGGTCTTACAAAGGAAGCTCAAGACAGAAATGAAGATGTACAGCATAAGTAATGGTCCAAATAGGAGCAGGACCTTGTGATAAAGAAATGGAAAGGACTAGCTCACATGCACATTACAAATAAGGAAACAGCCTCAAGAATTTAAGCAGTATTGGGGCGCCTGGGTGGCTCGGTCGGTTAAGCTTCAGACTTCGGCTCAGGTCATGATCTTGCGGTCCACGAGTTCGAGCCCCGCCTCGGGCTCTGTGCTGACAGCTCAGAGCCTGGAGCCTGTTTCAGATTCTGTGTCTCTCTCTCTCTGACCCTCCCCCGTTCATGCTCTGTCTCTCTGTGTCTCAAAAATAAATAAACGTTAAAAAAAATTAAAAAAAAGAATTTAAGCAGTATTTGTAAGGGTTCTACATTCCAGCTCAGAGGTTCTCAACCCTGACTGCATATTAAAATCACCTGGGAAGCTATTTAGAGCTATGTAAAGCACAACAATGTGAATATACTTAACACTACTGAACTGCACACTTGAAAATGGTTAAGATGGTAAATTCTGTTGTATGTATTTTACCACAAGTGAAAATAAAAAATGTGTCTGTGTCCCATCCCTATAACCAGTATCATTACATACACACAGTAATGTAATTAAGGTTGAGGACCACTGTCATCGTCTCCTTTATTAATCAAATGACTTCCCTACTTGCTATTAGCCAGTTATTGGTTCAAGAAAAGCAAGAAATATGGCAGCCTCATTAGACCTTCTAATGAACTACTTTCTATAACCATATGAACCTATAGCCTCTCAAACAGGCCCCAAGGATTTGGGCAGTAGAGAAAGCTAAGTGGGCCCCTTGCAGAAACTGAACAGCTAGTTGCTACTTAAGTGGAACATGTCAGAAGATTGAGTCCACTGTCTCTCCGTGCAACCTCTTTATGTTTCTCTCCACCCTTCATGACACGAGTGAACATTTATTAGGAACTTACTGTGCCAGTTATTGTGCTAAGCACTTTACATCATTTAATCTTCACATTTAATCTTCACAATCCTCACAAGCTTCTGAGGTAAGTATCGTTACCATCTCACTTCTAAGCTCCCTGTCGAAAACTGCTTTTTCCCCAGTGCCCAGCTTTATTCCAGGCATGTAGTAGGTGCCAAATCTGTTGAATAAATTAACGAATCCCTATTTCACAGATAGAGTAAGGGATCAAGAGGCTAAGTAACTTGCTAAAGTCAGATAGCTAATAAGGAGTTGAACTGGTATTGGAACCCAGATCTTGGCTCCAAAGCACGCACTTCAACTACTATTCCGTGACATCTATTGTCCCCTCTCAGGGCTTCAACTTTCAGGGCTTTGGCCTATGTTATCTCTACCCTCTTTGGCCAATCCAGCATAAAGTTTCAACTGTATTATGTTAAGACTCTTGTGTACAAGTAATAGAAATCTGATGTGAACAAGCTTAAGCAAAAAGAGGAATTTATTATAAAGATGGTAGTGTCTCACAAAACCCAGGGATAATGCAGATGGGCCTTAGGAACAAATACATCAGATGCTTGAATGCAGCCAGGATTTTTCATCTCTCCTCCAGCTCAATCCCAAATTCTCTATGAAGGTACATGAAGGATGGCTCCTGCTGCATCCCTGAGGATAAGGCAGAGAAGGTGGTAGAAAAGGGGTGCTGGGAAGACAAAACAACAGATGTTTACTTATACTTCTCTTCTTCATGGTCCATCAACACATATGCCATCTTCCCCATATCTACAATTCCCAAATGCCCATACCTAACATAATCCACAGACAACTGCAAGTCAGATGCAACTTCTGCATCCGGAAGCAATAGCATGGCATAGACCTGCCCCTTCCTCGTCTACTTCAGCGACAAGCTAAACGTAACTCCTCTTGATCCTGCAACCTTTAATAAACTTAACTACTAACAATAAATCTAACATGAGAAATAGAGAAACAGATTAGCCACAATCAAAATTCCCCTTTAGGAAAGAAGGGCACACCATTATCAGCCACCAGGACCAAGTATGCACCGAAGTGCACCTGGATAGGAATAAAGGAATAAATTACAGGCATAGAAAAATTTATGGGAGTCAATTTACCTTCTCACTTAACCAGTCTGTACTTGGGCCTAGGGCATACTCTAGAAGAGCAGCGATTCTCAAACTTGAGAGTGCATTAGAGTCACCTGGAGTGAGACCGGCAAAAACTTTCCTGACATGAACTCTCCCTTCAAACACCTGCACCAAGAGACTTGACCAAACTTTAGTATGGCTTCTAGCAGCCTAAGGCTAGTCTCTGAGATGACCCATTTCCCATCTGGAAAGCTTAGGGCTATCAAAAGAATTTATAGTTTGTTCTAGCCAACACTTAAAGATAGGCCCCTGACCTCCCTTTTAGAGCCTTGTGAGTTCTTCCCCTGTCCCCTTGAGATGTATATGTATCTCCTACAACTCAGATATTTCTTAAGTACCTGAGAGCCACTCCTTTGAAATGTAATCATCAGGAAGGCTAGGGCCTTTACCTCCCCCCCAGTCTGTAGGAGGATGGCATCCTAAGTTCAACAACTGCCAGCTAGCAGACCGAGCTGGCCTACTCCCTTTTACACTATCACCCACTTTTTGTAATTTTTCACTTCCCTCACTCTACTTGAGTCCTTGTGCCCTCCTTCTCTTTCTTCCCTCATCCTCTCTTTAAAACACCAAGTCACCTCTGTGCAAGTGGGAACAGAGCTCAGTTTTTTTCCCCTACTGGCAGTAGTTACTGAATAAAATGTTTTCACTGCTTTAACTAATGTCGAGTTTTGTTTATCTTTGACATTACTTAAAATGAGTATTGCTGGCCCCACTCACGGTTTCTGATTCTGGAGGTCTGAGGTGAGGCCTGAGAATTTCTAACGGTTTGTAGGTGAAGCTGATGCGCCAGTCCAGGGACCAAACTTTGAAAATCGCTGTTCTGACTCTGGTCCCTATTCACTAGATACGATTTTCTCGTGATAAAACTTCCTCAGAACCTAATTTGACTGCCTGTGGATTTCATTTGAGGGGACTCTGAATGCTTAATCAGTCCAAGAATCTTGTCAAATTATGCTCTTTGAATCTTCAGATCTACTAAAGGGAATAATCTGGCTCATCCTGTTGCAGTTTCTATTTCTTAGCACTCTACCTAACGACTTGGCTCATTCTCCCTAGCATTCCACTCAAGATCTTCAGTTCAGAGCTTAGGTAGGAAATAATAGGCTGTGTTCAAGGCTGTAAAGCCTCTCTTTTCTGATCTGCTCTGGGAATGTTATGCCTACCCTCTCTTTGATTCCAGCTAAATCCATTTACAGAAGGAGACCTCATCACATTTGGGGGATTTGGAGAACAAGGAATCTATAGAGGCTTACACAGATAACCTCATTCCAATTACCTAAGTGCCAATTTCCTAACCACTTGAACCACTGAAACATTTGACATGAGACAGAGTTCTACCACTGTTAATTCAGCAAAGCCCATGCTCTGTTTTGAGCCCCGAGAGCAGTAAGCAACTGCTTTGCTGCCAGATAACACAGAATGCCAACTTCCATTAACTGATGTGGGATATCTCCAATCTCTGCCAATTTCATATTTTAGGGTCTGTAAATTGCCATACTCTATTTCTCATATCAGGTCTTGAACTTTGTTTTTGGTCATAAGTAGTTTCTAACTACTTTGTAAAAGTAGTAATAAGTATATGGGGTTGCCTCACAGAAACCAAGGACTAGAAATGTTTCAGGAATGATAACCTGGAACTTAAACACAGTGAAGACTATGTCTCATCTCTGTGCTGAGAATCTGCATTTTTCTTCTCTTTCTGTAGATCAGTATCTTATACCTCTGTCCCTGTGGTGGGAAAATTGCTGACAGCTTCCAAGTTTTATGCTTAGGAAAAACTGATCTCTGTGGTTCAATTCCAGCTTTCTAGGGAATGAGAGTCTGATGGACCCAGCTTGGATTATTTGTCCACCTGTGACCCACTGAGCTACGGTTATAAGAACATGACAGTTTTTTCTGTAACTCTGTCAATGGGAGGAGAGTCATTTCCCAGAAAAGGAGGGCTAAGCAGACAATCCAACAGGTGTTCACTGTACTAGAAAACCTCTATTCTTTCCATCTTTCATCCATTCAAGCTACTGTTCTCTATTTTCACTGGTCATTTTCAAGAGTTCCCTATATGCACTGCTTCACCATTTATTTATTCTTTGCAAATCTGTCTTGTTCTATCTCCACTATTCTTTTATGATAAATTCCTTTATGGAGCTTGAAACTTTTACAGCTTTTGCATCCTAATAGACTGTTCTCCAACTTCATTCATCTTTACTACTCTTGGGCTCTGCACTTTTGCATTCTAACTCGGCCTGCCATGATCTCCCATCTCTCATGTTCCAAGCCAGATCTGGCTACTATTACAAAACATGTTTTCTGCCCTCCTCCTGCTAAGACAGTGGGCCCTAGAAGCCAGCCAGAAGACTGGTGCTACATCAAAAATCAACTGAAAATCTATTTTTTTCAAAAGATTATGATTCTGTCCGTCTGGAATTGTAGCCCTTGCAGTTATTTTGCAAAAGCTTCCTGACAGATTGATTCACAATGAGGTTTAGAAACAAAGGTCCTAACTATACAACACTGTAGCTCAGTGAGTACTGGAAAGATACAACTTGAAGTTTAATTTGTATTGGTACTTATTTCCCACACCAAAGAGATTTTGAAGAAAAGGGATACTCAATTTCATTTTGTTTCTGCACTGCGTCCGGCAAATAATGTCAATTTCACCACTCATAAATTGGGGCCAACAATGCTTTGAAGAATTATGGTAGTTAAAAGTTAAGTGGATTACTACAGAAATGTCGGTTATCGCTTTGAAATTTCATGTGTCCCATCTCATTCATTAAAAGCTACGCATATTATTCCCCCACCACGCCCCAGCAAAAAAAAAAAAAAAAAATTCTCCCTCCTGGAGAATTTTAACATACTTCAGCTGAATTCAATTAATCCATTCTACTTCCTTTCCCATGATGCATCACTTCTCCCCAAACTCCTTTTCCTGGAAAAGGCGGTAAATAGCCTGAAGCAACTAGGCGGACGCCAGGAGTTGTAGTGCAAATCCTAAACACATATCACACCCCACCACTTCGGATCCTGTGAGCTCAAGGGCAGAAAGGGGTGGTAAATCTTGTTCCTAGACTGCATCCTGAGGCCGTAGAGAAGACTACAACTCCCAGGATGCCCCTCCGCCCCGCCCCGCCCTGCTCCCCCTCCCCCGTCTAGAAAGCGAGTACCATAGAGAAGACGAGGCAACATGGCTCCCGGCGGTGGAAAGGAGAGCCTTCACCCCTTTTGAGGCGGTGAAGCGCGGCCGGGGGGGGGGGGGGGAGGGAGTGACTAGAGTTCATCATCGCTTTTATCCTCTCAGCCTTTCCTAAATCCGGCCGGCCTCACTCCTCCTCCTCACCCAAATCCAATCTGTTGGTCTCCTCCCCACCCCGCCCTCATCCCCTCGCCCGCTCACCCCTCCCCTCGGGAATCCTTTTCCCGCCCCCTGGCCCCCCGCGGAGTGCGCACGCGTCCGTCCCCAGCTTCGCGCCCAGATCGCCACCTAACCTGCTCGCGCAGCCGCCGTCTCGTCTGCCCACCGACGAAGCATGGGCGTCCAGGGCTTCCAAGAGTTCCTGGAGAAGCGCTGTCCCGGGGCCGTGGTGCCCGTGGACCTCCTCAAACTCGCGCGCACGGTCTCGCGCCAGCAGCAACAGCACCAGCATCGCCAGCTGCCGCCTCCGGCAGCGCTAGCTCCCGGGGCTCCACGCACCGCCAGGGGCTCTGCGCCTCTGCAACCGCCACTCCCGCCCGCTGCCTTGGGTGCCTACTCCGGGGGCGCGGGTCCGACTCGGCACCATCACCCCGCTCACCACTTCCACCACCACGGCCAGGCGCACCCTGGGCTGCACCCGCCGCCCCCTCCGCTGCCCGGGGCCCGGGTGCTTGTGGACGCGGGCTCGGCGCTTCCGCGGCTTTATGGTGGCTACCAGACGGATTGGGTGTGTGGTGGCCAATGGAACGCCATGCTGGGCTACTTGTCAGCGCTATGCCAGGCTTGTGCCTATCCCGGCGGCGACGGCCTGGAGCTGGTGGTCATGTTTCCCGGGGGCCTGGGAAAGGACCGGCTGGCCGAGTGGGGCCGTCGGTGCCAGGCCGAGCGGCAGACAGCGCAACTGATCGTGGGACACGTGGGCAACAAGGGCACCCCTCCTCCACGGGCCTGGTTCCTGCCACCGGCCTGCCTGAGCCACTGCGTGAGGCTAGCACTCATCCGCTTCCGGGTCAAGGTGAGGGAGGGGCCGGATCTTAAATAATATGCCCTACACCTATACCCTCCCAGCTAAACACCTAACCACCCACTAACCTGCCACCCATCTACCCACTCACCGCCTAATCAGCTAATCCACTTGCCTAATTATCCACTGTCATTTTATCCATCCACCTTCCCCTTCATACCACCCCCTACCGATTCGCTGACCAACAGAAGTACATCTCTATCTGTGTCACCCCAATAACTCTCTTTACTTTCACTTATTCAGTGACCGGTCTCTGGGTTTTAGCCGAATTTCTTTTGTAGCCCCATCTTTCTCCTACTGTCTTCTGCCTCAAGCTGAAATGCCCTTTCCAGTTGGCATCTCTCTTCCGTATGTCTCTTTTCCAACCTTGCAGCAAATCAGTTAAACAAATGTTACTTGAATACCTTTCGTCTACAACTTTCCCCGCATTTGACCCATTGAGATTTTTTTTTTACCCATGTGTCCATTCAGTCTTTTTCATTTGCATATGCTTCTGTTTCCTCCTGCTTTAGCCTAAACAAAAAATTTAAAAACCCACTGACTCAGTCACTGTTCAACAATTATTAGACCACTGAGAGTAAGGGGTTTAAGGGACATGTGAGACATGGGGGTCCTACCCTTGGAAAATCAAATATGTAAGCATGGAAGATTTATTTAATGGTATAAGTGTGTATGTGATTATGCTTCATGGTACAGATTGTAAGTACAGTATCTGTTGTGTGTGTGTTGGGGGATATCTGTGGGCTACTATTGTAAGGGGAGGCTTCCTCAAAAAAGTTGGATCTCATTTAGTTCTTCAGGGATGGGTTGGATTTGAATGGGTTATGGGTTTGGGAGGAGGCTGCTTTAAGTAGGAGAAAGAATAAGGAGCAAAAGGAATATCAAGCATGTTAGGCCCCATGGGCAGTTAAGTCCAATCTCTGCATGTAGTTGGTTACTGTTTATGGGGCCTGGGGAACAGCTTGGCAGCCTCCCCAGTTCTTGGCACCACTCCTGCTGCTCTGATACTTTCCCATACTCTTAGGTTTCAAGTTCTTACGTGTAGGGAATAGCAAGGTTTGGGAAGTAAAGGAGGTGGGCAGGAAGAAGAAAAAGTACAGGGTTGGGTAGGACAAAATCTCAAACCCTATTCCCATCCGAGGCTCTTGGGTATGTGCTCACAGTTAAAAGACAGGACAGTGAATTTTGAGAATGATAAAGAAATGGTCCTGGGTGGAGTAATGAGGAGGAAAAAAAATCTCATTGAGAGACTGAAAGCTTGCAGTGGTCATAGAGTTTGTGGCCATAGTTCAGTCATGCTAGAACGCCTTGTGCACATCAAATCTGTGCTTGGGCTGGATAGATTATAGCTGTTTTTAATAATAAGAAAATCCAGTCATGAGCTATCTTAAACATATATAGTAGGAAAAAATAATAGACATTCATTTGCTTGCCTTCCTGACCATATTTCAGTAAATTCTTCATTCATGATGATTCTTTCCACTTTGTTTTCATTGCTGCCACCCAAGCTTTAAGGACTTTTTACCTCATTGTCATTAACCTGGTTGCTGGCAACAATGACTAATGGAATGCTTAGTAGGTGTCAGGTGCTAATCTATGTGCTTTAACAACAAAATTATTTTATTTGATCCTCACAATAACCTGTGAAGCAGTATCATCCCTGTTTTCCAAATGAGGAAACTGAGGCACAGGAGGTTTAGAAACCTGCCCAAAGTCACCCAGCTATTAATGGCAGAGCTGAGGTTCTGGGATCCATGCCCAGGCAGTCTGGCTCCAGAGCCCATGCTCTTAACAACGGTGCTCTAAGATGAATCTTTCTAGAGTGCCAATGTGATTAGATCATTCCCATACTCAAAATGTACCCTGGCTCCTTGGTAAAGACAGGTCTGGGTCATTCGTTTATATTCATTTATTGAGTGCTTGCTGTAGGCTAGGTACTATGCCTGTTGCTGAGGATTCAGAGGTAAAAAAAAAAAAAAAAAAAAAAGAAAATCCCTGTACTTAAGGAGGTCAGTTTAGTGAAAGACAAAACCGAGTTGCAGGTACTGTTAGCTAATTGCAAATGATGAAAAATATGGCCCCTACAGGGGGCATAGTTAATTCTGGGTGAGGGTTTGAAAGTTGGGGGAGGCTTCACAGATTGGTGCTGAGCCTTGGAGAGGGCTGGAAAGGATAAGCAAGGTGGTGGACAAGGGTGTGGAAACCTAAAATGGCTAGCCATGAGATCTGAATGGATTTGGATTAGAGGTTGGCAGGAGAATTAAACACGGAGTATGGATTTGTGGTTTCCAAACTTTTTTTGTTCATGCACCCCCAGCAGTCAAAAGTTTTGAGAAGCAAACTTAATATGGCTTACCAAAATTCTCCATCACACATAGTCTCATTTTTAAAATCCCAGCAGTTTATCACAATAAGATGGATTGATATGTGATAAAGCAAGTGTGGAGAAAATGGTAGAATCTCAGCAGTGGGTATTTACTCACTGTAAAATTTCAACTTTGCCAAATGTTTGAAGTTTTTCATAATAAAATATTGGGGAAAAAATTCCCAGCAGTCCTCTTCAGTCCTGAGAACTACCATTTGGGGAATATATAAATCTTATTCCCTATGCTACATTGTAAACACTCTTTGATCTTTTCATATTCTCCATAATATCTTGTATATTTTGGGTTTAGGACACATTTTTTTCCTGAATGAATAGGTAGGTCAGTAATTCTAAGAGAGTGGATTATATGAGTAACCTAAAAAGTGTGTAGTGTGGCTCTTAATATAGTGAATTTAAGACTGACTGCAAAATCACATACGTAAAGAAATTATTTTCGTTACCAGTGAACGAAGTTCTCTTTCCTGATTTTGGTTGGTGATCTTTGTTGTTGGAGTGATGGAGAGCTTCCTGGTTTATAGTACACACTTAAAAGATACTGGTTAATAGCTGAGGTAAACAGCTGTGATTTGCTTTTATAGAGGAGTGTTCCACTATTTTGAAGATAGCAGATTTTCACTCGGATGATCTGCATGCTTACCACTTCTTTTGACTGAAATGCTAGTGCTTCAGAACAAAACCCACTACTGTATTTCTCTTCTTAGTTTTGTTCTTCAGACTAAGCTACAAAATGAGTCTTTATTCCTAATCTTATTTCCGTTTGTGCAGGTATTAAATAAAAGATAAATTGCTGGGTTGTCTGGTTAACGTTAGGTAACTTAAGACTGCCCATGAAAAGATTATTGGCATGAATTTTGTCATTTGGTTGGTTTCATTACTATGTCCTGAAAACCTTTGTAAGTGTAATCGTCAATAGCATTAAAATGAAGTAAACTGACCAATTGCTAGCCTGGGTCTCAAAAGTAGAGCAGCCAAAAGCAGTTTTAGAATGTGGTTTGGGAAATGATGTGGGGTGGTTATGGGGATGAATACTTTAACGGTTAAAAAAAGATAACACATAAAACCCACCACTTCACAGCTATAATTCTTTAGAATGGGACCAATTAAAGAAAAGTGAGTTGATTTAAAGAAAAGTATTAAGTTACAATACTTGGATGTGGCAGAAATCATGTTGGTAGTACATGAGCGATCAAAGTTTTGAAAAGTCTGACCAAGAGCTGATACCATTTTATGCTTTCATTCTCTAAAATGCAGTATAGCAATGACTGCTATGCTTCCGGGTTATTTACTTATACCCTCAGTGCCACTCCTAGGTGCTCTAGTGGTAGGAAAAATTATTATAATAATTATTATTCCTGAGCACCAAGTTGTACATAAAGTGCTTTTTAAATACCTCATTTATTCCTCACAAGCTTGCAAGAATGCCCAGTATTCTTCCTATTTCTTTGGTCTGGACACTATTAGGTGCTGGATAAAAATCCTTGTTCTGGGTCTGTATTGCTCAAAGTCCCTTTCCACAGTTCCACTACACTATTTCCTTCTTTTTAAAAAGAATTTTTTTTAATGTGTATTTTTGAGAGAGAGAGAGAGAGAGAGAGAGAGAGCAAGCGAGAGTGAGCAAGGGAGGGGCAGAGAGAGAGGGAGACACAGAATCTGAAGCAGGCTCCAGCTCTGAACTGACAGCACAGAGCCCGACATGGGGCTCGAACTCCCCAACTATGAGATCATGACCTGAGCTGAAGTCAGACGCTTAACCAACTGAGCCACCCAGCCGCCCCTATCCGCTTCTTTTTGTATCTTCTTGTGTAAGATTGTGTACTTTTATTGGCCAGATAATATGAATAAATACATGAAGAAAAATAATAAATCAATTTGTTAAGCACTCTATGCCAGCATTGCTAAATGCACAAATACTACCAATATAAAGCACATGTGTAAGCTAAGTGTGAAGTGAGTGAGTCCTAGCAATCTTTCTTTTCTGCCTTTTCAGTCTCTCTCTCTCTCTCCCTCTCTCTCTCTCTCTCTCTCTCTCTCTCTCTCTCTCTCTCTCTCCCTCTGTGTGTGTGTGTGTGTGTGTCTCTCTCTCTGGTTTCTTTCACTTACAGCATAAACAAATAATCTTCAAACAACAAAAACCTTGCCTTTACTTTGTAATTCCCTTAAGCCATTATCTTTATCCCTGTTCTTCCCTTTTAACCATTATTCATGAACAAAGAAGACTGTATTAATTCCCATTCCCTAGCCTATTGCCACTTGATATCTAATGTCACCATTCTGAAGCTGCCGCATCCATTTCCACTGTTACCCTTTTTTGGTCCTTTTTGAGGTGATTTTCACTATTGAGCTATCCTTTCTTTAAATTTCCTTCCTTGAATTTCATAATGCTGCTCACTTCTGATTCTCTTTATATGTCTCTAGTTCTTTCTCCTTTCCTAAGTTATTCCTCCTCCTCTGCCTGCTTCCTTAAGCTTCAGTGTTCTCAAGACTTCTGTCCTAGTCATATTCTCCTATATTCACTTCCTGAGCAATCTTCTCCATTATCATGGCTTTAAATATTAACTGTATTCTCATGATTCTTATAGCTCTTTCTCTACCCCCAACCTCTCTCATGAGCTTTCAAAGTATCTTTTCAGCTCTGCTACTCAATGTCTTACAGGTCACTTAAATTAAAAAAATATTCAAGATGGAGCTCATTATTTTCCCCCAAAACTTGTTCTATTTTCAGTGTTCTCTTTTCCTTTGAACCTTGTCTTTTATCTATTTCAAGCCAGAAAAGATGGAGTCCTTAATTCTTCACTCTCCTGTCACCTCCCATATCCACTTGGTTACCCAGTCCTGTCACCTCTATACCTCAAAAATGTCTCCTGAGTCCAGCCACTTCCACCCCCATTGCCTTAGTTTAGGCTGCCATCATTTCTTATCTGAACCATGAAAATAGCCTTAACTTTTTCCTTTACCACTTTCTGGACAAGAGCCCGTCTTCTACATTACTGTCAGGGATATCATCCTGAAAACCAAAGCCGACTTCATTGTGTGCCCAAAGATAAACACTAGCTACTTTTTACCTACTCTTCCAAGTCCAGACTTCTCAGCCTGGCGGACAATGCCTTTCACAGTCTGATCCCAAACTCTCTCCAGCCTTACTTGGTGTTTACCCACACCTGGTCCAACCATTCGGAATGTCCCAACCATTCTGAACTTTTTAGTTTCCTGGGTATACAGTGTGTTCTTACATAGTGCTTTTCTTATGTCGCTCTCACCCTTGCATAGCATATTCCTACATATTGATCAAAAATAATATGACTCTTTCCCAGCCAAGGTTGATGATGTGCTACCCAAATGCTCTTGAATTACCTCTCATTTTTTCTCTTTCATAGTATTTTTATATCACATTTAATTCTCATTTTTCCCATGCTGTACATTACATCCCCAGAGCGTATTTATTTTATAACTAGAAGTTTGTATATAATTCTCTTTTAATTGAATTCCAAGAGGGCAGGGATTTGCTTTTAGGGCTGGACACATTATATACAATAATGGTTGTTGTGAGAGAGAGATTGGTTGGTTGATTGACTATAGAGAGCTTTAAGGGTCAGATGAGGAAGAATTTAGAACCAGTGTTTTATAATGTTACATATTAATTCCCTGTAAATCAACTTAAATTCCAAGTGGAATTGAAAAACTCTGTTAAGTAAAAGTAAGTTTGGTAGCTACTTAGCAATACATTTATAGAATACATTCCTTCTTGGTGGTAGTAACAATAGCTACCACATGGGCTGGGTACCTTACATAGATTCATTATGTCATTTCATCCTCACAACCACCTCTCAGGATATATATTAATGTCCTTTTTTTTAATGGCTAAAATAAAAACAGAATCAGCATAAGTTTGCACTGCTAGAAAACGGTTGAGCCAAGATACAAACCTAAATATATTTGAGACCAAAATCCTTCATCTTTAACATATTGCAAAATAGCATAGTTGCATTTCAAACTAAACCTTTTCCAGAATATTTTTCTTATATTTAGCTTGTGGAGCATAATGGCTAAGACAACAGAACTTGGAACAAGACTTCCTGGGTTTAAATCCTTGTTTTTCTCCCTACTAGATAGGTAAACTTAGGCAAGTTAACCTCTCTGTGCCTCCGTTTCCTCATCTGGAAAATGAGGGGTAGTAATAATACCTGTATCACACATTTTGTGGTGAGTCTTAAATGATTTAATGCAAGTAAGGTGCTTATAACATTACATGGCACATAGTAAATCCTATATAAATGCCAGCTACTTACTTTGAACAGAATATCTTTGGTGCCATGTATGTTGGACCTAGATCATTTCACTCTCATGCTTTAAGCTTAGGATGGTGGCCTGCAGAGTCCTTCGTGTTCTGCCTGCCATTCTCTGGCCTCATTTCATCCTATTTGTCTTCTCAGGACAGTGAATGGTTTTCAGTTCAAGTAACATTTTTTGAGCATCTTCTTTGTGCCAGACCCCATACTAAGTACTATGAATAATGGAATTCATTCATTCAATAAATATTTATTGCACGAGTCCTGTGTGCCAGGCACAGTTCAAGATTATGAAGATAAAGTAGTGAACAAGACAGTTTTCTGATCTTATGAAGTTTACATTCTAGTGGGGAGGACAGACAATAAGATAAAAAGACAAAATATATATAATATTTTAGGTGGTATAGTAAGTGCTGTGGAGGAAAATGAAGTAGGGATGTGAGTTAAGGGAGTGTTGAGGTCAGGAGGATACTCTGTCTCTCCAGGACCTTGTTAGGTGAGACAAGTATGAAAATACTAACAATATGAGCCCAGAGGATCATTTCTCTGGCCCTTGTCATAGGCCCAAGGACATAGTCAATGGAAGTGGCAGAACCACGATTTGCATACCAGACACCAAAACCCTTACTCTTTTACCATAAAGGAAATTACAAAGATTATGGCAAGGATGGCAAACTGGCAGCCAGTAGGCCCATACATTTTTTTAAAGAACTCCATTGATCTTTATTGATCAGCAGTGTTTTGATCAGTAGTGTTTACCAGAATCTGAAATCAAATAGCGGGTTTGGACTGAATATTAAGGCATCATCTAGTTGAATGATGTTTCATTTCCCTCTATCATTTAACTTGCATTATATGAACACATTTCTTTTTTGAAAAATATGGATTTCTTGCCAGTATTTAAAAAATTGTGAAATGTTACAAAAAATTCTGACTTTCCAACCACTCTTGAACTATCAGACCCTTTGGCAACACCGATTGCCCCCTTTTGCTGAGCCACATGGTCTTCATTTATTGGAATCTCTATGATTCCATGGTATCTTCCTGACACAGTGACCAAGTACCTCTTGCCATTCATGATAGCCATCTTATATCAATGGCTCCCAATGATTCCCACCTGCTGGTATTCACACTCTTGTGTAATCTCCCCCCATCCTTTGTTTATGGGCTGGACCTAGTGACTTGTTTCTAATGAACAGACTACAACAAAGTGATGAGATGTCACTTTCAAGATTAGGTTATTAAAAAACTATGACTTCCATCTTGTTTGCGCTCTCTCTCTCTCTCTCTCTCTCTCTCTCTCTCTCTCTCTCTGGCTCTTCTTGCTTGATCACTCTGATGAAGCAAGCTGCCATACTGTGAGCTGCCCTATGGAGAGGCCCACATGACAAGAAACTGAGGGCAACCTCCAACTAACAGCCAGTGAGGAACTGAGGCCCTCAATCCAACAACCCACAAGGAACTGAATCCTGTCAACAGCCAAGTGAGTGAGCTTGGAAATGGATCCTTCCCAGTTGAGCCTTGAGATGACTGCAGCCTTGGCTAATACTCTGATTGCAGCCTGTGAGAGACCCTGAGCCAGAGGACCCAGTTAAGCCATGCCCACAAATACTATGAGATAATAAATGTTTTTTTTTAAGCCACTAAGTTTTTGGGGTAATTTGTTACACAGAAATAGGTAATGAAAACATCATTGATTGTTGTACTTTTTAATAGTAGTTTTGATAAGCATGAAATATTTCTTGCACCCACATCTATGAAAAGTGACAAAATCACACAAGAAGGTCATATATTTAAAGATAATTTTTTTAATTCAGTGACAAGAGATTGTTGTGCTATAGTGAAAAGACCAAATGAATTGAAGTCCAAAGACTTGCATTCAAGTCACTAGTGGGATCTTGGGTAATTTATTATTTCATTTTGAGAATCTTCGTTTATGAAGTGGATAAGAAAGTGATACCATGTTTCCCAGGACAGTCGAGAGAATTACCAGCTATAATATATGTGAAACCTACTACATACGTGTTAGTTCATATTAATTTCAGTCTCTCCTGTGTTTCCATAGTACTCTATATATTTCCATTGGCTTGTACCATAATATATTGTGATTATCTGTTATATGTAGGCGACTTGATCTTTGCATCTACTCACACAGTATTTGGGCACATGGCAAGTGTGCAGAAAGCACTGGTTGGAAGAATGAACAGTTGTTACATAACTAATGAAAATTTAAAAACACTAAAATATGCTTAAAATTCTTAACCGAGGTATCTTTTGTCTTTGGGAAACTTCCTTTTGCCAATTTGCTGATAGGCATATCTGTAAAGAGGTCAGTTTCAGCAGAAAGGTCTTCATATCAGGTCACTATGTAAGGCTTAAATTTGGTCTATTGAACAATTCTTAGCACAGCCAAAGCATCTGAACCAGAACTGTACGAGGAGGCTAGTCCATCTTCTGGGCACTGTTATGGCACAAAGAATACACTGAAGTACTTAAGTCTCCATACATTTTATGCCCTAAGGCAAAAAGCAGTCATGGAGCTTGAGGTGTTGTCTACCATTTGTAAGGCTTCCATTTGTATCTCAAATACCAGTTTTAGATATTCACTCTCTCTCTTAAAAAGCTGGCAATAATCATCTGAAGAAGATCACATATTTAAAGGAAAATCAGAGAGAACCTATTTCTTGGTGAAAGTGATGAGTATTCCTCTATATCTAAATAAAATATGTCTGTTGAAATACTGCAATTTAAGACACCATTTTAAAATAAACCATTGTAGGAAATATGACCAGTGTATAAAAATGAAGAGTGCTGAAACAAAACTTTTAGTAGGGCTTGGAATTTCAATAGGCTGTGTTTTGGAATACAGACAGAGTAGGTGATACTGTTATGAAATGCATTTATATAGTAAATGAAAGCATTGCCAGGGCTTGAAAACCTTGTCGGTGGTAGTTTAAGAAAATGTCTGTTGGGGCGCCTGGGTAGCGCAGTCGGTTAAGCGTCCGACTTCAGCCAGGTCACGATCTCGCGGTCCGGCAGTTCGAGCCCCGCGTCAGGCTCTGGGGCTTATGGCTCAGAGCCTGGAGCCTGTTTCCGATTCTGTATCTCCCTCTCTCTCTGCCCCTCCCCCGTTCATGCTCTGTCTCTCTCTGTCCCAAAAATAAATAAACGTTGAAAAAAAAATTAAAAAAAAAAAAAAAGAAAATGTCTGTTGAATACAGCAGAAATTACATAATGAACAAGCATTTGTAAAGGTACGAAATACTGTTGCTCAGGATGTTAAACATTGGTGGCTGAACATTTTGGGGACAGTAAGTTATTTGTGAAGTTTTAGATTTCAGTTGGCTACATAGATATAAGCACTCCCCATATAGCTGTACACTTCACTGTGCCTAGCCAGTAGTTCTCACAGTATGGTTCCTGACCAACAGTACTGTATCACCTGGAAACTTGTTAGAAATGCAGATTCGCAGACCCTAGTCCAGACCTACCATATCAGAAGCTGGAGGTGGGGTTTGTCAATCTGTTTTAACGAGTCTTCTAGCTGATTCTGATGTACCCTAAAGTTTGAGAAAAATTGCACCTAGATATAATTCATGTGTTAAGAATTTTGATGGAATCTAATTCTTTGGGACTTGGAGCCTATGACAGGTACATTCACAAATACCTGGATTTTGTGTGTTAAGGAAAGTCATGAAATTTTTGGTATAGGTTGGTCAAAATTATGACTACAGAAGGTGCTTCTGCCATAGTGTTACTCTTGGACTCAGAATATTTCAATTTGAAGCAGAAACACTTTATAAGGACTTAAAGATTTTAATTATGTCACTCCTTAGGATTCAGTTATTATGCAAAAATGTTCAAAATGAATCATGTTAGGAACTAGTGATTAATAATGTGGCTTACACCAAACAAAGCTGAATACTTTGAATTATTAGATGCACGTTATGGAAATCTGCCCTATTATATGTAGACTTGGCTGAGGCGTGGTACTGAAGATACTAAAAAAAGGGACTTCTGGCATCCAAAGAGCATTCAGTGCACCAGCAAAGATTGAAATAGAATACTTGACCTGTTTGGTTGACATTGCAACTCATCTAGAGAGGCACTCTGAATAAAAGCAGGTTTATTCAAAAATACCTTCACAAATGTATGGTTGTATTTGCTCGTTTCTAGCAAAATTACACCTTTGGGAAACTCATTTGCCAGGTGATAAACTGGCTGACTTTGCTGAAATTGGTTTCCAAGAAATGAAAGTGATGGCCTGAACTACATTCCCAAAATTGTGAAGTTGTCTGTTGCATTCCAGGAAAGGTTCTCTGGCATTATATTTTCAGAAAAGGAACTAATATTGTCCAGTTAGCCTTCCTCAATGTTTATGGTGTAAAAGAAGAGCTACAATGGAGATAACGAATTACTGTTTTATGGTATTGAAAATGAAGCATGGTGTCATTGGAATACCAGAATTCTACAAATATCTTGGGGGTCGTTACCCTAAATATAAAAAACAGTGTGCAAAATGTCTGTGTTTGGAAACTCCTACCTTTCTAAACAGCTGTTTTCTATTACAAGATGGGATAAAATTAATCATTCCCAAGGACCCAAAGCTAAATTCTTTACTGCACACCCCAACACAAAAATACAAAACCTAACATTGACCTCCTGGCACACTTGGCATCAGACCTCCTGTTCTAAGTTAAAGGAGAAAAATCACACACACAGATGTAATGATTAACTTTTTTCTATTTTTAACTTGTGTTATTAACTTTGAATTTTAAGATGTAAACTCCAGTATCTTGTATGTTTATATCATTAACACTGACAGTGTGGTGTAGTTTAAAAGAAATTAGGGGCACCTGGGTGGCTCAGTCAGTTGAGTGTCCGGCTTCGGCTCAGGTCATGATCTCGTGGTTCATGAGTTCGAGCCCCACGTCGGGCTCTGTGCTGACAGCTCAGTTAGACTTTGAGACACAGAGGCCTTGCAGCTGAAATATAAACTGTCCATATTTCTATTGCTAAAGCAGACTTATACATAATCCACCCCTCCCATTGGCTTTTCTTATGCTTCCTCGTCATCTCTGATTTCTTTTCGCTTTGGAATTGAGAACAGAGGGAAAGGTGGACTACAGAGCTCAGCCTGAGTCAGATACCAGTTTGGATTTAACACTATGTGGGGAATGAGGCTAGCAATTCAAGAGAATTTGGGATGAATTGGAGGAAGTCAGTATCACAGAGGTCAGAAAGTGGTGTTGCTTCTGTATTAAGCTCTTTCTGTGGTCCAGGCAGGCTTCTAGACAGCCAGATGGATATAATAAAATCACAGCAACTAACAAGCTCACAATCTATTTATTCTTTATGGCCCTGTGATTATTGTATTACTTTATGAATTGATCTGAAGTTAGTGAATACTCAGTTTTCCAGTAGCCTTTATTTGATAAACATGTTCGATGGAAAGAGCATTATTTTGCAGATAGACCTAACTAGGTTCAAGTCCAAGTTCTGCCATGTGGCTGGCTGTATGATTTGGGGCAAGTTATTTAAATTTTTCTATTGAGAAAGAGGGGGGTCACCTGGGTGGCTTGGTTGAGCATCCATCTTCAGCTCAGGTCATGATCTCGTGGTTTGTAAGTTTAAGCCTTGCATCAGGTTCTCTGCTGTCAGCGTGGAGCCCACTTCAGATTCTCTGCCCCCCTCTCTCTGTACCTCCCGCACTCATGCTCTCTCTCAAAAATAAATAAAACATTCGAAAAAAGGAGGGAGGGGGATTAAAGATACTCATTTCACAGATTTAGAAAGATAAGTGAAATACATCTTAAATTATTTAGCCTGGTGCCTATCATGAAATAGTAATCACTAGAATGTCACCTCCATGAGGACAGGAATTTGGGCCTCTTCGTCACTATGGTATTTCCACACCTAGATGAATGTCTGGCATGTATCCGTGCCTGGTCCAGTAAACACTGGTTGAAAGTCAAAATGTACCAAGAAATCATGGCCTTCATGGCGCTCACATTCTAGTGATAAATACTTCTAGTTGTTTCTAATAGCAAGTGTTTTTCAGTAAATTATTTCTGGAAGAACCAAAGTATGAGAGATAAAATGGAGGGGCACCTGAGTGGCTCAGTTGGTTAAGCATCTGACTTTGGCTCAGTTCATGATCTTACGGTCTCGCAGTCCGTGGTTTTGAGCCTCATGTTGGGCTCTGTGCTGACAGCTGGGAACCTGGAGCCTGCTTCAGATTCTGTGTCTCCCTCGCTCTCTGCCCCTCCCCCACTTGTGCTCTATCTCTCTGTGTCTCAAAAATAAATAAACCTTAAAAATTTTTTTTAAAGATAAAATGGAGAATATGAGCTCAGGTTGAAGAAAAAGCAGGAGTACGTTTCCTGTCTGGTGGTTTTGTCCAATTCTCCATCTACCCAAATACTGGTTTGGTAAGCACAATTTGAAAGCCACTTCTTTAGACTACTTGCTATTGGAAATGAGACATTAAACTTTTTTCAGAGAGCTGTTTCCCCCTGAGTTTTGTAAATAAGTGTTGCTTCCTCTAGAAATCATTGCCCCATTGACTGGTCAGGTGCCTTTGGTCTATGTTTCCATGGCACCCTATGATTATAACTTCTTAATGTATTAAGTGTCTTACTCTGTGCTTTCTGCCTCCTGGCACTTAGAAGGCCCCAATTCATATTTGTTGTATTGAACAGTGAGCTACCAATTAAAAGCTAGAGGCAGTTGTTGAGAATCTCAACTCTTACTTTCTTTAAAGGTCAAATGTGCTTCTTTCTTGATTAGTTACTTGGGTATGTTATTGTTTAAAGCTCACCTAAATCATTTCAGTCTCCTGAAAAATTACAAACTTAACAACTGAACTGGATCCGTTTGAGCCAGGAACTGAAAGTCCTTCTGCTTACAGATGGTAGCATTCATCATACATGTGGAAATGGAGCCAGGGTACTCAGCTATTCTGAAGGGTGTTGTGGCTAGAAGGCTTCTTCCTTGCCCTGATCAGGATTTAATTGCCATCAGTCACTCTAGGTGATATTTTGCTAAAAAATAACAATCTGACTAGAGAGCACTGTTTCTTAAACTTACCTCATCATGACAATCATCTGGGGTTCTTGAAAGCAACCTCAGTGTCTATTGTTGGATGAAAGAGTAAAGAAAATATGGCATATACATACAATAGAGTATTATTCAGCCTTAAAAAAGAAGGAAATCCTGCCATTTGGGACAACATAGATGAATCAGAGGACATTATGCTGAATGAAATAAGCCAGACACAAAAAGACAAATACCATTTAATAAGGAGTCTAAAATTGTCACTAATAGAAGCAGAGAGTAGAATGGTGGTGGCCAGGGACTGTCAGGAGGGGATATTGGGGAAGTATTAGTCAAAGGGTACAAAGTTTTGGTTATACAAGACAAATGGGTCCTAGAGATCTGAACAGCATAGTGCCTATAATTAACAATACTGATTTGTGTACATAAAACTTTGCTTAACTTATGTTAAGTGCTTTTATCACAAAAAATAAAGAGGGCAGGAGGAAACTTTTGGAGGTTATGGACATGTTTATGGCATAGACTGATGCCAGTGATGATTCTTATCTCTGACCTCAAGGTGTATACATTAATTATGTACAGCTTTTTGTGTGTCAGTCGTACCTCAAAAAATATATATATATATATTTCTAGGCTAGCGCTAGACCTACTTCATCATACTCCTCAGAGTCAAGAGGCCTGGAATGGGAATTACCTTCAGGGAATGGAGGTAAAAGGTCTGCAGGCATAACCTCATTTTATTGTGTTTTGCTTTATTGCATTTCACAGATACTGCATTCTTTACAAATTGGAGATTTATGACAACCCTGCATCAAGCAAATCTATCAGTACCATTTTTCCAACCGTATTTGCTCACTTCCTGTTTCTCTATCACATTTTGGTAATTACCACAATATTTCAAACTTTACTATATTTGTTACAATGATATGTGATCAGAGATCTTTGGGATGTTACTCTTTTTCATTGTTTTGGGGCACCACAAACATCATCAATACAAGATGGTGAACTTAATAAATGTGTGTGTTCTGACTGTTCTACTGACCAACAGTTCAGGTTTCCCTATTACCCGAGACATAAGAGTATTAAAATTAGGCCAATTAATAACCCTACAATGGCCTCAGGTGTTCAAGTGGAAGGAAGAGGTGCACATCTCTCACTTTATTTTAAAAAAAAAAATTTTAATGTTTAATTTTGAGAGAGAGCAGGTGAGTGCATGAGCAGGGGAGGTGCAGAGAGAGAGGAAGAGACAGAATCTCAAGAAGGCTCCATGCTCTCAACCCAGAGCCCGATGCAGAGCTCAAACCCACAAACCGTGAGATCATGACCTGAGCCGAGGTTGGTCACTCAACCAACAGCCACCCAGGCGCCCCACATGTCTGTCACTTTAAACCAGAGGCTAGAAATGATTAAGCTTAGTGAGGAAGGCATATCGAAAGCTGAGACAGGCCAAAAGCTAAGCCTCTCATGCCAAAAAGGTAGTCAGGTTGTGAAAGCAAAGGAAAAGTTTTTGAAGGAAATTAAAAATGCTACTCTAGTGGGGCACCTAGGTGGCTCAGTCGGTTAAGCCTCTATTGATTTCGGCTCAGGTCATGATCTCAGGGTTCTGAGTTGGAGCCCCATGTTGGGCCCTTCACTGACAGGGGGGAGCCTGCTTGGTATTCTCTCTCTCCCTCTCTCTCTCTCTCTCTCTCTCTGCCCCTCCCTTGCTCACCCTCTCTCTCAAAAATAAATAAGCTTGTTTAAAAACGGTACTCTAGTGAACACATGAATGATAAGTGAAACAGCCTTATTGCTGTTATGAAGTAAATTTGAGTGGTCTGGATCAAACCAGCTACAACATCCCCTTAAGCCAAAGCCTAATCCAGAGCAAGGCCCTAACTCTCTTTAGTTCCAGGAAGCTGCAGAAGAAAAGTTTGAAGCTAGCAGAGGCTGGTTTGTGAGGTTTAAGGAAAGAATCCATCTCCAGAACATAAAAGTGCATGGTAAAGCAACAAGTGCTGATGTAGAAGCTGCAGCAAGTCATCCAAAAGATAAAATAGTTCATGAAGGTGGCTACACTAAACAGATTTTCCATGTAGGTGAAATAGCCTTCTATTGGAAAAAGATGTCCTGGGGTGTCTGGGTGGCTCAGTCGGTTAAGCATCCGACTTTGGATCAGGTCATGATCTCATGGTTTGTGAGTTTGAGCCCTACGTCAGGCTCTGTGCTGACAGCTTAGAGTCTGGAGCCTGCTTCAGATTCTGTGTCTCCCTCTCTCTTTCTCTCTCTCTGCCCCTTCCCCAACTCACACTCCTGTCTCTCTCTCTCTCTCTCTCTCTCTCTCTCTCTCTCTCTCTCTCTCTTTCAAAAATAAATAAACATTAAAAAAATAAATAATAAAAATTTTAAAAAAGGAAGAAGATGCCCTCTAGGACTTTCATAGATAGGAGAAGTCAATGCCTGGCTTCAAATATTCAAAGGACAGGCTGACTTGCTAGGGGCAGAGGCAGCTAGTGACTTTAAGGTGAAGCCAGTGCTCATTTATCATTCTGAAAATCTGTGGACCCTTAAAAATTATGCTAAATATACTCTGCCTATGATCTATAAATAAAAAAACAAAGCCTGGATGACAGCACATGTATTCACAACAAGGTTTACTGAGTATTTTAAGCCCATAGTTGAGACCTACTGCTCATAAAAAGAAACCTTTCAAAATATGACTGTTGACAGTGCACCTGGTTACCCAAGAGCTCTGATGGAGATGTACACAAGATTAATGTTATTTTCATGCTTTCTAACACAGCATCCATTCTGTAGCCCATGAATCAAGAAGTATGATTTCAATTTTCAAGTCTTGTAACTTAAGAAATTTTATAGGGCTATAGCTGACATAGTGTTTTCTCTGATGGATCTGGGCAGAATACACTGAAAACCTCTGGAAAGAATTCAGTATTCTAGATGTCATTAAGAGCATTCATGATTAATGGGAAGAAGTCAAAATATCAACATTAACGAGAGTTTAGAAGAAATTGATTCTGGTCCACATGGGTGACTGAGGTGTTCAAGACCAACAGAGGAAATACTTGCAGCTATGGTAGAAACAGCAAAAGAACTAGAATTTGAAGTGGAGCCTGAAGATGTGACTGAATTGCTGCTATCTTATGCTAAAATTAATGGGTGAGGAGTTCACTTTTATGGATGAACAAAGAAAGTAGTTTCACAAGATGGAATCTACTGGTGAAGATGCTATGAAGATTGTTGCAATGACAACAAAGAGTTTAGAATGTTGCATAAACTTAGTTGATATGCAGTGGTAGGGTTTGAGGGATTGATTTCACTTTTTAAAAAAATTTTAATTTTTTTTTTTTGAGAGAGAGAGAGGGAGACAGAATCTGAAGCAGGCTCCGTGCTGTCAACACAGCCTGCTGCAGGGCTCAAGCACACGAGCCTTGAAATCATGAACTAAGCTGAAGTTGGACGCTCAACCCACTGAGCCACCCAGGCGCCCCAATTGACTCCACTTTTGAAAGAAGTTTTGCTGTGGGTAAAATGCTATTGAATGGCACCACATGCCACAGAATAATCCTTCCTGAAAGGAAGAATCGATGAGACAAACTTCATTGTTGCCTTATTTTAAGAGATTGCCACGGCCACCCCAGCCTTCAGCATCTACCACCCTGATCAGCCAGCAGCCATCAACAATGAGGCAAAACCCTCTACCACCAAAAAGACTATGACTTACTGAAAGCTCAGATGATTGTTAGCATTTTTGAGCAATAAAGTATTTTTAAATTAAGGTATGTACTTTTTTAGACATAATGCTATTTCACACTTAATAGAGTACAGTAGGGTATAAACATAACCTTTATATGCACTGGGAAACAAAAAAAAACCCTCATTTTACTTACCTTATTGAGATACTTTATCGCAGTGTTCTAGAACTGAACCTGCAATATCTGAGGCATGTCTGTATTACTTTTCACCATATACCTTCCTGTATTCCTGATTTTATTTTTCCTGGAGTATGTTCTGCTTTTATTCAGTTGTAATTTACCTTTTGAATTAAATGTTGCAATTCATGATATAAAAATTCAAAAGGTACAAAAGGATATATGATAAAAGAAAAATCTCCCACCTCTGTCCCTAGCCACTAGATTCTTTTCTCCAGAGTTGACCAATATTATCAGTTGTGTATTCTTCCAAAGTTATTATGCATATAAAAGCAAATACTTATAACCACTTAGTGCACACACACCACAAACAGACCTTTAATTTAATTTAATTTTTATTTATTTTGAGAGAGTTAGAGAGCAAGTGGGACAGAGGCAGAGAGAGAGAGGGAGATAGAATCCCAAGCAGGCTCTGTTCTGTCAGCACAGCCTGATACATGGCTCAAACCCAGGAACTGGGTGAAATCAAAAGGATGCTTAACTGACTGAGCAACCCAGGCACCCCCACAAATATACCTTTTAAAATGTGGGAGCATACTGGGACACCTAGATTGCTCAGTTGGTTAAGCATCCGACTAGACTTCAGTTCATGTCATGATCTCAGGGTTGTGAAATGGAGCCCTGCATTGAGTTCCTCGCTGGGTGTGGAACCTGCTTAACACTCTCTCTCTCCAGGCACCCGGTGGCTCAGTTAGTTGAGCTTCCAACTTCGGCTCAGGGCATGATCTCACAGTTTGTGAGTCCGAGCCCCACATCAGGCACACTGCTGTCAGCAGAGCCCACTTCTCTGTTCCCCTCTCTCTCTGCCCTTCCCCTGCTCACATTCGCTCTCTCTCAAAAAACATTTTTTAAAAATATTCTCTCTCTCTCTCTCTTTCTGTGTGTGTGTGTGTGTGTGTGTGTGTGTGTGTGTGTGTGTGTGCGTGCGTGCCTGGGTGGCTCAGTTAGTTTGGCGTCCGACTCTTGATTTCAGCTCAGGTCGTGATCTCACAATTTGTGAGATTGATCCCCACCTCGGGCTGTGTGTTGAGAGTGCGGAGCCTGCTTGGGATTCTCTCTCTCCCTCTCTCTGCTCCTCCCCTGCTTGCATGCACTCTCTCTCAAAATAAATAAACATTTTTTTTTAATGGTTGCATACTAAATTTGTACTTTGCTTTTTTTATTTATTGTATCATGCTGAGTTTTCCATGTGAGTACATAGAGTTAATTTTTTATGGTCCCACCGTGTTCCATTTTACACATATGTTATAATATATGGATAGTCCCTTATTGATGGGCAATTAGATTTTTCCAGTTTTTAGCTATTATAATAATGCTACAATGAATACTTGTACAGTTGCAATGCTCTTGCTTATACAAGCACTTGCAGTGTTGTTCCAAGTGCTTTACATATCTAAAAGATGAATGTGTAGAAACAAAATTACCAGGTCAAAAGGTATGTTCATTTGTAGTTTTGACAGATCTTGCCAGATTTTTCTCCAAAGACATTGTATCATTTATACACCTACCTTCAATATTTGCGAGTGCCTGTTTCCCTTACCAGTGTAGTATTTGGTAATCTTCTAGGTGAAAAACCCTCTTTCAGCATTGTTTTAATTTTTACTTATCACAAATGAGTTTTATCATCTTTTTATATGCTTACAATCTACTTGTGGTTCCTTTTTTGTGAACTGTTTTCTTGTGTTGTTGGGCTTTTTAAAAATTTTCTGTTAGAGGAATTAGCCCTCTATACTATGAGTTGCAATTTTTTGTGGTTTGTGGTTTTTTTTTTGCAATTTGTCATTTGTCCTTTGAGTTTACTTACATTGGCTTTTCCTAAACATAAATGTTTTATTTTTATTTAGTCAAGAAGGTTGATCTTCCTCTTTACTGTTACTGGTTTTTCTCTTATATGTAAACTTCGAAATTATTATATGTAAACTCTGAAATTATTTTTAAAAATTCTACATGGAGTCTTCTATTATTTTTATAGTTATCCCAGTTAAAGTATGAGGAATGGATCTAATTGTTCTCAAATAAATGTCCAGTTATTCCAACACCATCTGTTGACTAATCCATATTAACTGTGTAATTTAAAAAGTGAGTTATGGATTTTGTAACAATTAAATGGCATTTAATAAAGTCAAGGGCAACTGTTACAAGATATGTAGAAGCTGTATCATCCAAATGCAGCATGTGGACCCTTTTTGGATCCTTATTTGAACAAACCAAAGGTCAAAAAACATTTTTAAGACAATCTTGGAAAATAGAGTAGCTACTGGATATTATGGTATTAAGAAACTTGTTAACTTTGGTGAAATACTAGTATTATTTTAAAAGTATTTATCTGTCACATATAAGGAATGAAGTATTTATTGGTGATTTGATATCTGCAATTTGCTTGAAAGTA
Organism: Prionailurus viverrinus; assembly: GCF_022837055.1. NCBI lineage: Eukaryota > Metazoa > Chordata > Mammalia > Carnivora > Felidae > Prionailurus > Prionailurus viverrinus. The sequence continues at coordinate 43,977,414 of NC_062579.1, read as the reverse complement.
TGCCAGAAATGACCAATAATCATATGTAAAGATGCTCAACATAACTATCAGAGAATGCAAATGAAAACCACAATGAGATATCACCTCATACCCATTAGGATGGCTACTATAAAAGGAAACAAAAGAAAAGAACCAGGAGTTGGTGAGGTTGTGGAGAAGTTAGAACCCTTGTACACTGTTGGTGGGAATATAAAATGGCACAACCTCTATGGAAAACAGTATGGAGTTTCTTTCAAAAAATTAAAAATAAAACTACCATATGATTAAGCAATTGTACTTCTGAGTATTTATCCAAAAGAACTGAAAACAGGATCTTAAAGAGAGATTTGCACATCTATGTTTATAGCAGCACTATTCACAATAGCCAAGAAGTGGAAACAACCCATATATCCATTCAGTGATGAACAGATGAAGAAAATGTAGTATGTACATACAATGGAATATTATTTTAGCCTTAAAAAGGAAGGAAATCCTGTCACATGCTACAAAGTGAATGAACCTTGAGAACATTGTTAAATGAAATGTCAGTCATAAAAAGATAAATACTGTATAGTTCCACTTATAAGAGGTATCTAGTCAAATTAATTGAAACAGAAAGTAGGATGGTGGTTGCCAGAAGCTGGGGGAGAGGCGGAAACAGACAGTTGTTGTTTAATGAGAATAGAGTTTCAAATTTGCAGGAATAAAAAGTCCTGGAGATCTGTTTCACAACAATGTGAGTAAACAACACTACTGAACTATACACGTAAAAATTGTTAAGTTGGTAAATTTTATGTTATGTGGTTTTTTAGTCACAATTTAAAAAGTGTATGTAAAATTGGCAGAACAAAAGCAGGGCACAGTAGATGAAACAAGAATGACTTAACATGGATAGTAGCTTAAACAGGATAATGGTATCATAGGGGTTTATTATGGTATTTTCTTTACCTTTGTATGTTTAAATTTTTCCATAATAAAAAGTTTTAAAAGGGAGAGTTTGGAAGCATGGGCATTGTGGACAGAGCTGAATTTGTTTTTTTTTTTTTCTTCAGTATATGAAGTTTATTGCCAAATTGGTTTCCATACAACACCCAGTGCTCATCCCAAAAGCTGCCCTCCTCAATAACCATCACCCACCCTCCCCTCCCTCCCACTCCCCATCAACCCTCAGTTTGTTCTCAGTTTTTAAAGGCCTCTTGTGCTTTGGCTCTCTTCCACTCTAACCTCTTTTTTTTCTTCCCCTCCCCCATGGGTTTCTGTTAAGTTTCTCACGATCCACCTAAGAGTGAAACCATATGGTATCTGTCTTTCTCTATATGGCTTATTTCACTTAGCATAACACTCTCCAGTTCCATCCATGTTGCTACAAAGGGCCATATTTCATTCTTTCTCATTGCCACGTAGTACTCCATTGTGTATATAAACCACAATTTCTTTATCCATTCATCAGTTGATGGACATTTAGGCTCTGTCCATAATTTGGCTATTGTTGAGAGTGCTGCTATAAACATTGGGGTTCAAGTGCCCCTATGCATCAGTACTCCTGTATCCCTTGGGTAAATTCCTAGCAGTACTACTGCTGGGTCATAGGGTAGGTCTATTTTTAATTTTCTGAGGAACCTCCACACTGCTTTCCAGAGCGGCTGCACCAATTTGCATTCCCACCAACAGTGCAAGAGGGTTCCCGTTTCTCCACATCCTCGCCAGCATCTATAGTCTCCTGATTTGTTCATTACGGCCACTCTGACTGGCGTGAGGTGATATCTGAGTGTGGTTTTGATTTGTATTTCCCTGATGAGGAGCAACGTTGAGCATCTTTTCATGTGCCTGTTGGCCATCCGGATGTCTTCTTTAGAGAAGTGTCTATTCATGTTTTCTGCCCATTTCTTCACTGGATTATTTGTTTTTTTGGGTGTGGAGTTTGGTGAGCTCTTTATAGATTTTGGACACTAGCCCTTTGTCTGATATGTCATTAGCAAATATCTTTTCCCATTCCGTTGGTTGCCTTTTAGTTTTGTTGGTTGTTTCCTTTGCTGTGCAGAAGCTTTTTATCTTCATAAGGTCCCAGTAATTCATTTTTGCTTTTAATTCCCTTGCCTTTGGGGATGTGTCAAGTAAGAAATTGCTATGGCTGAGGTCAGAGAGGTCTTTTCCTGCTTTCTCCTCTAGGGTTTTAATGTTTTCCTGTCTCACATTCAGCTCCGTTATCCATTTTGAGTTTATTTTTGTGAATCGTGTGAGAAAGTGGTCTAGTTTCAATCTTCTGCATGTTGCTGTCCAGTTCTCCCAGCACCATTTGTTAAAGAGACTGTCTTTTTTCCATTGGATATTCTTTCCTGCTTTGTCAAAGATAAGTTGGCCATACTTTTGTGGGTCTAATTCTGGGGTTTCTATTCTATTCCATTGGTCTATGTGTCTGTTTTTGTGCCAATACCATGCTGTCTTGATGATGACAGCTTTGTAGTAGAGGCTAAAGTCTGGGATTGTGATGCCTCCTGCTTTCGTCTTCTTCTTCACAATTTCTTTGGCTATTCAGGGCCTTTTGTGGTTCCATACAAATTTTGGGATTGCTTGTTCTAGCTTTGAGAAGAATGCTGGTGCAATTTTGATTGGGATTGCATTGAATGTGTAGATAGCTTTGGGTAGTATTGACATTTTGACAATATTTATTCTTCCAATCCATGAGCACGGAATGTTTTTCCATTTCTTTATATCTTCTTCAATTTCTTTCATAAGGTTTCTCTAGTTTCCAGCATACAGATCTTTTGCATCTTTGGTTAGGTTTATTGCTAGGTATTTTGTGCTCCTTGGTGCAATTGTGAATGGGATCAGTGTCTTTGTCTTTCTGTTGCTTCGTTATTAGTGTATAAGAATGCAACTGATTTCTGTACATTGATTTTGTATCCTGCAACTTTGCTAAATTCATGGATCAGTTCTAGCAGACTTCTGGTGGAGTCTATCAGATTTTCCATGTATAATATCATGTCATCTGCAAAAAGTGAAAGCTTAACTTCATCTTTGCCAATTTTGATGCCTTTGATTTCCTTTTGTTGTCTGATTGCTGATGCTATAACTTCCAACACTATGTTAAACAACAGAGGTGAGAGTGGACATCCCTGTCGTGTTCCTCATCTCAGGGAAAAAGCTCTCAGTTTTTCCCCATTGAGGATGATGTTAGCTGTGGGCTTTTCATAAATGGATTTTATGATCTTTAAGTATGTTCCTTCTATCCCGACTTTCTCGAGGGTTTTTATTAATAAAGTTGCTGAATTTTGTCAAATGCCTTTTCTGCATCAATTGACAGGATCATATGATTCTTATCTTTTCTTTTATTAATGTGATGTATCACATTGATTGATTTGCAAATGTTGAACCAGCCCTGCATCCCAGGAATGAATCCCACTTGATCATGGTGAATAATTCTTTTTATATGCTGTTGAATTCGATTTGCTAGTATCTTATAGAGAATTTTTGCATCCATATTCATCAGGGATATTGACCTGTAGTTCTCTTTTTTTACTGGGTCTCTGTCTGGTTTAGGAATCAAAGTAATACTGGCTTCATAGAATGAGTCTGGAAGTTTTCCTTCCCTTTCTATTTTTTGGAATAGCTTGAGAAGGATAGGTATTATCTCTGCTTTAAACGTCTAGTAGCACACCCCTGGGAAGCCATCTGGTCCTGGACTCTTATTTGTTGGGAGATTTTTGCTGACTGATTCAATTTCTTCGCTGGTTATGGGTCTCTTCAAGCTTTCTATTTCCTCCTGATTGAGTTTTGGAAGCGTGTGGGAGTTTAGGAATTTGTCCATTTCTTCCAAATTGTCCAGTTTGTTGGCATATAATTTTTCATAGTATTCCCTGATAATTGCTTGTATTTCTGAGCGATTGGTTGTACTAATTCCATTTTCATTCATGATTTTATCTATTTGGGTCATCTCCCTTTTCTTTTTGAGAGCCTGGCTAGAGGTTTATCAATTTTGTTTATTTTTTCAAAAAACCAACTCTTGGTTTCGTTGATCTGCTCTCCAGTTTTTTTAGATTCTATATTGTTTATTTCTGCTCTGATCTTTATTATTTGTCTTCTTCTGCTGGATTTAGGCTGTCTTTGCTGATCTGCTTCTATTTCCTTTAGGTGTGCTGTTAGATTTTGTATTTGGGATTTTTCTTGTTTCTTGAGATAGGCCTGCATTGCAATGTAGTTTCCTCTCAGGACTGCCTTCGCTGCATCCCAAAGCGTTTGGATTGTTGTATTTTCATTTTCATTTGTTTCCATATATTTTTTAATTTCTTCTCTAATTGCCTGGTTGACCCATTCATTCTTTAGTAGGGTCTTCTTTAACCTCGATGCCTTTGGAGGTTTTCCAGACTTTTTCCTGTGGTTGATTTCAAGTTTCATAGCATTGTGGTCTGAAAGTATGCATGGTATGATCTCAATTCTTGTATACTTATGAAGGGCTGTTTTGTGACCCAATATGTGATCTATCTTGGAGAAGGTTCCATGTGCACTCGAGAAGAAAGTATATTCTGTTGCTTTGGGATGCAGAGTTCTAAATATATCTGTCAAGTCCATCTGATCCAATGTACCAGTCAGGGCCCTTGTTTCTTTATTGACCGTGTGTCCAGATGATCTATCCACTGTTGTAAGTGGGGTGTTAAAGTCCCCTGCAATTACCACATTCTTATCAATAAGATTGCTTATGTTTGTGAGTAATTCTTTTATATATTTGGGGGCTCCTGTATTTGGCGCATAGACATTTATAATTGTTAGCTCTTCCTGATGGATAGACCCTGTGATTATTATATAATGCCCTTCTTCATCTCTTGTTACAGCCTTTAATTTAAAGTCTAGTTTGTCTGATATAAGTATGGCTACTCCAGCTTTCTTTTGACTTCCAGTGGCATGATAAATAGTTCTCCATCCCCTCACTCTCAATCTGAAGGTATCCTCAGGTCTAAAATGAGTCTCTTGTAGACAGCAAATAGATAGGTCTTGTGTTTTTATCCATTCTGATACCCTATGTCTTTTGGTTGGAGCATTTAGTCCATTTACATTCAGTGTTATTATAGAAAGATATGGGTTTAGAGTCATTGTGATGTCTGTATGTTTTATGCTTGTAGCAATGTCTCTGGTACTTTGTCTCACAGGATCCCCCTTAGGATCTCTTGCAGGGCTCCTTTGGTGTTGAGGAATTCCTTCAGTTTTTGTTTGTTTGGGAAGACCTTTATCTCTCCTTCTATTCTAAATGACAGACTTGCTGGATAAAGGATTCTTGGCTGCATATTTTTTTCTGTTCATCACATTAAAGATTTCCTGCCGTTCCTTTCTGGCCTGCCATGTTTCAGTAGAGAGATCGGTCACGAGTCTTATAGGTCTTCCTTTATATGTTAGAGCACGTTTATCTCTAGCCGCTTTCAGAATTTTCTCTTTATCCTTGTATTTTGCCAGTTTCACTATGATATGTCGTGCAGAAGATCGATTCAAGTTACATCTGAAGGGAGTTCTGTGTGTGTCTTGGATTTCAATGCCTTTTTCCTTCCCCAGATCCGGGAAGTTCTCAGCTATTATTTCTTCAAGTACCCCTTCAGCACCTTTCCCTCTCTCTTCCTCCTCTGGAATACCAATTATGCATATATTATTTCTCTTTAGTGCATCACTTAGTTCTCTAATTTTCCCCTCATACTCCTGGATTTTTTTATCTCTCTTTTTCTCAGCTTCTTCTTTTTCCATAATTTTATCTTCTAGTTCACCTATTCTCTCCTCTGCCTCTTCAATCCGAGCCGTAGTTGTCTCCATTTTATTTTGCAGCTCATTGATAGCACTTTTTAGCTCCTCCTGGCTGTTCCTTAGTCCCTTGATCTCTGTAGCAAGAGATTCTCTGCTGTCCTTTATACTGTTTTCAAGCCCAGCAATTAATTTTATGACTAGTATTCTAAATTCACTTTTTGTTATATTGTTTAAATCCTTTTTGATCAGTTTGTTAGCTGTTGTTATTTCCTGGACGTTTTTCTGAGGGGAATTCTTCTGTTTCGTCATTTTGGATAGTCCCTGGAGTGGTCCGGGACTTCGGGGCACTTCCCCTGTGCTGTCTTGAATAACTTGCGTTGGTGGGCGGGGCGCCGTCAGACCCCATGTCTGCCCCCAGCCCACCAATGGGGCCACAGTCAGACTGGTGTGTGCCTTTTCTTCCCTTCTCCTAGGGGCGGGATTCATTGTGGGGTGGCGTGGCCCATCTGAGCTACTTGCACACTGACAGGCTTGTGGTGCTGGGGATCTGGCGTATTAGCTGGGGTGGATTGGCCAGGTGCACAGGGGTGGGAGGGGCAGCCTCAGCTTGCTTTTCCTTCAGAGATCCACTTCTGGAGGGGCCCTGTGGCACCGGGAGGGAGTCAGACCCACTGGAGGGATGGATCCGCAGAAGCACAGCGTTGGATGTTTGCACGGTGCAAGCAAGTTCCCTGGCAGGAACTGGTTCCCTTTGGCATTTTGGCTGGGGGATGGCCGAGGGAGATGGCGCTGGCGAGCACCTTTGTTCCCCACCAAGCTGAGCTCTGTCATCTGGGGCTCAACAACTCTCCCTCCCGTTGTCCTCTATCCCTCCCGTTCTCCGAGCAGAGCTGTTAGCTCATAACCTTCCAGATGTCAAGTCCCGCTTGCTGTCGGAACACACTCCATCCGGCCCCTCCACCTTTGCCAGCCATACTCAGGGGCTCTGGCCGGCGGGACGCCCTTCTGCACCGGCTCCCTCCCGCCAGTCCGTGGAGCGCGCACGGCCTCGCCACCCTTCCTACCCTCTTCCGTGGGCCTCTCGTCTGCGCTTGGCTCTGGAGACTCCGTTCTGCTAATCCTCTGGCGGTTTTCTGGGTTATTTAGGCAGGTGTAGGTGGAATCTAAGTGATCAGCAGGACGCGTGGTGTGCCCAGCATCCTCCTACGCTGCCATTTTTCCAGGATCCCAGAGCTGAATTTGAATTCTAGTTCCATTTTTTTTAATTGGGATAAAAAAATTGGGAAATAATTCACATAATGGCATAAAATTTACAATTTTTTATGTACAATTCAGTTGTATTCACAGTTGTGTACAACTGTGACCACTATTTCCAGAATATTTTTATCATCCCAAAAGTGAACCCAGTACCCTCTAGCACTGATTCTTCATTTCCCTTTTCCCCCACTCCCTGGCAACCACTAATATATTTTTCCATCTCTATGGATTTTCCTGTTATGGAATATTAATATAAAAAGGAATCATATAATATCTGGCCTTTGTGTCTGGCTTCTTGCACTCTATAGTGGTTTTAAGGTTCATTTATGTTGTAGAATGAATCAGTACTTCATTCCTTTTTATAGCTAAATAATATTCCCTTGTGTGGATATATCACATTTTGCTTAACCATTTTTCTGATGATGGACATTTTTTTTTGTTTTTTAATGTTTCTTTATTTTTGAGAGAGAGACCGAGACAGAGAATCCCACGCAGGCTCTGCGCTGTCAGCACAGAGCCAGACGTGAGACTCAAACCCACGAACTGTGAGATCATGACCTGAGACGGAATCAAGAGTTGGACATTCAACCTGAGCCACTCAGACACCTCTGTTGATGGACATTTGGAATGCTCTGTGGCCCTGAGCATGGCATCTCCTTTCTCTGAGCCTCAGTTTCCTCATCTGTAAGATGGGGCTTATAACGCTCACATTGTCTGATTGTGATGATGAGAGGGAAGGTTTCACACTTATACCCAGTACAGACAAATACTCAATAAGTGACTTGTATAAGAGATATGCTGAAAAAAACTATCACCAGGGGGACAGCATAAAACTGTACTCCTATCCTGACCCAATTGGAGTTTATCATAACTCTAGGTGTAAATATGTTGCAGTACAAAGTAAGGATTTTTGGTTCCTTTGTTTGGATATCAAACATATGCAGACATTACTTTGCTATCTGCTTATCAATGTCCCTCCCCCTGTGGACTTAATGTGTGACATAACTATCTACTGTGACTAGACTCTCCATATGCTGGGAGAAACTTAATGCACTAAAATTCCTGTCAGACTCCAGAAAACTACCATTCTTTTATAATTTAAATGAAAAAAAAAACTAGGTCAGTTGAGTTCAACAAAAATATATAGGTCCACAGGCTCTAAAGCCAAAATCCAAGCTTTGTTCCTTCCAGCTATGTGGCCTTAGGAATAGCAATGTAAAAATGGGAATGATAACAACAGTTATAGCCTTATAAGATTATTAAATAAATTAATGTGTGCAGAGTACTTGCAACATTGCTTAGCACATAGTATGTGTTCAGTATCTGTTAGCTACTTTTATTCATATCATGCTCCAAGCATTATCTTGGAGCCCAAAATCAAGAGATAAATAAAGTCTCTGCAGTCAAGGAAGTTAGTGTGGTAGAACCAGTATGCAGATTATTTCAGTATGCTCTAAGTGCAGTGATAGAGGCATGCACAGGAAGACCACTTAACAGTCTATTATATAAAAAATAGTGCTTTCCAGGAAGAAGCCTGGTACAACGGAAAGTATGTATTCTCGAGTCAGAACAGCTTGGGTTTGAATCCTGTGTACACTTATTCATTATGCAGCTTTGCGGGGAGAGAACCTCTCATAGTGTTAGTGTTCTCATTTCTAAAATGGGGTGAAGATTCTGACCTCTACCTGCTGGAAATGCCCTGTTTGGGTGCTCTGTGGTTTAAGGTGGTTCTAAAAAAAAGCAAGCAAGAAATTTTTTTAAAAGGAGTTACATGAACTTAGAATCAGATTCTTACTATATGTTATTTAACCTCTCTGTATCTATTTCCACATGTAAGTTTTTTTATCCATATCTACCTTGCTCAGAACAACCATGGTTGTTCTGACAATGAGATAATGTATGTAAAGTATATGTGGCATTTCAAAGGTGCTGAGCAATACATAATAGTTTTATTTCTAACAAAGATATCTTCTGTTATTGTTTAAGGTGAAAACTTAAGTAATATATACCATGTTAATTTCAGTATTCTTTTTTTTCAATTTATTTATTTTGAGAGGGAGAGAGAGAGAGCACATGCTGGTGGGGCAGAGAGAGAGAGGGAGACAGAGAATCCCAAGCAGGCTCCACACTGTCAGCACAGAGCCTGATGTAGGGCTCGAACTCATGAACCTGTGCCAAAACCAAGAGTCAAACACTTAACCTACGGAGCCACCCAGGCTCCCTAATTTCAGTATTCTTTTGAAGAGCCTCACACGACAGTTTCATGAAAGGACTGGGCATTTAAATGGATACATGGATGGTGATGTCTTTGTTTATAGTAAGAATAATCAAGTTCAAAGATGAGAAAGACTTTTTTTGAAGAGTATTGTGTTCAACCATTTGTGATCTTAAATTTCAACAAACTATAAAATATAGTTGCTAACCTGGACTTCTAACCAAATATATCGGTTTCTGTTGCATGATATGTTCTTCTCTCCTTCCCTCCTAGGTCTTTCAGAGCCTTGAAGACCACCATTTGGAAGTGGTGGCTTTTTTCAGGGAAAATGGCTTCCATGGCCTTCTTGCCCATGATTCCGAGTATGCCCTCTACAATATTCCCTCTTACTACAGTTCCCATGCTCTGAAGCTGAGCTGGAATGGGAAGAATCTCACTACCAATCAGTTCCTGATGCAGGAAGTAGCCAAGCAGCTGGGCTTGAAACGGATGAATTTTCCTATATTTGCTGCACTGCTAGGTAGGTATCCAAAGAAAAGACTCCAGTGATTGGTAAAGTTTCCTCTTCCAATGCTAAGACATGAAGACCAGAGCAATTTAGCCTGTCACTATTGAATTTATCTTTTTTAAAGTCCGCATGACAAAACACTATGCTGGGGAAAACCCAGCAGTCTTTTGGGCTTCTTACTAGAAACTCAGCATCTTTGTCTTACGAATTTAATACAGGATATTCCAGAAAATATTTCAATTTTTCTAAAAACTTTTTTGTTATATTCCATTATTATTTTATGCAGAGCACTGTCTTAGGCCAAATGTTTTATTAGTCTTAGATAGCTTTGGTTCCCCATTCAGAGCATGAGCATTTCTTTCCCTCTACCTCAATTTACTTTTTTTTTTTTTTTGGCTCTAGCACCTTTACCCTCTGAATCTGTGTCTCAATTTAGATCAAGAACATAAACTGCTGTATATGTTTTTCTTTTTCTGTTGTGCTAACATTTTATTATGAAAATTTCCAAACATACATCAAAATTGAAAGAATTTGGTAGTGAAAATCCTATATCTGCCACCAGTATTCCTGCCATTAACATTTTCCTATATTTGCTTTATCATATATGTCAGTCCAGTCTAGTCATCCATCAATTTATCTTTCAAAAATGCATTTAAAAGTAAATTACAGACAGGTGATTATGTTTTGAGTTGGTTTTCCATGTACTGACAGCATGATGGTTAATATGTTGTCTCAGGTGTAACCTCTGCTTATGATCCCAGTGGATTTGAGTTTGGTTCATATAACAGAGCCACCACAATTTTTAGAATTAGGCCTATGGCAAATTACTGAAATTACACCTGCCTGGTTTCAATTTCCTTATCTGTGAAATAGAATAGTATATTTCATTGTGTTACTGACAATATTAAGTGAAATGAGATATATAAAACACCCAGCACTTACTAGGCAGTCAGTAATTGTAGCTGCTATTATAAAAAGTAGAATGATTAGGTAATAGATAATAGCATGTGCTTTGAAGTCCTCTTCTTATCCTGGTGTGGGCATTTATTAAGTCACCAAACATAATGCTACTTTGTGCTAAGTCACCAAACTTGTCTGAACCTCAGTTACCTTATCTGTAAAATAGGGATAATAATACTACTGGCATGGTTATTATAAGGATGATACATATAATGCATGAGATACATAGTGGGTAATCAAAACATAGCTACTATAGACATTACATTGAAAATCTACAACTATGTGAATTATTTTATTATTTTCTTACCCAGAGGCCCTTTCATAGCCTGGAAGTTCTATGAATACATTTGTACTGTCAGTAAATGACAAATGTACTTTATAGGTAACCACATTCTCCCAGATGAGGACCTGGCTGCTTTTCACTGGAGCCTCTTGGGACCAGAACATCCCCTTGCATCACTTAAGGTAAAGTGCCCCCTTTCTTACCTATACATTCATGCCTAGGGGACATTAGGTTTTTTTCATCGGAGTTTTGATAGAATAATTGCCTTTCATTAGGCTTAAAATATTTCAAATACTTACAAAAAATTATAATTATGATCAAATCCTTAAAATCTTTTTTATTAACTTTTTATCTTAATTCCAGTATAGTTAATATACAGTGTTAGATTATTCTCAGGTATACCATATAATGATTCAACAATTCCATTCATCACCCAGTACTCTTCACAACAAGTGCATTCCTTAAACCCCATCACTTATTTCACTTATCAACCCCACCACCACCCACTTACAGAGTTTGTCCTCTATATAGTTACGAATCTGTTTCTTGGCTTATCTTTATCTTTTTTTCCCCTTTGATCATTTGTTTTCTTTTTCAAATTCCACACATGAGTGAAATTATATGCTGTTTGTCTTTCTCTGACTGAATTATTTCAATTAGCATTATATTCTCTAGATCCACCCATGTTGTTGCAAATGGCAAGATTTTGTTCTTTTTATGGGTGAATAACATGTATACACACACACACGCACACACACACACACACACACTAATTCTTCTTTTTTTAAATTTATTTATTTAAATTCAAGTTAGTTAACACACAGTGTAGTATTGGTTTCAGGAGTAGAACCCAGTGATGCATAACTTACATATGACACCCAGTGCTCATCCCAACAAGTGCCCTCCTTAATGCTCACCACCCATTTAGCCCATCCCACCCCCTACCTCCCCTCCAGCAACCCTCAGTTTGTTTTCTGTATTTAAGAGTCTCTTATGGTTTGCTACCTTCTCTGTATCTTATTTTTCCTTCCTTCCTCTCTCCCTGAGAAAAAATCCCACGCCTGCACAGTGTGTAGAATCTATGGTGTAGCACTGCTAAAACCAGCAAAGGTTGTATTCCCTCTGGGTGTGCCTCTGTCCCATGATGATGAAAAAGGCCTTTTGCTGGCACCTGCATGGTGTTTTGTCCTTGGGGAGGCAATAAACCCTTTTCCAAAAGTACTCCAGGAAGGGGACTGTTCTCTCCCAGTGTGCCCCAGAGATTCCTACACTAGGCTATGCACTCCAGAGCTAGCTCCCTCCTCCCCAGGAATGTGTGCCATAGCTCCGCTCCAGAGAAAGTCACGCACTTCCAAAACCTGAGTTTGAGCTCCAAATGCTGTTTAAGAAAAAACTGGGACACTCAGTACTTCTCGCCCCCGAGACCATGATCCAGAGAGGTTTTCCTCTTGTTGTAACTTGATCCTACACTTTCTCAACCCATGTGTCTTTCTCTCCCTTTTGTCTCTCCATGGAAAGGGTTTCCTCCCCTCCGCAGCACCACATTTTTTCTCTTCCCCAGTTCACTTCCACATACTTCACACCTGCCATGCTGTCTCCCTCCAACTGTGGAGTTCCTTCGGTCAGTCCACAGATCGATTTCCTGGGTATTCCAAGTAATGTAACCTCAGTACAGCTCTGTTTGAGGGAGGAGGAAAGCCCAGGGTAACCCTATTTGGCTGCCATCTTAACTCCTCTTATGCTATTTCTTCTTTATCCATTCATCTGTCAGTGGACCCTTAGGCTACTTCTATATCTTTTTTTTTATTAAAAAATTTTTAATGTTTATTTATTTTTGGAAGAGAGAGAGAAACAAAGCGTGAGTGGGGAGGGGCAGAGAGAGGGAGACACAGAATCTGAAGCAGGCTCCAGGCTCCCAGCACAGAACCCAACATGGGGCTTGAACCCATGAACCACGAAATCATGATCTGAGCTGAAGTCAGATGCTCAACCGAGACACCCAGGTGCCCCAGGCCACTTCCATATCTTGACTATTGTAAATAATGCTGCCATAAACATGGGGGTGCATGTATCCCTTTGAATTAGTGTTTTTGTATTTGTGTAAATACCCAGTAGTGCAATTACTGGATTATGAGGTTGTTCTATTTTTAACTTTCTGAGGAAACTCCATACTGTTTTCCACAGTGGCTGCACCACTTTGCATTCCCACGAACAGTTCATGAACGTTCCTTTTTCTCCACATCCTCGCCAACACTTGTTGTTTCTTGTGTTTTCGATTTTAGCCATCCTGACAGGTGTGAGGTGATATCTCATTGTTAGTTTTGATTTGCAATTCCCTGATGATAAGTGATGTTGAACATGTTTTCATGTGTCTGTTGGCAATGTGTATGTCTTCTTTGGAGAAATATCTGTTCATGTCTTTTGCCTACTTTTTAATTGGATTATTTGTTTTTTGGGGTGTTGAGTTATTTAAGTTCTTTATATATTTGGATACTAACCCTTTTTCATATGTGTCATTTGCAAATATCTTCTCCTATTCAGTAGGTTATCTTTTAGTTTTGTGGATTATTTCCTTTTCTGTGCAGAAGCTTTTTATTTTGATGTAGTCCCAATAATTTATTTTTGCTTTTATTTCCCTTGCCTCATGAGACATGTCTAGAAAAATGTTGGTATGGCTGATGTCAGAGAAATTACTGCTTATACTCTCTTCAAGGATTTTTAGGGCTTCAGGTCTCACATTTAAGCCTTTAATCCATTTTGAATTTATTTTTGTGTATGGTGTAAAAAAGTGGACTATTTTCATTCTTTTTCATGTAATTGTCCAGTTTTCTCAACATCATTTGTTGAAGAGAATACCTTTAATATTTTCAGGATTCATACAGATCTATGAAGTCAAATACTAATACTCCAGTAAATGAAATAATGAGCAAAAGACTGAAGCAGACAATTCACAAAAGAAGAAATACAGTGGCCAGTACTATGACTAGATAGATGTTAAATCTCACTAGTGATCAGTCATGCAAATGAAATTATTTTTTTAACCTAATAGTTTGGCAAATATTGAAAAATTAGTGTACCTACTCCTTTTGAGGCTATGTTGAGAGTAATACTCTTATACACTTCTGGTGGTAGTGTAAGTTGCTGAATATATTACTTTTCTCTAGTTCTTTCACTCTGCTAGTTCATACCTTTTCCTCTCTCCTAATGCCTCTAATACTCCCTCCTCCTTGCTCCCTCAGCTCATGAGCTGGCTACGTATTTCACTGACAAAATGTAAGCATTTGGAACAGAATTTCCACCAGCTCCTACCCTTTCATCTTCTCACCCACGTGCATCTGTGTGCCCACTTGTTCTGCCTGCCTTGTGTTAACCGTGGATGACCTGTCCTTGTTCCCATCTAAGGCCAACCTCTCTACATACATGCCAAATCGCATCCCCTCTTACTAACTTAAGGTCATCCCTTTTGCAAGTCTTCCCTCTTTCTCCTGCATCAATTTTTCTGTCTTCATTGAATTTTTCCCATCCCATATATAAGCATGCATCCATCTTAAAAAATAAAGCAAATTCTGCTCTTGACCTTACTTCCTCCACTCAAGCTACTATTCCATATTTCTTCTTCTCCTCTAGCCCATATTTCTTCTTCCCTTATCACAAAGCCTCCTATAGAGTCGTCTATACTTGAGGTGTTTATTATTCCTTTTCCCTACTCTCTCCCAATCTGCTTTGCAGAAATGGTTCTTGATGAGCTCAAGGTGTTAATAAACCTCGATGTTAATAATCTAATGGCCAGCTTTCAGTGTTCATCATATTTGACCAATCAGCAGCATTTGACCCATTTGCTCGCTTCCTCTTCCTTAGAACGTGTTCTTCACTTAGCTTTAAGGACACCACTCTCTTCTAGTTTCCTTCCTATTTCACTGGCTGCTTCTGTTTCCTTTGCTACTTCTTTTTCTTCTTTTCTTATCTTTGGAGTGACCCAGAATTCTATCCTTGGTCCCTTCTCTTAGTTCTACCTATACTTTCTGCCTTAATGGTTGATCTCATACAATATCATGACTTTAAGTATCATCTGTCCATTGATGACTCTTAAATATATGTCTCTAGTTTTTTAAATTTTTTTTTGAGAGAGAGATGGAGGGAGAGCACGTGCATGAGTGGGAGAGAGGCAGAAGGAGAGGGAGAGACTATCCTAAGTAGGTTCCATGCTGAGCATGGATTCAGGATGATGCAGGGCTCCATCCCACAACCCTGAAATCATGACCTGAATCGAAATCAAGAGTCAGATGCTTAACCAACTGAGCCACCCGGGCACCCCTCTATGTCTCTAGTTTTAACATGCCTCTTGAACTCCAAATTGTAATATCTAACAGCCTACTAAACACCTCAGGGTCATATATCCAAGTGGAAACTCATGATCTTTCCCCTAAATCTGATCCTCCGAGAACCTTCCACATTTTCATTAATCACAATCTCATCCTTCTAGTTGCTCAGGCTAAAAACCATAGAGTCATCTCAGATTTCTTTCTCTCTTTCTTACACCCTGCATTTCCTCTGTAAGCAAATACCATCAGTTCTCCCTTCTATGTATGTCCACTTCTCACCATTTTCATTGCTACTACCCTGGTCAATTCACCATTATTTCTTGCCTGGATTTTTATAACAGCTTATTAACTGTTGGTTTTCTGTTTACACTCTCCCCTCTCCCAAATCTATTCTCAATATAACAGCCAGAGTGATCATTTTAAAACCTTATTCAGATCAGTCACTTCTCTAATTCAAAATCCTCCAGTGGCTCTCCACGACACTCACTCAATCTTTACCATGGCCTACAAAGTCTTGTACTGACTGGCCTCTGTTACAGCTCTGATGTCATCTTCTCTTTTCTTTTGCTTGTAGAACCTTTGTATTTATTATTTTCTCCACTTGGAATTCTTTTTCCTCCCACATAACTATGTCCTCACCGTTACAGGTTTTCTCAAATGGCATTTTCTCAGTGAGGCCTTTCCTGACCATCTTATTTAACATTGCATGGTTGTACACGCACACACACAGACACACTTGCATTCCCATGCCCATCTTCTGCTTAGATTTTCTCCAGCACTTACCTACATATAACATAGTATGCATTTTACTTATTTATTCTGTAAGATATTCTGACACAGTTACCCTAGAATTTAATCTTCCATAAGGGCAGCAATATTTATCTTATTCACTGCTGTGTTCTTGGTGCCTATGACAGTGCCTAGTTAGTACACAGTAGGCAGTAAATATTTGTTGAAGGAATGAATGGTACAGCTTTTTGCCCAAACAATTTTATATAAAAAGCCTTTAAAAAGTTTATACCCTTTGACTGAGTAACTACCATTTTAGGAAACTTGTAATTTAATAATTGGAATGTGAACAACAAATCATACCTACATTTTATCACATTAAAGAAAACCTGTATTTAAAATTTTTTCAAGCATCACAAAAGTAGATAAAATAATAACGTAGTGAATCATTATAGTAACATGTGTCCGAAGGCAAGGGAAACAAAAGTAAAAATGAATAGTGGGACCTCATCAAGGTAAAATGGTTCTGCACAGCAAAGGAGACAATCAACGAAACTAAAAAGCAGCCAACAGAATGGGAGAAGATATTTGCAAATGACATATCAGATAAGGGTCATTATCCAAAATCTATAAAGAACTTACCAAACTCAACACCCAAAAAACAAATAATCCAGTGAAGAAATGGGTAGAAGGTATGAATAGACACTTTTCCAAAGAAGACATCTGGATGGCCAACAGACACATGAAAAGATGCTCAACATCACTCATCATCAAAGAAATACAAATCAAAACCACATTGAGATACCACCTCACACAGGTCAGAGTGGCTAAAATTAACAACTCAGGAAGCAACAGATATTGAAAAGGATGTGGAGAAAAGGGAACCCTCTTGCATTGTTGATGGGAATGCAAACTGGTGCAGCTGCTCTGGAAAACAGTGTGGAGGTTCCTCAAAAAATTAAAAATAGAATTACCCTACAACTGAGCAATAGCACTACTAGGAATTTATCCAAAGGATACAGGAGTGCTGATTCGAAGGGGCACATGCACCTCAATGTTTATAGCAGCACTATTGACAATAGTCAAATTATGGAAAGAGCCCAAATGTCCATCAACTGATGAATGGATAAAGAAGATGTGGTATATATACACAATGGAATACTACTTGGCAGTGAAAAGAATGAAATCTGGCCATTTGCAACAACGTGGATGGAACTGGAGGGTATTATGCTAAGCGAAATAAGTCAGAGAAAGATAGATATCATATTGTAGAATTTGAGAAACTTAACAGATGACCTTAGGGGAAGGGAAGGAAAAATAAGTTACAAACAGAGGGAGGCAAACCATAAAAGTCTCTTAAATACAGAGAACAAACTGAGGGTTGCTGGGGGTAGGGGTTTAGGGGGTGGAGTATGGGAGATGGGCATTGAGGAGGGCACTTGTTGGGATGAGCACTGGATGTTGTATGTTAAGTGATGAATCACGGGAATCTACTCCTGAAGCCAAGACTACACTGCATGCGAGCTAACTTGACAATAAAAAAAAAGTTTATACCCTTTGACGAATTACCAGTTTAGGAAGCTTATAATTAAATAATTAGAATGTGAACAAAAATCCTACCTACATTTTATCATAGCATTAAAGAAAACCTGTATTTAAATTTTTTCAAGCATCACAAATGTAGATAAAATAATAATATAGTGAGTCACTATTGAACATCTTCTAGCTCCTACAGTTATGAAGATGTAGCCACACTTGCTGGAGTATTATTATTATTATTATTATTATTATTATTATTATTGCTGTTGCTAATGTAGTTTAAAATAAATTCTGGGGGCGCCTGGGTGGCACAGTCGGTTAAGCGTCCAACTTCAGCCAGGTCACGATCTCGCGGTCCGTGAGTTCAAGCCCCGCATCTGGCTCTGGGCTGATGGCTCAGAGCCTGGAGCCTGTTTCCGATTCTGTGTCTCCCTCTCTCTCTGCCCCTCCCCCGTTCATGCTCTGTCTCTCTCTGTCCCAAAAATAAATAAAAACGTTGAAAAAAAAATTTTTAAATAAATTCTTGACCTCAAGTCATTTTACTCCCAAATTCTTCTATATGCATCTCAAAAACATTTTCATACATAAGCACAATACCATTATTACTTTTAACAAAATTAATGATAAGTTAACATCCAGTCCATTTTAGGATCATCTTGATCGTTTCAAAAAGGCTTTTTTTGTAGTTAGTTCAAATCGGGATCCAAATATGGCCCACAAATTAAAACCTTACCTATACTTGCAAAGAATTTGAAGCAGTCAGGGGCGCCTGGGTGGCTCAGTCCATTAAGTGTCTGACTTCGGCTCCTGACCACATCTGACTGTGATCTAACCATTCACGCATTCGAGCCCCGCCTCAAGCTCTGTGCTGACAGCTCAGAGCCTAGAGCCTGATTTGGATTCTGTGTCTCCCTGTCTCTCTGCCCTTTTCCATTCATGTGTGCTCTCTCTCTCTCTTTCTCTCAAAAATAAATAAACGTTAAAAATTATTTAAAAAACTGAAAGCTGCCAAATGGTATTATGAAAGAAAACTGATTATGGCAGTGTCCTCAACTAGTGGTTATCTCTGTAGTAGGATTATAAATGATATGACGTTATCTTTCTTTATACTTTTTTGGTTTTTTTCCCCCAAGTGTTCTATGCTGAGAATTGTGAGGAAAACTATTTTTTAATGTTTTTTTACTTATTTTTGAGGGAGAGAGAGAGGAGCGGAGAGAGGGGGAGACAGAGAATCCCAAGCAGGCTCTGCACTGCCACGCAGAGCCCCACGCGGGGCTCAAACTCATGAACCGTGAGATCATGACCTGAGTTGAAACCAAGAGTTGGCCGTTCAACTGACTGAGCCACCCAGGCGCCCCTGGAGGAAACTATTTTTAAGGAAAAGATTTTAACTATCTCTAAGTGGATTTGCTGAATTTGAATTTTCTGGCTTACCCCTACATCACTCTTTCTCTTAATGATCATCATCAACCTCAATGTACCTTGCTTATCTTATCTCTTCTAGGTCCGAGCTCATCAGCTGGTTCTTCCTCCCTGTGATGTGGTGATCAAGGCTGTTTCTGAGTATGTTAGCTCCATTAAAGACCCTTCAAATCTGGATGTGGTTGGGAAGGATGTTTTCAAACAGTCTCAGGTGAGCTAGACTTCTTCCTAAGAGTTGCCGGTTTTCTTACCTTCACTAGTACCACCAGCAGATTTGATTTTTTTTCTGTGCTACCTACCTTCTCTCCACCTAGCTTCTTGTTTTCTCCATGCTTACAGACTGGAACCCCAAAGTTTCCTTTGAAAACATTACTAGGTCTGGAATGAAAGAGTTCTTTGCCTTTTTCCCCACTATCAAGATAAAAAAGCTTACTCTGGAAAATCTAGAAAATAAAAACACTTAAAATCTCATTACCCAGAAACAATTTGATATAGTTATCACTCTGGAATATGTGCTTCTACCCTTTTTGTGTTTCAATGTATACCTTGATATAAAGAAGGTCTTGTTTAGTTGAGGTTAATGGGTCATGAAAAAGACTACTTAAAGTAGGTCCACATAAAACAAAAATCAGTATTTCATTGTTAATAGTGAGAAAAAGACTCTACTGGGGAATTTGTCTTGTGAAATGAAGCTAAAAGTTAGGAAAATAAGTCAGTTTTGTTTTCAATAATTTAATTTAGACTTGCACAATGGGTTTTTCAGTTTATTTTTAAAGTTAACATAAAGTGGGCACCTGTGTGGCTCAGTCAGTTAAGTGTTCAACTCTTGATTTTGGCTCAGGTCATGATCTCATGGTTCATGAGTTCGAGCTCCACATCAGGCTCTGTGCTGACAGTGTGGAGTCTGCTTGGGATTCTCTCTCTCCCTCTCTCTCTGCCCCTCCCCCATTTGTGTTTGTGCACACTCCGTCTCAAAAAATAAATAAACTTTTAAAAATTAACATAAAGTAAAACTGACTTTTATATGTGTGTGTATATAGTTCTCTGAATTTTTAGTACATGATTTATGTAACCACCATCACAATTAGGATCAGAACAGTTGAGCCACCCCCAAAAATCTCTCATGCTGTCACTTTGTAATCACACCCAAACTTATCCCTAACTCCTGGCAACTACCAGTCTATTGTTTGTCACTACAGTTATATCTTTTAGAGGATAACATATTAATGGAATCACATAGTATTTAATCCTTTGAGAATAGTATTTTTCATTCAACATAATGCCTTGAGATTCTTCTACATTGTTTCATGTTGCATCTATCAATAATTCTTGCTTTTTATTGCTAAGTGGTATACATTGTATGGGTATGCCACAGTGTATTTATTCATTCACCTCTAAAAGATATTTGAGTTATTTCCAATTTTTGGTAGTTCGAATACAGTTGCTATAAACATTTATGTACAGATTTTTCTCTAATGAACATAAGTTTTACCTCCCTGGTGTAAATACCAAGGAGTGGGATTTCTGGGTCATATGGTAAGTGTATGTTTAACTTTGGCTTTATAAGACCCCGCCAAACCATTTTCCAGTGTGGCTGTTCCATTCCTCACTAGCACTTGTTACTAATCAGTATTTTTTATAAGCATTCTAATAGGTGTGTAGTGGCAGCTCTTCATAATTTTAATTTGCATTCCTCAAATGACTAATGATAAACATTTTTTTCTTGTGCTTACTTGCCATCCATATGTCTTCTTTGGTGAATAGTCTGTTCATGAACAGTCTTTTGCCCATTTTTACTTGAGTTGTTTATTTACTCACTGTTGATTTCTGCGAGTTCTTTATATATTCTTGCTTAAAGTCCTTTGTCAGATATCTGGTTTGCAAATATTTTCTCCTAGTCTGTAGTTTATCTTTACCTCCCTTTAACAGTGTCTTTTGCAAAGCAAAAGTTTTTAATTTTTATCTTTTATGGATCATGCTTTTGGTATCATGTCTAAAAATTCATTGCCTAACTTCAGGCATGACAATATTATCCTTTTTTCTTATAAAGATTATATAGTTTAAAATTTTACATTTAGAACAAATCATTATTTACAATTCATTTTTGTATAAAAGGTGAGGTGTTTTGGTTTGTTTTTGCATATGGATATCCAGTTGTTTCAACACAGTTTGTTGAAAAGACTGGCTTTTCTCCATTGAATTGCTATTTGTGTGGGTCTATTTCTAGACTCTGTTCTGTTCACTTGACCCATGTGTCTATCTCTTTGCAAATAGCACTCTGTCTTGAATACTATAGCTTTGTGTAAGACAAAATTAGGTAGTGATCCTTCCAGTTTTATTGTTTTTCAAAATTATTTTGTCTATTCTAGTTCCTTTTGTCTGCCCAAATTAATTTTAGAATAATCTTTTCTATATCTACAAACAATAATACTGCTGGGATTTTAATGGGAATTCCTTATATTAAATATACAGTTGACCCTTTAACAACATGTGGGTTAAGGGTACCGACCCCCCCCCCCATGCAGTAAAAAATCCATGTATAACTTTTGATTCCCCATAAACTTAACTACTAATAGCCTGCTTTTGACTGGATGCATTACTGATAACATAAACAGTTGATTAACACATATTTTGTATGTTATATGTATTATATACTATATTCTTATAATAAAGTAAGATAGAAAAAAGAAAATGTTAAGAAAATTATAAGGAAGAGAAAATACATTTAAAATACTGTATTGTATTTATCAAAAATATTCACATATAAGGGCACCTGGGTGGCTCAGTCGGTTGAGCATCTGACTTTTGATTTCAGGTCAAGCCATAATCCCAGGGTCATGGGATTGACCCACATGGACTCTGCACTGAGCATGGAGGCTGCTTAAGATTCTCTCTCTTCCTCTGCCCCTCACCCCCACTTGTGCTCTCTCTCTCTAAAATAAAAAAAAAATTCACATATAAGTGGACTCACCCAGCTCAAATCTGTGTTGTTCAAAGGTCAACCATATAGATGAATTTGTGAGTTTTGAAATCCAGTAATATGATATCTCTCTCCTTTTATTTAGTTCATCTTTGATTTATCAACATTTTATACCTTTCAGTATACAAGTCCCATACATTTTTAAAAATATTTATTTATTTTATATTTGAGGCACCTATTATAAAGGATATTATTTTGTTCATTGCTAGCATATAGAAATATGATTGATTTTTGGGTGTTAACCCTGTATTCTGCAACCTTTCTAAACTCACGAGGAATTTTTTTGGTAGTTTTTTGGTATTTTCTGTGTAGGTGATCATATTGTCTCTATATAAGGACAGTTCTATTTCTTTTGTAGTCTGTGTCTTTTTTTCTTGACTTAATACACTGTCTAGGATTTCCAAACGATGTTGAATTGTAGTGATAATAGAGGATATATCTTATTCCCGATCTTTGGGAAAAACAGTAAGCATTAAGTATTACATTAGCTATAGGTTTTGTAGATGCACATTATCAGGAAGTTCTCTTCTCTTCCTAGTTTACTGGGAGTTTTTATCATTAAAGGATGGTATATTTTGTCAAATGTAATTTTTTGCATCTGCTGATAAGATCATGAGCTTTTTTAATATTGAACCATCCTTGCATTCCCAGGATGTGGTCAAGGTATATTATATATTTTTTTATATTATTGGATCTGAATTAGTAGTATTTCAATGAAAAGTTTTACATTTATTTTCATGAGGAATATTGGCCTGTAGTTTTTTGTGCTGTCTTTCTCTGGTTTTGATATCAGGGTACTACTGGACTCAAAATGAGTTAGCAAGTGTTCTTTTTTTTTTTTCTTGGAAGAGATTGTGTAGAATTGTTTTTTCTTTTTTTTAAGTTTATTCATTTATTATTTCTGAGAGAGGGAGGGAGAGAGAGAGAGAGAGAAAACGCACAAATGGGGAATGGGCAGTGAGAGAGAGACAGAGAATCTGAAGCAGTCTCTAGGCCCTGAGCTGCCAGCACAGAGCCTGATGTGGAGCTTGAACTTCACTGAGCTGAAGTAGGATGCTTAACCAACTGAGCCACCCAGGCACCCCTGGTTTTTCTTCTTTAATTATTTGGTAGAATTTTCCAGTGATGTGTACTTTGAATTCTGGTCTTCTTCCCCAACCCCCCTGCTAGTGTTTACTTTTCAGAGTCTTCAAATAGCTGCTCCTAGGTTTTATAACTACCTTCAGTGGAAATACGGTAGAGTGTGCTTACTCTGTCTTATCCAGAATGGAAATCTCCCTGTAGATTTTTTTTAGGTGGACAAAGCATGAAATCATTGCTTCATTTTGGGGAGCATAAATTTTCCTAACCAATTATATGATAGCACAATCTAGCATCCATTACTTTGCATCTAACTTTCTAGCATAATATAAAAAGGGCTGGTTTTCATTAAAAAATATACTTGGGATTTATTTTCCCTAAGGGTCTAGTTTCTTTTGATATTCAAATCATTGTTTTTTCAAGTGCCTTTCCTGCCATCATCTTTCATAATTCGTTCTTCCACCATTATTGAACACTAACTGTAGTGATACTTATTTGTCCATGACTTCTAGCATGATGTGTGCAGTCCTCCATCATTTTCTTTGACTTAAGGAAATCCTGACCTTTATGACAGATTTTTTTCATTCACTTTGTTGATTTGCATTGTACTTTCAGCTGCTGGCATCAGACAATTAGGAAGAGACTGACCCACAAAGAAAGAAATTGACATAGTGGGGTAGGGAGAGAGGCTAGTATTAAGTAGGGGATACTGTTTAGATGGAGAATAAATTAAAATTCCTTTTTTTATTGCGGTAAAATATACATAACATGAAATTTACCATCTTAATCATTTTAAGTGTACAGGCCATTTGTATTAAATACATTCATAATGTTGTATAACCATCACTATCATCCATCTCCATAACTCTTCTCATCATGTAAAACTGAAACTCTTTACCCATTTTTTAAAGAAATAATGGCCATAATTTTTTAAAGTTTATTTATTTATTTTGAGAGAGAGAATCAGCAGGGGAGGGGCAGAGAGAGTGGGGGACAGAGGATCTAAATCAGGCTCTTCACTGACAGCAGAGAGCCCGGTGTGGGGCTCCAACTCACAAACTGTGGGATCATGACCCGAATCAAGGTCAGACACTTAACCGACTGAGCCACCCAGTTGCCCCAAAACTCTATACCCATTAAATGATAACTTCTCATTTTCCCCTCCCCTCCAGCCCTTGGCAACCACAATTCTACTTTTTTTCTCTATGATTTTGACCACTTTAGGTACTTCATCTAAATGGAATTATACAGTATTTGTCTTTTTGTGACTGACTTATTTTACTTAGCATAATGTCCTCAAGGTTCATCCATGTTGTAGCATGTTCCAGAATTTTTTTCCTTTTTAAAACCAAATAATATTCCATTGTATGTTGACAGAGGAAAAATTTTATAAGTTTTCAGTTGAGTGGTGAATATTTTTAATGTGATAACTTTTACTTCCCTTTATAGCTTCATGATGTTTGGAACCTGGATAATGACTATTCAAGGATCCACTTTTTCACTAAACAATAAGAACAAAAAATTTTTAGAGGTTTTGCTATTAATTCCACCCTAAATGTTTTATAGTGTTTACTATAAACATTCCTTTTGTATGTATGTTTTGATGTGGTAGTCATCTCAGTGTAAAAAGTGTCTGCTTTTTTCACTTAACATTATGTCTTAAACCGATTTTCATTGTTGTTATATAATTTTCATAAAATTTCATATAATCATTTTTAGCAATTGTAGAATTATGAGAGCTCTTCTAAACAAACATACAGAAACTGCTAGGTAATAGCATCAAAGGGATGGGATTCCACTCTGCTACCTATGGCCTCTGGGGATTTATAAAAGAAAAGGATAGGACTTTATTAAATATGATCATGTAGTAAATACTGAATGAACTTCCACAGGCAAGGTCCCATGCTAGGCACTAAGATATAAATGTAAATAAACCATTCTCTGTTCTCACAGAACTTTAGGTTAAATGGGAGCAGAAGCAAATAAATAAGTATAACAAAGACAAACCACAATAAATGTGTCATAGAAAGAGAGTTTTTCATAGAAGTGGTGCCCTTTCAAGAAAGAATAAATGTTTGTCAGGGCACAGAGCAGTGGTACACTGAGGGAAGTATATGTAATTTGGTATTTCAGGGGATTAGGTCATAAGATCTATACTCATTGATGTTGAATAGTTTGCAAGTTAAATGCAGAAAGTGAGTTGAAAGTATAATATGATTCTGTATGTATGAAAAAAACAAAACCATATTGGTGTACATACATGTGTCTGTATAAACACAGCAAAAGTTATGATAGGATATATACCAAACTGATAACACTGGTCACTTCTGGGGAGGGAAGTGAGTATAGAGCTATAGATATTAAGGAAGACTGTGTATGGCTTGTATCTTTTTAGGAGATTGTTATGTGTGTAATTAAATATAATATTGAAATAATAGTGAATACATAACTAATGGAACCTTGATAAAGCAGAACACTATTCAACCAAATATATTTCATTCTATAAGTCAGTAATTTGCAGATATTGTTTAGATTTGGAACCCTTTTTCAAACAATTGTACTAAGTCTACAGTTTTTTGAGAAAGCCAAACGATTTTATTTCTAAGCAAGGCTGGAGGACCTGGAGATAGATAGATAGATAGATAGATAGATAGATAGATAGATAGATATTTTGAGAGAGAGAGAGAGAGAGAGAGAACGAGCAAGTGGGAGAAGAGCAGAGGGAGGGAGGGAGAGAGACACAGAGAGAGAGACAGAGAATCTTAAGCAGGCTCCACGCTCACTGCAAAGCCCAACGCTGGGCTTGATCCCGGGATCATGACCTGAGCCAAAACCAAGAGTCAGACACTCAACTGACTGAGCCACCCAGGCTCCCCTAAAGATCTTGATTTCTGTGTTTGTGTGCCTACATACATGCAAGTAAAGAGATCTGGAATGCTATATAGATCCTAGAATGTTAACAATTACAAATTCTGAGAGAGAAGATTATAAATGTTTTCAATTTTCCTTTTTTGGATTGTATGTTTTAATATATATTCTCTATGTGTTTCTATAAGAAATGTTTGTTGCAATTAGGAGATGATTTTTCTGTAGAGAATGTAAAACCCTGGAGCTATGTGGTGACTTGGGCAATCTCATGCATTGATGATGAGAGTATAACGTGAGACATCTGTTTTGGAAAGAGATTTAGTATCATGTGTCAAGAGTCTATGAAAATGACCATATCCTTCGACCTAGTAATTCCACTTCTAAGAATATGCCCTATGAGCATTGAGGAGGGCACTTGTTGAGATGAGCACTGGGTGTTGTATGTAAGCGATGAACCATGGGAGTCTACCCTGAAAATCAAGCACACACTGTACCAATGTATGTTAGCCAATTTGACAAAAAATTATATTTTAAAAAATAATAATGAATAAGATAAAAAATAAAAACAAAAGAATATGCCCTGTGAAATAACCCAAGAAACTTATGTAAAAATATGCTTATCAAAGAATTATTTATAATGATAAGTTAGAAATGGCTTTAATAGTTTATATTCCATTTGATGAAACATGAAGGTCACAAAATTAAATTCAAGAGGACTTTAAAAGTTTGTTGGAAAAGGTTTGATAAAGAAAAGTTCGGGACACCTGGGTGGCTCAGTAGGTTAAGCGTCCAACTTCACCTCAGGTCATGATCTTGCAGTCTGTGGGTTTGAGCCCCGTGTCAGGCTCTGTGCTGACACCTCAGAGCCTGGAGCCTGCTTCGGATTCCGTGTCTCCCTCTCTCTCTCTGTCCCTCCCCTGCTTGCACTCGCTCTCTCTCTCTCAATAAATAAACGTTAAAAATTAAAAAACAGGGGCGCCTGGGTGGCTCAGTCGCTTAAGCGGCCGACCTCAGCTCAGGTCATGATCTCGCGGTCCGTGAGTTTGAGCCCCACGTCGGGCTCTGTGCTGACAGCTCGGAGCCTGGAGCCTGTTTCAGATTCTGTGTCTCCCTCTCTCTGACCCTCCCCCGTTCATGCTCTGTCTCTCTCTGTCTCAAAAAATAAATAAACGTTAAAAAAAATTTTTTTTAATTAAAAAACAGAAAAGCTCCTTCTCAGTCAGCCTCAACCCTTCAGAGATAAATAGTATGTTTACTTCTATTGCCATAGATTAGTTTTGCTTCTACTTGAACTTTATATATTCTCCTTTTTGTCTCTCTTCTTTCACTCAGCATAAAGTGTTTGAGATTTATCTATACTGTTGCATGTATCAGTACTTTGTTCTCTTTGTCAGTGTATAGTTTTCCATTGTATGAATATATCCATTTATCCATTCTTCTGTTGGTATACATTTGAGTTAATTGAGTTTGGGGATCTTTTTTAAAAAATACTTTTGTTTATTATTATTAATTTTGAGAGAGAGAGAGAGAACACAAGCAAGGGAGAGGCAGAGAGAGAAAGAGGGAGAGAGAGAGAATCCCAAGCAGGCTCCACACTGCCAGCACAGAGCCCTATGCAGGACTCGAGCTC
This sequence comes from Prionailurus viverrinus, assembly GCF_022837055.1. Lineage (NCBI taxonomy): Eukaryota > Metazoa > Chordata > Mammalia > Carnivora > Felidae > Prionailurus > Prionailurus viverrinus. Next base: position 43,949,918 of record NC_062579.1, on the reverse strand, counting down.
ACAAACCATAAGATCATGACCTGAGCCAAAATCAAGAGTTGGAAGCTTAGCCAACTGAACCACCCAGGCACCCTGAGTTTGGGGCTTTTATAAATAAAGCTGTTGTTAGCATTCTTGTTCATATCTTTTGGTGGACATATGTACTCATTTCTCCTGGGTAAATACTTGGGAGTAGGATAGCTGTGCCATATGGTAAATATATGTTTAACTTAATAAGAAATTGCCAAACTGTTTTCCAGACTGTACCAATATACACTCCCACCAGCAATGTACTGGAATTCAAGTTATTCCATATCTTTGCCAGTGCTTGATGTTTATAATCTTTAATTTTAACCATTCTGGTGGATATATAGTGATGACACATTGTGGTTTTTGTATATGTTTAAGTGCTTTTTACATTAGTGTTCATACCTTTTGAACAATAATTCTACTTTGGGGACATTTTCTGAAGGACATAATCAGAAATCCAGAAAAAATTGATCTGTACATGTATGTTCTTTGCTGCATAACTTATAAAAGCCAAATGTGAGAGGGGCGCCTGGGTGGCTTGGTCGGTTAAGCGTCTGACTTCGGCTCAGGTCATGATCTCACGGTCCGTGAGTTCAAGCCCCGCGTCGGGCTCTGTGCTGACAGCTCAGAGCCTGGAGCCTGTTTCAGATTCTGTGTCTCCCTCTCTCTCTGACCCTCCCCCGTTCATGCTCTGTCTCTCTCTGTCTCAAAAATAAATAAACGTTAAAAAAAATTTTTTTTTTTAATTAAAAAAAAAAAAAGCCAACTGTGAGAAATAACCTAAATGTCAGGTATTAGGGAAGTAGTTACATAATTTATGACACATTTATAATGATAAAATATACAGTCATTCAAAATTATAAAAGAACAATATGAAATTGTATATTATCAACTATATAAAATTGTGTATTAAAATAGACCAATAATATGTTAACAAAAAGTTTATTTTAAAATACTGGAAGAAGCCTTATCAACAATAGCCAAACTATGGAGAGAGCCCAAATTTCCATCGACTGATAATATTACTCAGCCATCAAAAAGAATGAAGTCTTGCCATTTACAAACACATGAATGGAGCTAGAATGTGTTATGCTAAGTGAAATAAGTCAATCAAAGAAAGACAAATACTGTATGATTTCACTCATATGTCGAATTTAAGAAACAAAACAGATGAACATATGAGAAGGGGAGGAAAAAAAGAGAAGAGAGGGAAGCAAACCACAAGAGACTCTTAATGATAGAGAACAAACTATGGGTTGACAGAGGGAGGTGGGTAGGAGATGGGCTATATGGGTGATGGTTACTAAGGACAACACTTGTTGCAATGCGTACTGGGTGTTGTATGTAATTGAGAAATCACTGAATTCTATTCCTGAAACCAATATTGTACTGTGTGTTAACTAACTAAAATTTAAATTATAAAAAAAATCTTTAAGATAAAATGAAATAAAATAATCAAAATAAAATAAAATACTGGAAGAAAACAGAGCAAAATGTCTTTGGGTGGCAGTACTATGTAATTTTTTCCCCATCCTCACCTATTTTTTTCTAATGGTCATGTGATCATTTTAGAATAGCACAAAATGTATTTGTTTTTAAGCTTAATTTTTTTAAGTATTCGAGATGTTGCATTCTTTTTTAAAATTTTTTTTAATGTTCATTTTTTGAGAGAGAGAAACAGAACGCAGAGTGGGGGAGGGGCAGAGAGAGATGGAGACACAGAATCTGAAGCAGGCTTCAGGCTCTGAGCTGTCAGCACAGAGCTCCATGTGGGGCTTGAACTCACCAACCACAAGATCATGACCTGAGTTGAAGTCGGACATTCAACTGATTGAGCCACCCAGGCACCCCGCAGATTTTGCATTCTATAATGCTCTCTCCCTACCTAATCTTTTCTGCAACATGAAAAATTGCTCTCTTGGTTTTCTCTTATTTTTTAATGTTCATTTATTTATTTTTGAAAGAGAATGAGCAGGGGAGGGGCGAGAGAGAGAGAGAGAGAGAGAGAGAGAGAGAGAGAGAGAGAATCCCAAGCAGGCTCCATGCTGAGCAACCCCAACACAGGGCTCCATCCTACAACTGTGAAATCAAGATATCAAGAATCGACGCTTAACTGACTAAGCCACCCAGGCACCCCTGCTCTCTTGGGTTTCTTAAAACATTTTATTTCTGCTACTGTTTTGACTTTCTGATTATAAATTGAATGAAAAAGACACTCTCATGTTCTTTCTTTTCCTGAACATCCAATGTTCTAACATCCAGTCTAGGACAGAAGATAAAATAGAGAGATTCAAGAAAGCAGTTGAGTACTATTCAGTCACAACCAAACTCTCTTCACTGCCAGTGGGTCCCTCCTCCTTTCTAGGTAAGGCTTCTATCTGATGCTAGCTGCTGTATCCAAAGGGGAAACTGAGTCCCTCCTGGGAATTCCAGGGCCAGAGTGGAATGACTTGTTTGTATTACACTCTTATAGAAGTCATTCTTGTTTGGTGGGCACTCTCCTTTTGACTTCCATGAAATAAGAGTGGTGACATGAGGCAGGGCACTGATTCATCAAATTTGTAGATGGGGTCTAATGCTATTTCCTTAGCTTGGGCTTCTTCCGGCACTAACCTCCAGTATGGCCTGGTGTATATAAAATAGCCCTGTCTTTGGTTTCAGCCTGAGTTTGAATTCTACCTCTGCTGCTTAATAGCTGTGTGATCTTAACTAGTCACATTTGCATGTATGAAATACAGCTCATGATACCTATTTTATGGGGGGGTTTTTAGATGAAATAATTTCTTTAAGTTTCTTGGCATGGCACATAGCTGCTGTTCAATAAATTATAACTTATTAATAATAATTTTTCAAGCAATATGGGGCTAGCGGAATATAATATCGTAGAATTATTAGGATTGATTAAAGTATGGCCTTTTCTCTTGGCTTCAGGTTTTCGGAATAATCGGCTTGGAAATCCTCCCCTTCCACGAAATCAGATGGGCACTATCTCTGCTGGAAAGCCAATGGTAATATCTTTCAAGAGGCCCAAGACCATTTGTTATCATTAGACTCAGGTTGCTTCCTGATTTTTATACTCTGAGTTAAGGAGTTAAGGTAATTCAGTGTTATCAGAATATCAAGGCTGTATATACCTATGTCATGTTCTCAACAGACTATGCAAAGAAAACATCCAAATCACTAACCAATAGGATGATGTGAAGGTAGATTAGCTAATGTCAGAGAATGGTTCTAGGAGACATGGTTGGGCCATTGTCCTGCCTCTGGAGTATTCTGTCCATATATCACTGTTAGAATAATTTCTTATTATTCTCAGTAGTTTCTTTGTATCCCAATAATTCCCGCTTCTGGCATTATCCACTGTGTCACAACTTCTGAGGGAGCTATTTTGGAGCCAGTTCAAATGTTAAATAGCTTTTCTATCTGTTTTATTCTTTAGTTTTCTCACCATGTGCCCCAGAAAATGAAATATCCACCACCATTCCCAACGGGGCCCAACTCCTCTCTTCTCTTCTCTTCCCATGCTTTGGGGGAATCCCATCCTTTTTCTGAGGATCCCATGCTGCAGGACAGCCCCTTTGCCAATTGGGCTGTCTCTTATGACTCCTCTGCATCCCAGTTTCCCAATTACCTGACTTCCAAAGCTTCACCTCCTTTGGGACCAGACTCTTCTCACTCCTCTTCCTCTGATGGTGATGAACCAAATGGAGCCAGCTCTGAGTAAGTGTCTGAATAGGTACCCAAGGGAACAGACTTCTGAAGCATCTGTATTTCTCTTTTTGCTGGTAACCTGGGTTGGAGTGTGGAGGAGTATATGTTCCTTGATTTTCTCTGTGGCTCTTTGCTCTTTTTTTTTAATGTTTATTTATTTTTTGAGAGAGACAGAGACAGAGAGACAGAGCGTGAGCAGCAGAGGGCAGAGAGAAAGGGAGACACAGAATCCAAAGCAGGCTCCAGGCTCTGAGCTTTCATCACAGAGCCCAATGCGGGGCTCGAACTCTCAAACCATGAGATCATGACCTGAGCTGAAGTTAGACACTTAACCGACTGAGCCACCCAGGCGCCCCTGTGGCTGTTTCCTCTTAAGTGAAGTAGAAAAACTCTATGCTTGGCTACTTCATACTCATTTTGACTCTGTACAGGTGGTAATTTTCAGATACCCAAGCGACTGAAGTAAAAGGAAGCATAGCAGCTGGTTAGGGAAGCCCTAGGTATGAGTGTGCTACATTTCATGGCTGTCATTTCTCAATTTTTGAGGGCTGTGGATCAAATGTAAAAAATAAGTGAAAAGAATTTATAGAGTTGAAGTATTAGAATAGTTGAGTAGGCAGTTATATTAAGACAGGGTTCTGAGGATTAAAACTGTGGTGTTTTGTACTAGCTTATTTGTTCTTAGATTATTTCTCCAAGCAGATTATTCTGGGGAAAATAGAGCTGCTCTGAGATTTCAGTTGTAATTAGTTTCTTAGAACATAAGCTGACTCAAGGCATGGCATCTTATAAGGTGTAGCTGAAAGGTATCAGGTCCAATACTAACCCAGTGTCTTGACTTCCAGAGGGTTTGTAAGATTCCTTGGGATCAGACAGACATCTTGAATTGGAATATCTTTATCAACCTCCTTTCTTCTACACGGTCTTCCTAAATTTTTAGTCGTATCACGGAAACACTTCAGCAGCAGCCTGGATGGGATGATCCAAATGGTGACAGAGGGTCCTGGGTACAGCCCATCGATGCTGGAGTTTCAGATGCCAGCCTGGGTGATGGAGAGCCCCACATCCCATCCCTGCTGTCTATGTCTACAAGGAACCACATGGACATCACCATTCCACCCTTACCTCCAGTAGCTCCAGAAGTCTTGCGGGTTGCTGAACACAGACATCGAAGGGGTCTTATGTATCCATATATCTACCATGTTCTCACTAAGGTAATAAAGCACATCAGCACCTACCTCCCTGCTTTTACCACTGTACTTCACACTTCCTAGAGCCATAAGTTACCAGAGAACATTCTAATTGGTATCTGAAGGGAGATAAAAGGAGACCAAATATGCTGTGGCTCCTCTTTACATTACGGGCCCCAGATGAGGTGAGACCAGCAGTAGATGGGACTTTCCAATAAATGAGGCCCCAAGAAGATAACTATAATTGTAAAATAATATAATCTGCTCTAGCCAAACACCGCAGAAAGAAGATAATGCACCATGTTGGTCTAGGGCTGGGCACAATCTAAGAAGAGTCTTTATGCCCTTGTTCTTTACCTCTTCCTCTATTTCTTCAGAGCTTTGTTCCCTTACTCCAGTCTTACTATACAAGTCCATCCCCCAACAAAATGTCCAAGATGGACTTAACCCATTTATTCAACTATAGTCAGTCATAGCACAGACTCTAAAAACCGTAGCTTTTATGCTGGCTATGGTTATCTAGGCCTTTTAGTCTGAAACTCTGTTAAATACAAGTAGCAAATTTAGTAGCTAGGCTATAGAGGCTGTAGTTCATAACTGATTCTTCTCAGCTCAATTCCAAACCTTGAGGTAACTCATTATGTTCTTTCCCCTGGACCATTTTCTTATTAGGGTGAGATTAAGATCCCCGTATGTATTGAAGATGAGTGTAACATGGAGCTGCCTCCAGCTGCTCTCCTGTTCCGGTCAGCTCGTCAGTACGTATACGGGGTCCTTTTCAGTCTGGCAGAAACACAACGGAAAATGGAACGCCTAGCTATACGGCGGCGGCTACCTGTGGAAGGTAAGTATTGTTTTAACTTCAACAGTTCTCTCAAAGTTTGGTGTGGAACAAAAACATCTGTGCAAGCACATCATACCTGTGACAATGGAGCAGTCTTTGAGAAAATGCATAATTTGCCAGAATACATATTAGTATGGCAAATGCATTAACTTAAGCCTCAGTTCTTTAATCATTAAGCATTCAGAGTAGCTACTACTTATTAAAACCATGCTGGACTTTGGGAATGTAGAGGTGTATCTGACATGGTTTCTCCTCCTCAGTAAGGTTTTGTTTTGGATTTGATCCTGTAGAGTTGGAGCCATTGAGGTGTTTTAAGCTGCAGAGTGACATGGTCAAATTAGTGTGTTCAAAAGAACCCTCTAGATTTCTGCTTCTGGGAAGATAGAGTACATATACTGTCCTTATTCCTTCTGCTAAATACACCTAAAAGCCCAGGATATTATATATATAACAAGTACAAGACATTCTAGAAGGTACAGAGAAGAAGTCAGACTGGCTAAGGACTTCGGGATCCAAGGAATAATGCAGTGGTGAGTTCCCTGGGTTTTCTTATTGCTGCATATATCTTAGACGAGGTGTGGGACCAGCTGGCAGCCCAGAAACACCAACAGGTACAGACCAGTAAAAGCCGCAAGAAATGCCTTCTCTCTCTAGTCAAAGGACCCAAAAGAAACAACCTAGCAAACAGAAAATTTTTAGGTAATAACTAATCTGCTCTAGCCAAACACCACAGAAAAACTGCAGCCAACCATCACTCCTAGTAGCAAAGACTGGATGAAGAGCCTAGACGTCTACTCTTGTCAGACTGCAACAAGCAAGAGGAGGAGCTGAATGTGGAGCCAGGACTTTCACTCCCACTTGGCAGTGATGAGAAAGCATCCCCCTTCACTCAACAGAGTGATGTCAGAAAAGACCTGCTAAAACACAAAATTAAAATAAGACCCAGAGTCTTTTAATATAATACCCCAAATGTCCAGGTTTCAATGGAAAATCCCTCTTCATACTAAGAAACAGAAAGATTTCAAACTGCGATCTCAAAATAACCAAAGAAAGAAAATCAATAGATGCCTACATTGAGATAACACAGATGTTTCAGTTACCTAGCAGGGATTTCAAAGCAGCCATTGTAAAAATGCTTTGACAAACAATTCTGAATATGTTTGATACAAATTAAAATCAGAAAGTCTTAGCAAAGAAATAGGAGATATAAAGAAGAAATGGAAATTAAGAACTAAAAAATACAATAACAAAATACTTAATAGTTGAGTTAAACAGCAAATTGGAGACAATAGAAGAAATAGTGAATTTGGAGATAGAACAATAGAAATTACCCAATCTGAATAATAGAAAATACACTGAAAAAAAATGAACAGCGACCAGTAAAACTAGAACAAAAGGTCTAATATTTGTATCATCAGAGTTCCCAAAAGACAGAAGAAAGAGGGTGGGGCTGCAGGAGGATTCAAATAAATAATGGCTGAAATATTATCAAATTTGGGAAAAACAGAATCAGCCCACAGAGTCAGGAAGCTGAGTGAATTATCCACAGTATAAACCCAAAGAAATCCTTGCTAAGATCTATCATGGTGAAACCTTTGAAAGCTAAAGACAAAAATTATTGAAAGCAGACTGCTTTACCTATAGGGGCAAAATAATATGACAGCTGATCTCTCATCAGAACCCAGATTCTAGGAGGAAGTAGCACAACACTTTCTAGGGCTGAAAGAAAAGAAATGTCAGTTCAGAATTCTATATCAAACAAAAACATCCTCCAGGAATGTAGGGGACATCAACACATTCTCAGATGAAGGAAAACTAGGATAATTTTTCACAAGTAGCGCTACTGTAAAAGGATGGCTAACGGTATCCATCTGCACAAAAAGGCAATGATAAAAGGAGAAATATTGGGAGGAGCTTGGGAACATGGCAGAATAGGAGGACCCAGAGCTCACTCCATCCCACGTTTCAACTAGATACCATCCGCATCCAAGTTAATAAATTGGAGAGTGATCTAAAGACCAGCAAAACAAACTCCACAACTAAATATAGAGAAGAAGCTGCATTTGAAAGATTAGGAAGGTCAGAAAGGTGGAGTGAGGCTGCCCACCGAAGGGAGGGAGCTGCATGCACAGAGAGGACAGAGGACCTTCACACCAGGGAATTTCCACAGGAAAAAACTAATCCCCATTGCTTTTGGCTTTAAGAAACAGAGGAGCAAAATTCCGTGAGTTTGTAAAATCTGTGGGACTTGGAAGCTGGAGCTTCAAAAATCTGTTTACTGGGGCACCTGGGTGGCTCAGTCCATTGAGCCTCCAATTCTTGATTTCAGCTCAGGTCATGATCTTGCAGTTCCTGAGTTTGAGCCCTGCATTGGGCTCTTCACTGACAGTGCGGAGCCTGCTTGGGATTCTCTCTCTCCCCCTCTCTCTGCCCCTCCCCTGCTCTCGCTCTCTCTCTCTCTCTCAAAATAAATAAATAAACTTTAAAAAAGTACTAAAAGTCTCCTGAGTCAACACTGAGCCAACTGAGAGGGTGAGTGACAGTCGGGTTGCTGCCCTTAAGGAAACAGCAGGCTGGGTGGAGAGGCAACATAAAAACAGCAGTTTACACAGCTCTAGAGGCAAATAGGAGACATTTATTTCTGAGCATGTTGGGAGACTTCAGAAATGAGGGAGCTGGCAGGTGCCACTTTCCTCCCCTACCTCCCAGCATAAGCACAGAGACACCTGCTGGAGGCAGGACTGCACAGACATTTGGTACCTAACCCACTAGCAGTGCAAGGACTTGCCCACTCCAGGCCTGCTGGCCTCAGCCCTGGGCTCAGGGCAGATTTTGTTAAAGCTGAGTAGGTGCCCCACCCAGCCACCAGGTGCACAGCTGTCACCGAGCACCAGGCATGTCTGCCATGCAGTGCTTAGCTGCATGGCCCCAGGCACACTTGTGTGTTCCTAAGCCACGTGCCCCCAGTCACCTTTGTGTGTCTGCCCAGCCAAGCGCCCATAGGCACCATATTGCACCATGTCCACCATGCACCCCTGGCTGCTATTGTATGTGTGGTTGCCCAGGGCACAACCCCTAGCCACTGCAGCACTTAAAGAGATCTGACCCAGCACACATTTTGCTAATACTGTCGCCCTGCTCCCATTCTCTGGTGGGCATGCCCCCCCCACTCCAGGCTGGCCTGCTTGGGTCCCACTAACACCACAGGGAGCAAGTACAGCCCACAACAGGCAGAGAGTCAGTGCAGACGACTACATGGAAAGGAAAAGTGACTCAGACACAACAGCAGGGCATAAGCAACATACCTAGGATACTGTCCTAAAGTGCCAGATTCTGGTGAACAGGGGACCTCCACCACAGGGCACTCCAGGACTGAATCTTCATAAATTCACTATTTTCAAGAACAGAAGACGCAACTGACTTTCTTAACACAGAGAAATTGATACAGAGAGGCAGACAAAATGAAGAAACAAATTTATCCCAAATGAAAGAAATGATAAATCCACAGCCATAGATCTAAGCAAAACAGATATAAGTAACATGCCAGATAAAGAAATTAAAGCAATGATCATAAGGATACTCACTGGACTTGAGAAAAGAGTGGAAGACATGAGTGTGACACTTCACACAGAGATAAGGAATGACATAACAACGATAAAGGGCACAATAAATGAGATGAGAAACACACTTGATGGAATGAACAGCAGGATGGGAGAAGCAGAGGAACAAATTAGTAACCTAGAAGACAGAGTAATGGAAAGTAATCAAGCTGAACAAAGGAGAGAGAAAAGAATTATGCAAAATGAGAATAGACTTGGGGAACTCATTGACTCCATTAAATGTACTAACATTTGTATTATAGGAGTCTTAGAAGAAGAAGAAAGAGAAAGGTGGTCAGAAAATTTATTTGAATAATAGCTGAAAACTTCCCTAATCTGCGGAAAGAGATATTCAGATTGAGGAGGCATAGAGAACCTCCAACAAAATCAAGAAAACCACACCAATACCAAGACATATTGTAATTAAATTTATAAAATATAGTGATAAAAAATCTAAAAGGAGCAAGACCAAAGAAGTCATTAACTTACAAGGGAAAACCCATAATTTTTCAATAAAAATTTAGAAAGCCAAAAGGGAGTGGCATGATATATTCAAAGTGCTGACTGGGAAAAATCAGTAGCCAAGAATACTCTATCTGGCAAGGTTTTCATTCAGAATACAAGGAGAAATAGAGTTTTACAGACACACAAAACTAAAGGAGTTTGTGACCACTAAACCAACTCTACAAGAAATATGAAAAGGCATATTACGAGTAAAAAGAAGATACCAAAAGTGACAGTATAGAGGTAGGAAACACAAAAGCAGTAAAAATGAATTTTTCTGTAAAAAATAAGGAACTCACAAAAAAATGATATGCAATATAATAACATATACATAAAATGTGAGGAGGGAGAAAATGGTTCAAACATAAATGACCATCAACTTAATATAGACTGCTATATGCAGAAGAGGTTATATACAAACCTAATGGTAACCATATATGAAAAACCACTAATAAATATACAAATAATAAAGAGAAAGAAATCCAAATACAGCACTAAATCAGCAAAACGTGAAAGAGACAAAGACAGGAAAGGATCAGAGAACATCTTCAGAAACAACCAGAAAACGTAATAAAATGGCAATAAATACATATCTATCAATAATCACTTTGAATGTAAATGGATTAAGTGCTCCAATCAAAAGACATAGGGTGGTAGGGAGGTGGGTGGGAGAGTGGGCTAAATGGGTGATGGGTGTTAAGGAGAGCAGTTGTTGTGATGAGCACTAGATGTTATATATAAGTCATGAATCACTAAATTCTACACCTGAAACCAATTTTACCATATATTTTAACTAGTATTTAAATAAAAACTTGAAAAGAAAAAGACATAGGTTAGCAGAGTGGATAAAAAAACAAAACCCATCTATATGCTTCCTACAAGAGACCCATTTAAAAATTTTTTTACATTTATTCATTTTTGAGAGACAGAGACAGAGCACAAGTGGGGGAGGGTTAGAGAGAGGGAGACACAGAATCTGAAGCAGGCTCCAGGCTCTGAGCTATCAGCACAGAGCCCGACGTGGGGCTCGAACCCACAGACTGGGGGATCATGACCTGAGCCGAAGTTGGATGCTTAACCGACTGAGCCACCCAGGCAACCCTCAAAGAAACCCATTTTAGACCTAAAGACACCCACACATAGAAAGTGAGAGAGGGTGGAGAAACATCTATCATGCAAATAGATGTCAAAACAAAGCCAGGGTAACAATACTTCTACCGGACAAAACAGACTTTAAAAGAAAGACTGTAACAAGGGAAAAAGGAAGACACTATATAATACTAAAGAGGACAATCCAACAAAAAGATATAACAATTGTAAATATTTGTGCAACCAAAGACAGGAGCACCTAAATACATAAAGGAACTAATTTGGAATAATACAATGATAGTATGGGACTTTAACATCCCAATTATGCCAGTGGAGAAATGATCTAAACAGAACATCACCAAGGAAACAATGATTTTGAATTACACTAGAACAGATGAAATTAAAAGATCCATTCAAAACATTCCATACTAAAATAGCAGAATACACTTTCTTTTCAAGTATGCAAGGAACATTCTCCATAATAGATCACATATTAGGCCACAATACAAATCTCAAAAAATTCAAGATCAAAGTCATACCTTGCATACTTTCTGACCACAATGCTATGAAAGTAGAAGTCAACCACAAGAAAACATCTGGAAAGACCACAAATACATGGAGGTTAAATAACATGCTACTAAACAATGAATAGGTCAGCCAGGAGATAAAAGAAGAATTTAAAAAGTACATGGAAACAAGTGAGAATGAAAGCACGATAATCCAAAAGTTCGGGATGCAGCAAAAGTGGTACTTAAGAGGGAAGTTTATAGCAATACAGGCCTACATCAAGAAACAAGAAAAATCTCAGATAAACAACCTAACCTTACACCTAAAGGATCTAGAAAAAGAAGAACAAACAAAACCTAAAACTAGCAGAAAGAAAGAAATAATAAAGATTAGAGCAGTAGTAAATGATATAGAAACCAGAAAAATAATACTAGAGCAGGTCAGTGAAGCCAGGAGCTGGTTCTTTGAAAAGATCAGTAAAATTGATAAACCTCTAGCCAGACTTACCCAGAAAAAAGAGAAAGGTCTTTTTTTTTTTTTTTTAATTTTTTTTTTCAACTTTTTTTTTATTTTATTTTTGGGACAGAGAGAGACAGAGCATGAGCAGGGGAGGGACAGAGAGAGAGGGAGACACAGAATCGGAAACAGGCTCCAGGCTCTGAGCCATCAGCCCAGAGCCTGATGCGGGGCTCGAACTCCCAGACCGTGAGATCGTGACCTGGCCGAAGTCGGACGCTTAACCGACTGCGCCACCCAGGCGCCCCAGAAAGAGAAAGGTCTTAAATAAATAAAATTACAAATGAGAGAGGAGAAATAACAACCAAAAACACAGAAATATGAACAATTATGAGAGAATATTATGAAAAACTATATGCCAACAAATTGGACAACTAGAAGAAATGGATAAATTCTCAGAAACATATAAACTACCAAAACAAAAACAGGAAGAAATAGAAAATTTGAATAGATCGATAACCATCAAGAAAATTGAGTCAGTAATCAAAAATTCCCCCAACAAACAAAAGTCCAGGACCATATGGGTTCACAGGCAAATTCTACCAAACATTTAAAGAATAGTTAGGAGCACCTGGGTGGCTCAGTCCATTAAGTGTCTGACTCTTGATTTCAGCTCAGGTCATGATCTCACAGTTGTGAGATCAAGCCCCACATTGGGCTCTGTGCTGGGATTCTCCCTCTTCCTCTCCCTTTGCCCCTGCCCCACTCATGTGCTCACTCTCGAAAGAAAGAAAGAAAGAAAGAAAGAAAGAAAGAAAGAAAGAAAGAAAGAAAAGAAAGAAAGAAAAAGATAGAATAGTTAATGCCTATACTTCTTGAACTATTCCAGAAAATAGAAAAGGAAACCTTCAAATACATTCTATGAGCCCAGTATTACCCTGATACCAAAACCAGTTAAAGACACCACTAGATAAGAGAACTACAGGCCAATATCTCTTATGAATATAGACATAAAAATCCTCAACAAATACTAGCATACCAAATCTAACAACACACTCAAAGAAATCATTCACCATGATCAATGGGATTTATATCTGTGTTGCAAGGAGTGGTTTAATATTCACAAATCAATCAATGTGATACATCATTAAAAGGATAACCATATGATCATTTCAATAGATGCAGAGAAAGCATTTGACAGGGTACAGGATCCATTTATGATAAAAACCCTCAACAAAATAGAGTTAGAGAAAACATACCTGAACATGATAAAGGCCATCTATGAAAAACCTACAGTTAACATCATCCTTAATGGGGAAGAACTAAGAGCTTTTCCTCTAAGGTCAGCAACAAGACAAAGGATGTCCACTCTTACCACTTTTATTCAACATAGTACTGGATGGTCTAGCCACAGCAATCAGACAACAAAAAGAAATAAAAAGAATCCACATCAGTAAGGAAGATGTAAAACTCTCACTGTTTGCAGAGGACATGATACTATATATAGAAAACCCTAAAGGCTCCACCAAAAACTGCTAGAACTAATAAAGAAATTCAGTAAAATCACAGGAATCAAAATCAATGTACAGAAATCTGTTGCATTTCTATACACCAATAATGAAGCAGCAAAAAGAGAAATTAAGAAAACAATCTTATTTACAATTGTACCCAAAATAATAAGATTTGGTTAGGAATAAGCCTAACCAAAGAGGTGAAAGAACTGTCCTCTGAAAACTATAAAATACTGATGAAAGAAATTGAAAATGTCATACAGAAATGGAAAGACATTCCATGCTCCTGGATTAGAGGAACAAATATTATTAAAATGTCTTTACTACCTAAAGCAATCTACACATTTAATGCAATCCCTATCAAAATACCAACAGCATTTTTCACATAGCTAGAATAAACAATCCTAAAATCTGTATGGAACCACCAAAGACCCTGAATAGCCAAAGCAACCTTCAATAAGAAAAGCAAAGCTGGAGGCATCACAATTCCAAACTTCAAGTTATATTACAAAGCTGTAGTAAATCAAAAAGCATAGTACTGACACAAAAATAGACACATAGATCAATGGAATAGAATAAAAAATTCAGAAATAAACCCACAATTATATGGTCAATTAATCTTCACCAAAGCAGAAACAATATACAGTGGAAAGTCTCTTCAACAAATGCTATTGGGAAAATTGGGCAGCACCATTCAAAAGAATGAAACTGGACCACTTACTTATACACAAAAATAAGTTCGAAATAGATTAAAGACCTAAATGTGAGACCCAAAATCATAAAAATCTTAGAAGAGTACACATGCAGTAACTTCTTTCACACTAGTCATAGCAACTTTTTTCTAGATATGTCACCTGAGGCAAGGGAAACAAAAACAAAAACTATTAGGATTACATCTACATAAAAAGCTTCTGCACAGCAAAGGAAACAATCAAGAAAACTAAAAGGCAACCTCCAGAATGGGAGAAGATATTTGCAAATGATATATTTCATAAAGGGCTAGTATCTAAAGTATATGAAGAACTTACAAAACTCAACACCCAAAAAACAAATAACCCAGTTATTAAATGGGCAGAAGACATGAACAGACATTTCTCCAAAGAAGACATCCACATGGCCAATAGACACATGAAAAGATGCTCATCAGGGGAATGCAAATCAAAATTACAATGAGATGTTACTTCACACCTGTCAGAATGGCCAAAATCAACAACACAGGAAACAATAGGTATTGTCAAGAATGTGGAGAAAGATGAGCCCTCTTGCACCATTGATGGGAATGCAAACTCATGCAGCCACTGTGGCAGGCAGTGTGGAGGAGGTTCCTCAGAAATTTAAGACTAGAACTCCTTTACAATCCAGCAATCTCATTAATGGACATTTACCCAAATGATACAGAAACACTAATTCAAAGGGATACATGTACCCTTTTGTTTATAGCAGCATTATTTATTATAGCCATTTTATGGAAGCAGCCCAAGTGTCCAACAATCGGTGAATGGATGAAGATGTGGTGTGTATGTTTGTGTGTGTGTGTGTGTGTGTGTGTTTAATATTGCATTGGATTATATATTGGAATATTATTCAGCCCTAAAAAGTAATGAAATATTGCCATTTACAATGATACCAATGAAGCTAGAGAGTATAATGCTAAGCAAAATAAGTCAGAGAACGACAAATACCATATGGTTTCACTCATGTGGAATTTAAAGAACAAAACAAACAAGGGAAAAAATTGAAAGAGAGACATAGTCCAAGCAAGAAACAGACTTTTCACTACAGGGAATAAATAAACTCATGGTTACCAGAGGGGAGGAAGTTGGGGAGATGGGGATGGAAATTAAAGAGTGCACTTGTGATGAGCACAGGGTGATGTATGGAAGTGTTGAATCATTATATTGTACACCTGAAACTAAAATAACACTGTATGTTAAGTAACTGGAATTAAAATAGACAGTTAGAGGGGCGCCTGGGTGGCGCAGTCGGTTAAGCGTCCGACTTCAGCCAGGTCACGATCTCGCGGTCCGTGAGTTCGAGCCCCGCGTCGGGCTCTGGGCTGATGGCTCAGAGCCTGGAGCCTGTTTCCGATTCTGTGTCTCCCTCTCTCTCTGCCCCTCCCCCGTTCATGCTCTGTCTCTCTCTGTCCCAAAAATAAATAAACGTTGAAAAAAAAATATTAAAAAAAAAAATAGACAGTTAGAAATAGAAGGATTCTTGTAACATCAGGAAGGAAATACAATGGAAAGAACAAATATGTAGATAAATACAGTCGTCTTTGCTTTTCTTGAGTTTTCACAGTTAAAGCAAGACTATCACTGCTTAATGTGGTTCTCAATGTCTGTAGAGAAAATATTTAAGACAATTGTAAGTGGGGAAGGTTAAAGGGACATAACAGGTCAGGTTTTTATACTTCACTTGAACCAATAAAATGTCAACACCAGTAGACTTTGGTGAGTTGGGTGTAAATAATGCAGTGCCTAGAAAATGCACTGGAAAAGCTGTACACAGAGAAACACTCAAAAACACTATAGATAAATCAACATGAAATTCTAAAATAAGGACAGGTAACCTATAGAAAAGGGAGAAAAAGAAAGCAGAGATAGGAAAATGGAGAGAACAAACAAAATAAATGATAGACTTAAGCTCTAACATATCAATAATTACATTAAATTTAAGTGTTCTAATTACACAAATTAAAATACAGACATTGACACATTGGATAAAAATCATTACCCAATTATATGTTGTCTACAAAAAAATTCACTTCAAATATAAATGATAGAGGGGCGCCTGGGTGGCGCAGTCGGTTAAGCGTCCGACTTCAGCCAGGTCACGATCTCGCGGCCCGTGAGTTCGAGCCCCGCGTCGGGCTCTGGGCTGATGGCTCAGAGCCTGGAGCCTGTTTCCGATTCTGTGTCTCCCTCTCTCTCTGCCCCTCCCCCGTTCATGCTCTGTCTCTCTCTGTCCCAAAAATAAATAAACGTTGAAAAAAAAATTAAAAAAAAATATATATATATATAAATGATAGAGGTATGTTGAAAGTAGAAGGATGGAAAATTATATATCATGAAAACATTAATGAAAAGAAATCAGGAAGGGCTGTATTAATACCACATAAAATGGACTTCAGAGCAAAGCAAATTGCCAGGGAAAGAGAGGCACATGATATACTGGTAAGAGGGTCAATATACCAAGAAGACTAGCAATCCTAAATGTGTATCACCAAACAGAGCCACAAAATATGTGATGCAACAACTGAGAAAACTTAAATGAAAAAAAGGCAAATCCCCAATTATAATTAGAGACTTCAACTCCCCTTTCAATAATGAATAGAACAACTAGACAGAAAATCATTAGTAATATAGAACTCAACAACCATCGATTGATTCTTAATATAACATGCAGCAAGAGCAAAATGCATGTTCTTTTCCATGCCCACAGAATATATACCAAGATGGATCATATCCTGGGCCATAAAACAAACCTGAATAAATTTAAAAGAATTAAAACTATACAGGGTATATTCTCAGACCACTATGAAATCAAATTAGAAATCAACAACAGAAAGATAACAGGAAAATCTAGAAATACTTGGAAGATAACAAAGCACTTTTATCCAAACCTTGGGTCAAATAGCAAAACTTTTTTTAAAATCTTTTTTTAGTGTTTTATTTATTCTTGAGAGAGAGAGAGAGAGGGAGAGAGAGAGAGCGCACGCACAAGCGGGGGAGGGGCAGAGAGAGAGGGAGACACAGAATCCGAAGCAGGCTCCAGGCTCCAAGGAAAGCCCAATGCAGGGCTCGAACTCACAAACCGTGAGGCCATGACCTGAGCTGAAGTTGGACGCTTAACCAACTGAGCCACCCAGGTGCTCCCAAATAGCCAGTCTTAAGGGAAAGAAGGAAATACATGGAACTAAATGAAAATAAAAATACAGCATATTAAAATCTGTGGTATGGAGCTAAATTTCTGAAAAGGAAATTTATAGTCCTAAATGCTCAAATTAGAAAAAGGGATAAATTTCTAATCTGTCCTCTGAATTTTCACCTCAAGAAACAAGAAGAGGAGAAAGCTAAACCTACAGCAAACTAAAATGAAGAAATAATAAAGAGCAAAGGTCAGTGGAATTGGAAACAGAAAAATAACAGAAAAATCAGTGAAACAAAAACTTGATTCTTTGAAAAAAACAATGAAATTGATGAAATTCTAGCAAGACCACAATAAGGAAAATAGAGAATACACAAATTACTAATATCAAGAATGAGGCAGGAGATAACACCACAGTGCCTACAGACATCAAAAGGATTATATGGGAATACTGTAAACAACTCTACACCTAAATTTGACAACTTAAACAAAATGGATCAATTCTCAAAATTACAAACTACCAAAACACACCTGATATGAAATAGATAATTTGAATAGCCCTATAAATATTAATAGAATTTAATTTAAAATTTCCCAAAAAAGAAATCTGACTGAATTAGTTTCACTAGAGAATTCTACCATATTTTTAACAAATACTTAATTGTCAAATCACTATGTTGTATACTTGAAACTAATAGAACATTGTATGTCAATTATATTTCAATAATAAAATTTTATATTATTTTTTAATTTTTATTTATTTTTGAGAGAGACAGACAGACAGAGCATGAGCATGGGAAGGGCAGAGAGAGGGAAACACAGAATCTGAAGCAAGCTCCAGGCTGTGAGCTGTCAGTGCAGAGCCCAACGACAGGCTTGAACTCATGAACTGTGAGATCATGACCTGAGCCGAAGTCAGACTCTCAACCTATTGAGCCACCCGGGCACCCCTAATTTTGTTAATGTAATCTCTACAGCCAACATGGGGCTTGAACTCATGACCCCAAGATCGAGAGTTGGATGCTGTACCAACTGAGCCATCCAGGCACCCCTCGATAATTAATTTTTTTAAAAAAGAGTAGATAGAGACTGTCTCATAAATCTTTTTATTTCCAGCAGTGCTTTGCACAATCAGGCACTTATTGTGGACAATAAATATTTAAATTAAATTAAAAAGAATTACCATCAATTCTACACCATCTTTTTCAGAAAATAGGAGAGAACACTTCCCAAATCATTCTACAAAGCCAGTATTACCATGATACTACAATCAGATAAAGACAGTACATAAAAATAATACTTCACACCAATATCCTTTGTCAATATAGATGTAAAAGTTCTTAACAAGGTATTAGTCAATAGAATTCAGCAATATATAAAAAGAATTACACACCATAGTAATTTGGTAGGGTATGTTCTATTTTGCAAAACTAGTTCAATATTTGAAAAATCAGTCTATGTAATCCACCATACAAACAGGATAAAGAAGAAAAATAATATGGTCATCTCAATGGATGCAGAAAAATAATTAACAAAATTCAACAACCATTCATGAAAAAAACTCCCCAAAAAACTAGGAGTAGAGGTGAATGCCTATAACTTGATAAAAAAACATCTACAAAAACCCTTCAGCCAACATTACACTTAATGGTGAAAGACTAAATGTTTTTCTCCTAAAATTAGGAGCAAGTCTAGTTATGCCCTACTGCAGCTCTTCAGCATAGTATTGGAAGTTCTAGCCAGCACAAGAAGGCAAGAAAACGAAATAGAAGGCATACAGATCAGAAAGGAAAAAATAAAACTGTCCCTAATTGTAGATGACGTAGCTTATGTAGAAAATCCCAATTGACAACAAAACTGCTAGAACTAATGAGTGAATTCATCAAGGTTGTAGGATATACAATAAACATACTAAAATGAATTCTATTTCTATACACTAACAATGAATATGGGGCACTGAAATAAATACAATACCATTTATAACTCCTCCAACAAATGGAGTACTTAGGTATAAATTTAACAAAAGATGTTCAAGATCTGTATGCTGAAAATTATAAAATGCTGATGAACGAAATTGGTGAAGACCTACATAAATGGAGAGACATAGATCTCCTTGAATTGGAAGATTCAACATAGTAAAATGTCAATTCTCTCCAAATTGATATACAGGTTTAACACAATTCCTATCCAAATCCCAGCAGGATTCTCTGTAGATATATAGAAGATTATTTTTTTAAGTTTATTTATTTTGAGAGAGGGACAGTGCAAGCAGGGGAGAGGCAGACAGAGGGAGAGAGAGAGAATCCCAAGCAGGCTCAGCACTGTCCACACAGAGCCCAGTGTGGGGCTCAAACCCACAAACTGTGAGATCATGACCTGAGCCGACATCAAGAGTTGGATGCTTAACATTTATATGGAAAGACTTAGGAATTAGAATATCTAAAACATTTTTTGAAAAGAAATAAGTTGGGAGGAATCACTCTACCTTGATTACAAAACTTACCATGTAGCTACAATAATTAAGACTGTGTGGTGTTGGTAGTGGTATAGACACATAGATTAGTGGAACAGAATAGGGAACCCAGAAATAGTCCCATACAAGTACAGCCAACTGATTTTTGACAAAGCTGCAGAAGTACTTCATTAGAGGAAGGATAGTCTTTTTAACAAATGGTACTAGATCAATTGGACATCAGTAGGTGAACAAATACCACATATCTAGACTACTATCTAAAATATACAAAGAACTCTCAAAACTGAGCATTATGAAAACTGCCCAATTGAGCATTATGAAAATTGTCCAATTAGAAGATCAGCAAAAGAATGCTGACATTTCACTGAAGAAGATATAGATGGCAAATAAAGACATGAAAGGATGTTCAACATCATTAGCCATTAAAGAATTACAAATTAAGGGGGTGCCTGGGTGGCTCCGTGGTTTAAGCAACTGACTTTGGCTCAGGTTATGATCTCACGGCTTGTGGGTTCAAGTCCCACGTTGGGATCTATGCTGCTGACAGCTCAGAGCCTGGAGCCTGCTTCGGATTCTGCATCTCCCTTTCTCTCTTTCTGTCTGCCCTTCCCCCACTCACGTTCTGTCTCTGTCTCTGTCTCTGTCTCTCTCAAAAATAAATAAACACTAATAAAATTTTTTAAAAAAGAATTGCAAATTAAAGCCACAATTATATATAACTACATACTTATCACAATGGCTAAAATTAATAATTTTATTCATTTGGATTGGATGTGGAGAAACTGGATCACCCATAAACTGTTGGTAGGAATATAAGATGGTACCACCACTCTAGAAAGTAATTTGGCCATTTCCTTTCAAAACTTAAAATAGACTTACAATGCAACCTAGCACTTATACTTTTGGGCATTTATCTCAGAGAAAGGAAGATTTATTTTCATGCAGGAACTTATACACAAATATTCATAGCAGCTTCATTCATAATAGCCACAAACTGGAAGAACCCAGATGTCCTTCAAAAGGTGAATGGTGAAACTGTGGTACATCCATACCATGAAATACTACTTGGTAAAAAAACAAAAAACAAAAAACGTATTGATACATGCAACAACATGGATGGATCCCAAAAGCATTATGCCAAGTGGAAATGCCAATCTCAAAAGGTTGCATACTATAGGAGTCCATTTATTTAACATTCTCAAATTGACAAAATTGTAGGGATGGAGAACAGATTAGTAGTTGCCAGGGATTAGAGATGGTGCTGGAGGGTGTTGGGTGTGACCATAAAAAGGGTAGCATAAGGGAGATCTTTGTGGTAATTGAATAGTTCTGTATCTTAACCTACTGAGCCACTCAGGCGCCCTGAATACTTCTGCATCTTGATTGCAGTGGTGGTTGCACAAAACTACATGTGACCTAGAACTATCCACACAATTATACCAGTGTCAGCTTCTTAGCTTTGATATTATAATTGTTTTAGATACAATCTTTGGGGGAAACTGGGTAAAGGGTACATAGGACCTCTCTCTACTATCTTTGCAACTCCCTGTGAATCTATATTTCAAATTAAAAAGTTTTTTAAGGGGCGCCTGGGTGGCGCAGTCGGTTAAGCGTCCGACTTCAGCCAGGTCACGATCTCGCGGTCCGTGAGTTCGAGCCCCGCGTCGGGCTCTGGGCTGATGGCTCAGAGCCTGGAGCCTGTTTCCGATTCTGTGTCTCCCTCTCTCTCTCTGCCCCTCCCCCGTTCATGCTCTGTCTCTCTCTGTCCCAAAAATAAATAAACGTTGAAAAAAAAAATTTTTTTTTAAGTTTTTTAAGAAGAGCACTCTCATGGTGATGGAGCATGCGTATGAGGTAGACTAGACAGAATGAAGGCAGGGACAAGTCTCCAGAATTGTTGTCAGGTGAAAGATGATGAGATCTGAACCTCTGTACTATTTGTTGTGATGAAGACAAGGGGACAGATAAAAAAGGATGCTAAGGTAATAGAATCAGCAGGACCTTGGCAATATCCAGATGTGAAGCAGGTAAAGGATAGTGTGGACTCTGGGATGACTTCCAGGTTTCTAGCTTGGGTAATTGAGTAAATGCTGGATGTCTTCAGTAAAACAGGCCATAGCTTAAGAGCCTGAAGTATACTAGAAGTAGACAGAAGCCATGTTTTCCTTGTCTGTTAAACCTTCAAAAATCTAAAAGATATTTTTTTGAGAATTTTTTGAAATTCTTTAAAGTCCTTTAGAGTATCCCACAATCTGTTATGAAGCCAGATATTTATGTAATTCCTCCTTGGACTTCTTTCCTTGCCTAGCCTAGTACATTTACTTAAATGGGTTTCAACATAATTAACTGTGTGACTTTGAGCCTTTATTTTTTCAATGAAAAAAGAGCACTGTGTTTTATGATAATGTAATTACAATACTTCTCTCTCGGGATTAGAGTTCTGAGTTTTGAGAAGTAAATGACATTTACATTCATATGTAAAGTACCTAACACATATCAAACATCTATTAAGTGCTGTTCCTACTGCTAACAATAAAAATTCTAATGACAAAAAATAAAAAGATGTTGAAATGGGACAGATCCTGTCACTTGCGGCCAGAAATTTTACAGAAATGCTCAGGAATTTTCTAGAGCCTGTTTTTCCTCAATTTCTGTTTTCCAGTTCCTTCAGTGATCCTCAAAGAGTGGTCTGCCTATAAAGGGAAGTCACCTCAAACCCCCGAGCTGGTGTCTGCACTGACGTTTCGGGAATGGACTTGCCCAAATCTCAAGAAGCTCTGGCTCGGCAAAGCAGTGGAGGACAAGAACAGAAGGATGCGGGCCTTCCTGGCCTGTATGAAGTCAGATACCCCCAGTATGCTCAATCCAGCTAATGTCCCAACCCATCTGTTGCTCATGTGCTGCGTACTCCGGTAAGCCATGGGACAGGGAAGTGACCGGTTTAGTTCTCTTTTACTTTTGTCACATTTTCTTTAAGCATATGTTTTTATGGTGTTTGGGGATGGGGAGGTTATCATTTGAAGTTCAGCTTAGAATTCAGAAACGCTGAAATTGATTGCCATGATAGTTTCTTCAGTTCATGATCCTCTGTCATCATCAGTTCATTCATGACCTGCATGAACTTTTATATTTGGTTTTATATTTGGCTTTTGTCTCCTTCAGTCTTTATTCATGATCTTATTCACTTCTCTTCTCTTCCCACATTCACCCACTCTTGGGTATTTGGTGTGTGTCCTTCCATGCCATTTGCCATGTATTTATTTAGACATATGTGTATCCATGCATAGTCTATAGTGTTGTTTGTATATGTAGATTTTTTCTTTTTGTTAAAAGTTTATTTTTATTTTTATTTATTTTGAGAGAGAGAGAGAGAGAGCAAGCAGGGGAGGGGCAGAGAGAGAGGGAGACAGAATCCCAGGGAGGTTCCGTGTTGTCAGTGCAAAGCCCGATGCGGTGCTCGAACTCACAAACCAGGAGATCATAACCTGAGCTGAAATCAAAAGTTGGGCACTTAACCGACTGAGCCACCCAGGTGCCCCGATTTTTTTTCCCTTTTTTTCAACATGAAAGATATTGTGCTGTACATATCATTCTATTTCTTTTTTTCTACTCAGTGTTATTTTTGATATCCATCCATACTCCTACATGGTTCATTCCTCATAACTGCTGGATTACGTTCCTTCATATAGTAATGTCACAGTATTTTATTTATTGATTTCCAGTTCTTGGGTATTATAAATAGTGCTACAGGAAATCTCTTCATAGAAGTCTTTGTTTCTTTATGTTCCTGTACCAGTTTATCTGAAGTATATACTCAGGAGTAGAATTCCTGGATCCTATAAAATATGCATATAGGTTTTTCACCCAATATTGCCATGTTGCTCTAGATCGTATTCATACTAATCTAGTCCTGTGAACAACACATAAGGGCTTCTATTCTTCATAGTATTGCCAGTAGTGATATCATATAACTTCTTAACTTTTGCTAGTCCAGTGGGCTTCAAGTAGTATCTTTGATTTTAATTTGCATTTATTTGACTACAGATGAGGTGAGCTTCTATTTTATACAGATTAACTACTTGTTTTCTCATTCTCTGAAGTGCCTATTTATTTACCTTGCAAATTTTCTTTTAGGTTACTTGTCTTTTTCTTGCCAATTACAGAAGTTTCTTGTCAAATGTGTGTGTGTATACATATACATATATAGCAAATATCATTTCTATATCTGTGTGTATATCAAATATATTTTCCAGTCACAGTTTTTCAAAACTATATACAATGTCTTTGTTGAACAAAAGTATTTCCTTTTCACCAATATTTTTATTGTTATAACTTCACACACACAGAACAGTTGGAAGAATAGTATGATGAACACTCATAAGCCCACCACTCAGATTCTATAATTAATATTTTACTAAACTTGCTTTATCCTATATAACCGGCCATCTGTCCTTCTCTAGTCATCCATTTATCCAGCGTTTTCAGTGCATTTTCAAGTAAATTGCAGATATCATGTACTTCATCCCTCACCAAGAAATATTTAATTTTGGTTTTGTCAGACACTTTTCAAATTGTACCCTTGTGGTGTATGCTTTTGGGATCTTATTTAATAAATTCTTCACTACCCCTGGGTCATAAAGATAGTTTTCTACATTTTTTAGTGTTTGTTTATTTTTGAAAGAGACACAGAGTGGGGGGGGGGGTCAGAGAGAGAGGGAGACACAGAATCTAAAGGCAGGCTCCAGGCTCTGAGCTGTCAGCACAGAGCCCAATGCAAAACTCGAACTCATGAACAGTGAGATCAGACCTGAGCTGAAGTCAGATGGTTAACCAACTGAGCCACCCAGGCACCCCAATACTTTTCTACATTTTTAATAGTTTTATAACGTTGCCTTCCATGTCAGGTCTTTAATTATAGTAGGTATCTATTCTATATATGCTGTAGGAAAGGATCTGATTTTATTTTCTTTACATAATAAGCTAGTTTTCCCAACTCCATTTATTAAATGATCTTTTCTTTCCCCACTGATGTATATTACCACCTTTCTTGTGTACCATGTTTCTATATATGCATTAGTCCATTCCTGAACTCATTTTTTTCCATTGTCTATTTGAACTCTGGCCAGGATCACATTGTTTCAATTATGATAGGTTTTTAATTTGCCTTAATATCAGATAGGACAAATCTCTACTCTGTGCTTTCTTGTTTCAGACATGTACTAATTATTTCTGAATCACGTGATCTTTATTCTAATACATGTAATTTAGAATAAGTCCAGTTTCCACACTATCTGGTTGGGTTTTTTGGTGTATATTTTTGTCAATAAATTCAATTTATAGATTAATTTGGGGACAGTTGACATCTTTATCATGTTAAGGGTTCCCATCCAAAGATCATAGTGTACCCATCCCTTTATTTAGGTCTCTTCCTTTATGTCTTAGTAGAGTTAATTTGTTTCCATAGAGGTCTTCTGTGTTTTAAAGTTCTGTACTTGATATATATTGTTGTGATTATGGATGACAATTCTGTTTTCTGTTACACTTTCTGATTGTTTATTTGCTGATATATAGGAAGTAAATTTATGTACAGAGAAGTCAGTCTCTACAAGGCATCAGAGGATTATAGAGCATTGAGGTTTGAAATTGGACAGACCTTAGTTTGAATTCTGGCTCTGCAGCTTTTCAGTTTGGATAAGTCACTTTAACCTTTAGAACATCCATTCCCTCAACATAAATGGGTATAATAATCCTTATTTCTCAAATCTGTTTGAGGATTGAGGTAATAAATGTGGAGGCCCTATCACATAATAGATGCTTCATATTTGTTAATTTTCTAACTGCCTTGAGATTAAAATTGGTGATGTAAGTCTTACCAATAGGAATAATGACAGGATTCATTCCTCCTAACTTCTAAAATGTTCTTGGGCCACAGCCCTGCATTGTCCATATTAACTCTGGAATTACATGTTTTGTTTATTTTTATTCTCAGAAGTACAGTACTAGCTCATTTTTCCATTTATTTGATTCTCTAGGTTTTTTTTGGAACACCTCCAGGGACATGAAAATAACAATGGCTTATGAATAGCTATCACAAGACAAGGCTGTAATGGTCTAAAAGGTTCCATATGCTTTCCCTGAAGAGAACCCCCTAGCTTCCTGCTCAACATATTTATTCTTAATATATACACATTTCTGACAATTTGGCTATCTGATTTCCTAGTGTACGGCAGATCAGAAGTGGCAAATTATAAGGGACGTGAGACAAGGAGTAGGACCTATTCTTAGAACCAGCCTCAATGACAGTAATGAAAAGTAATAGCTTAAAAGCTGCCTAAAAGCAGGGGAAAAGATATAAAGATTACTTTTAAAAAGACCTAAGAACCCATTTAGTGTAGGGGGAAACTGCCCCGTATAAATCAGTAACCCATATAAGATCATTAGTAAAGCACAAGGCAATAATCAGTGTTCATAAAATCATCAAGAACAGGTTCTATAATATTACATGTTATGTACCTGGCAGTGTGCTAAGTCAGCCCTTTCTGTTCAGTGCTACTAATCTTCATAATAGTGCTAAAAACTAAATATTATTTACCTCCATTTATAGTTGAGGGAACAAAGGCTCAAAGAGAAGTGACTTGTGCAAAGGTTACATAGCTAGTAATGGGTAGTGCAAGAGTTGGAACCCAAGTCTCTCCAACTCCCGATTCCTATGCTCTTTAAAAGACAAAATGGCAGGAAAATAGTCTTAAAGATTAACATAAAATCTAAACTTCTCAGTTTAGCTGAGAAATAGAACAGAAGTAGAACCTGAAATTTGACAAGGTCATCCTTCTAGACCTTGTGTAACGTTGAGGAATCTTTTCTGAGAAATAATTTAATTCTATTAGGAAGCAGTGGGTTTGTTATCAGCTCTAATAGGGCATTGGAGTTAACCAAGTGCCATCCTGATATGTAAAGAGTAAAGACAGATAAGAACTTGTTTTTGTTCGCTTGACAGAATAATTCCGAAGTTTATTCGGAAAAGCAAATGAATAAGAATAGCTTGGGATTGAAAAACAAGAGCAATCTTGGCTCAAACAAAGAAAAATGTTTTATAAACTTACACTAAAATGAATTGTGTAACAGGTTATTGTTACACAAAACAGGTTATTGTTTTAGAGCAGATAATACTGATTAAGATCCTAGACACGTGATAACTTAACATGATAACTTAAAATATGGTAAAGGAAGCTTCACAAATCAATGAGGAATAGATGAAGTTTTAAATAATTGTTGAGAAAATTGTATTGGTATTTGGAGAGAAAACATCAAGTTAGGGCCTCGCCTCTACTAAATTCCAGATGGATTTATTATAGAGATAAATGTAAAGGAAAAAAGATAAAACATAGAATAAAAACTAAGCAATGATTTAACTGATCTTGAGACAAGAAAGGAATTTTTTTAATGAAAAATAAATAAAGAAGCCTCAAGTCCAGGGCAGTATCAAAAACAATAGCAATATCAGGGAAGGCCAGCACCTCTGTTTCCAGTGACTGCCATACACCATGCTAAAAATTTGGGAGATGTGGGCAACAAGACAATCATAAAGGGCTTTGATAAACTGCTTTATATTCCTGGAGATCTGAGATGTACATGCATAGGGCTGTATACACACTCAAAAGAAACTGGGAGAAAGTCCCAATTATATATGCCTCCTAGGCTGAACATGAGACTTGCACAAGGTAAAAATCAAAGCCCAACTTATAACTGCCTAAAATTTTAATGCATGCCGCAATCTACACTTAGATCCCCTTGGCAAAAATGGAAGCTTTATTGGCTCAAGATGTTTCTGCACAACCTTTGACTAATCGTTGGCTGATCAATAAGCTGTGCTGATCCAAGAGAGATGCCTAGGAAATTAGGCTTAAAAATGAAATAAAGAGTTAAAAATAAAAACAAAAATCTAAGCAGGGATATCAAGCCACCCACTGAAGGAGGGACAGGCTCTCCAAAATTAGTCTAGACATGTCACTAAACAAACAAAGCACCAGCAACAACAATTCTTGGAGAGAGTTGCTACAATATATTATTGAAACCGTCCACTGTCCAAAAAAATTGTAAGATTTGCAACAAAATAATAATGTGTGGCTAATACACAAGCAAAAAGCACTCAATATAAATGGTCTTGAAGGGAATATGGCTGTAGGACATAGTAAGTAAGGACTTTTAATCACCTATAATAAATACATTCAAAGAACTAAAGAAAACCATATTTAAAGAATTAAAGGGTTCTACTCCTGAAACCAGTACTACACGGTATGTTAACTAACTTGAATTTGAATTTAAATAAATAAAAATTTTTGATAACAGTGACTATCAAATTGAGAATAGCAATGAAGAGATAGAAATTCAAAAAGAAACCAAATAGATATTCTGGAACTGAAAAATACAATAGTTGAAATGAAAAATTAACTTGAAGGAAAGGGCTGAATAGCAGTTTTGAACTGAGAGAAGAAAAAGATCAGTGAATTCGAAGGCAGATAAATAGAAATTACCCAATCTGAAGAACAGAATGTAAAAATGAAAAGAGACCTATAGGATATCAGACATAGCAACATATGCCTAATAGGTGACCCAAGAGAAAGGGGGATGGTTAAAAAAATATGTGAGGAAATAAGAATTGAAAACTTCCCAAATTTGATGAAAAACATAAACCTACACATCCAAGTTCAAAAACTCCAAATGTCAACTCAATGATCCACACTTAGGGGCGCCTGGGTGGCTCCGTCGATTAAGCGTCCGACTTGGGCTCAGGTCATGACCTCACGGTCCGTGAGTTCGAGCCCCCCGTCGGCTCTGGGCTGATGGCTCAGAGCCTGGAGCCTGCTTCAGATTCTGTGTCTCCCTCTCTCTCTGACCCTACCCCGTTCATGCTCTGTCTCTGTCTCTGTCTCAAAAATAAATAAACATTAAAAAAAAAAGATCCACACTTAGACACTGTTAAAAGACAAACACAGTCTTGAAAGAAGCATGAGAAACACAATGTATCACAAAGGAATCAGAAGAAGATTAACAATAATCAAAAGGTAGAAGCAACCCATTTACACTGATGGATGCATTGATAAAATGTCATATATACATAAAATGGAATATTATTCAGCCTTAAAAAAGAAGGAAATTCTGACACATGCTACAACATGGCTGAACCTTGAAGACATTATACTTAAGTGAACTAAACCAGTCAATAAAAACAAATATGGTGTGATTCAACTTATATGAGGTACTTAGAGTAGTCAGATTCAGAAATAGAAAGTAAAATGGTGATTTCCAGGGGTCTGCAGTTGGGGGAATAGGGTGTGTTTAGTGGATATGAGTTTCAAGTTGGGAAGAATAAAAAGTTATGCATATGGATGGTGGTAATGGTGTAAATGTCCTTAATGTGCTTAATGCCACTGCAAATGTACACTGAAAAATTATTAAAATGGTAAATATTATGTGTATTTTATCTCAAGGAAAAATAAAAAAGGAACACAAATGGTGGGACTTCCAGAAGGACAGAGTAAGGAGGTAGACAAACCCTCTTTCTGGCAAAATTACAACTTGTGAAAACTATTTTTTTTAATCATTTAACCCTTAGGCATATATAGCCAAGAAGAAAAGGGCTCCTTCTCCTCCCAGCTCTTCTTCTTGGGTTATGGTTTCACCTGGGAAAGATAATATTACCATTTCTCATCAACTCCAGCCCTATATCCAGGTAGGCATGGTAAAGAGGATCACCCACCAACCCCCCACTCAGGGTAGCCAGAAGAATCTAGGCATAAGAATGAGGAGCTCCACACCTACCCAAAGGGACTGTTTTTATTTGGAGCAGAGCATGGAAAATTCCATGCCTAACAGCATGTCAAGAACATAGGTATCTTGATGATGAGTAGTTTAGAGGAGGCTGGTAGTTGCATGATATGAGCAGAACACCAGGCATCCAGAAGTTTTATAGAGAAAACAAGAGAAAGAAACCCTAAGAGGTTTTTTTTCCCTCTTGGAGAAAGCCAAGAAGAACCCTCCTAGGATTACAGTAAATTCTGGAGATCAGGAAAGGTGTGTGCATATCCTAGATGGCACCCACTCAGGAGGAACCAGAACAGGACATGGGACAGACTTCAGAGCATTCCCCAAACCACCCAGAGACCATCAATACAGGACAGATGCCTCACTGGCACAAGCAATAGAAATACCACCTCTGACCAAGCATCAGCTGAACAATAAGCTTCTCTGACCCAGAGGCAACTCCTAGGAAGCCAGATTTAAAACTAAAATAAAACTCATCATTCCAGACTGGAAGATTGTGAATACCCAAAGCTATGCTTTCTCAGCAATACCCTAAGAAGGAACCTCCAGACTAATTATCCCTCACTGAATGTGGGGCAAAAATGTGTAAATTTCCTGAACTATGATAGCAGCCTTATTCCACACACATATATTCAACAGTAAAAGGTAAAAATCTAACTGGCTAAGAAGACTTAAGCATAACCTTTGACCAATTAGTGGCTTAAGCTGACCCAGGAGTAACATCTAGGTTGCCAAGCTAAAAGAAAAACAAGGGGAAAACTCTCAGTAGAGACATCAGAGGCTGCATCCTACATATTTCAGAAATAGAACTCACAGAATTAATGCAGGCAAGTCACTAAAAAAATAAAAACAAGAGAACAACCAGGCAAACATCAAAACCTGGGCTGAAGGGTAGGGTCAGTATCTAGCATTGTTACAATTTATTATCTAAAATATCCAATTTCCAACAAAAATTTTATTAAAAATTTTTTTTAAATGTTCAAAGAACTAAGTGAAACCATGCATAAAGAATGAAAACAATCACGCGCCTGGTTAAGCGTCCGACTTTGGCTCAGGTAATGATCTTGCGGTTTGTGGGTTCAAGCCCCACATCGGGCTCTGTGCTGACAGCTCAGAGCCTGGAGCCTGCTTCCAATTCTGTGTCTCCCTCTCTCTCTGTGCCCCCCCCCGGCCCCCGCCCCATTCACGCTGTGTCTCTCAATAATAAATAAACGTTTAAAAAAAAAGAATTAAAACAAGACATGATGACAGTGTCTCCTCAGATAGAGAATATCAATAAAGAATAAGTATCAAAAAGAACCATATGGATATCCTGAAGTTGAAAAGTAAAATAAGCCAAAATGAAAAGTTTACTAAAGAGGATTAACAGTACACTTGAGTTGGCAGAAGAAAGAAGCAGCCAAGTTAAAAACAGATTAATACAGATTATGTGGTCTGAAGAACAGAGAGATAAAAGAATGAAGCAAACTGAACAGAGCCTCAGAGAAATGAGTGACACCATTAAATGCACCAACATTCACATAATGGGAGTACTAGTAGGAGGGGGGAATAAAAATATTTGAAAAAAATGGCTGAAATTTCTCCAAATTTGACAAAAACATTATTTTATACATCTGAGATGAACCCAAAAAAGAACCACACTAGATCATAATCAAAATGGTGAAAATCAAAGACAACAAGAGCATCTTGAATACTGTAAGGAAAAAATGACCAATCACAGGCAAAGGAACCACAAACAACCATTGTCAGAAACAATGGAGACCAGAAAGCAGTGAGACAACATAATTCAAAGTGCTTAAATATAAAACTCTCAGCTGTCAACTTTATATCCAGTAAAACTATGTTTCAAACATGAAACTGAAATAAAAACATTCAAAAATAAACTGAGAGAATGTGTTGCTAGCAGACTTCCCTTATAGGAGATACTAAAAGAAGCTCTACAGGCTGAAAACAAATAACAACAGGCAGTATTCAGATATTTAAAAAAACAATACTGATGAAGATAATTATGTAGGTAAATACAAAAGACAGAATAATTTCATTGTTCTTTTTTTTTCCTCTTATTTAAAAAGTAGGGGCACTTGGGTGGCTCAGTCAGTTAAGCATCCAACTTCGGCTCAGGTCATGATCTCACAGCTCATGAGTTTGAGCCCCACATCAGGCTTTGTGCTGACAGCTCAGAGCCTGCTTCAGATTCTGTGTCTCTCTCTCTCTTTCTGCCCCTCCCCAACTCACACTCTGTCTCTCTCTCTCAAAAATAAATAAACATTTAAAAAATAAGTAATTGCATCAGGGGCACCTGGATGGCTTAGTTGGTTAAGCGTCCTACTCTGGATTTACACTCAGATCATGATCTCGTGATTTGTGAGTTCGAGCCCCATATTGGGCTCTGCACTGACAATGCAGAGCCTGTTTAGGGTTCTCTCTCTCCCTCTCTCTGCCCCTCCCCAGCTTGCTCTTTCTCTGTCTCTCAAAGTAAATAAATAATCTTAAAGTAATTGCATCAAACAATATGTATACAATTGTATGTTGAGCCTATAACAGAAATATATTTGACGATATCAGCAAAAAGAAAGTGTATGGAAACAAAGATGCATTGGAGTAAAAAATGACACCAGATGGTAAATCCACAAGAGAACTAGAAATAATTAGGTTAATACGGCAAAACTATAAATATGTACTCCTTTTTTCTTTCAATGCTTTTATTTACTTTTATTTATTTATTTATTTATTTATTTATTTTTAGTGTTTATTTTTGAGAGAGAGTAAACAGTGGGGGAGGGGCAGAGAGAGAGGGAGACAAAGATCCTGAAGCAGGCTCCAGGCTCTGAGCTGTTAGTGCAGAGCTGGACTTGGGACTCAAACCCACAAACTGTGAGATCATGACCTGAGCTGAAGTCGGATGCTTAACCAACTGAGCCACCCAGATACCCCTCTTCTTTCAACTCTTTTAAAAGAAATAAGATTATATAAAGTAATAATTATGACAGTGTATTCTTGAGTTTGTATAGATGTAACATGTAGAGCAATAATACCACAAAAAAAGAGGGGAGGGAATGGACCTAGATTATAAGATTAAAGTTTTGATAATTATACTGGAATGAAGTTATTGTATGTCTGAAGCAGATACTGTTAAGATGTATATTAGAAGCCCTAGAGAAAAGAACTCAAAAATGTAATTTAAAAATTATTAAATTAAAATTTTACACTAGAAAATATCCACTTAAAAGAAAGAAGACAATAAAGAAGGAATAAAGTATCAAATAACACATGAGACATATACAAAGCAAAATGGCAAATACAAATCTAAACATTAAGTTAATAACATTAAGTTTGAGTGAATTAAATCCAATTGGATTAAAATCCAATCAAAGGGCAGAGATTATCAGATTAAATAAGAAACAAAAGCCAGCTATATGCTGTCCACAGGAAACAAGCTTTAGATTCAAACATACAAATAGATGGAAAGTAAAAGGATGGGAAAATATATACATACAAACAACAACCATAAGATTGCTGGAGTGGCTGTAATAACACCAGACAAAATACATATTAAGACAATAAAGTGTTACTGGAAAAAGAAGAACATTTTATAATCATAAAATGGTCAGTTCATCAGGGAGCTATAACAATTATAAATATATGCACTTAACAAAAGGGCCCAAAAATATATGAAGTGAGAATTAATAGAAATGAAGGGAAAAACAGACAATTCAACAGTAATAATAAGAGATTTCAATACTCAACTTTCAAAAGAGGATACAACTATACAGAAGATAACAAGGATATACAATATATGATCTTGTATGTATAAAGGCCTAAACACTCCACAAAATTGCTATTAGAACTAATAAATGAATTCAGCAAAGTATCAGGGATACAAAGTCAACACACAAAAATCAGTTGCTTTTCCTTTTTTTAAAATGTTTATTTATTTTGGAGAGTGAGAGAGAGAGATAGAGTGTGAGCAGGAAAGGGGCAGAGAGAGAGGGAGACACAGAATCCAAAGCAGGGTCCAGGCTCAGAACTGTCAGCACTGGGCCATGAGATCATGACCTGAGCCAAAGTCAGACACTTAACTGGCTGAGCCACCCAGGCGTCCCAGTTGCTTTTCTATTACATGAACATTGAACAGTCTGAAAAGGAAATTACAAAACCAATTCCATTTATAATAACATCAAAAAGAAGAAAATACTTAGGGATTAACTTCAACAAGTTGGTGAAAGACTTGTACAATGAATACAAAGTGTTGCTAAAGAAATTGAAGAAGACATAAATAAATGGAAGCACATCTCGTGTACATGGATGGGAAGACTTAATATAGTTAAAATGTCGATACTACCCAAAATTATCTATAGATTGAATGCAATCCCTTCCAAAATCCCAATGACATTTTTGGCAGAAATAGAAAAACCCATCCTGAATTTCATATGGAATCTCGAAGGACCCCAAATAGCCAAAACAATCTTGAAAAAGAAAAAAACTGAAGGACTCACACTTCCTAATTTCAAAACTTGCTACAAAACTACAGTAATCAAAACATTATGGTATTGGCATAAAGATAGATGTATAGACCAATGGAATAGAATAGAGAACCTAGAAATAAATTCTCACATATATATGGTCAAATGATTTTTGACAAGGGTGCCAAGATCATTCAATGAGGACAGGACAGACTTTTCAATAAATGATGCCAGGAAAACTGGATATCCACAAGCAAAAGACTGAAGTTGGACACTCACCTAACACCACATACACGAATTAACTCAAAGTGGATAAGACCCAAAACAATGAAACTCTTAGAAGAAAATAGGACAAAAGCTTCACAACATTGGATTTGGCAAGGATTTCATGGGTAGGACACCAAAGATAAAACAAAAGAAAAAAATAAATAAATTGGACTTCATGAAAAATTTTTAAATTATGTGTCAAAATACACTGTTTACATAGTAAAAAGGCAACCCACAGAATGGAAAAAAATATTTGCAAATCATGTATCTGATAAGTGATTAACATCCAGACTATATAGAAAAGTTCTAAAACTCAACAGGAGAAAAACAACTTGATTCCAAAATGGTCAAAGGATTTGAATAGACATCTTTTCCCCAGAGGTGTACAAATGGCAAATAAGTACATGAAAAGATGCTCAACATCACTAATCATTTGGGAAATGTAAAGCAAAACTACAATGAGATACTAACCCATGCCCATTAGGATAGTTAGTGTCAAAAAAAATCCAGAAAATAACAGGTATTGCCAAGGATGTGGAGAAATTGGAATCCTCGTGCATTGTTTGTAGGAATATAAAATGGTATAGCCACTTTGGAAAACAATATGACAGTTCCTAAACAAAATAAAAATATAAATGCCATATGATACAGCAATTTCACTTCTGGGTATATACCCAAAAGAATTTAAAGCAGGGACCTCCCTGCTCCCCCATGTTCATAGCATTATTCACAATGCTCAAAGGTGGAAGCAACCCAAGTGTCCATCACCTGATGAATGGATATGCAAATTATGATATATACATACAATGAAATATTACTCAACCTTCAAAAAGAAGGATATCTGGGGGCGCCTGGGTGGCGCAGTCGGTTAAGCGTCCGACTTCAGCCAGGTCACGATCTTGCGGTCCGTGAGTTCGAGCCCCGCGTCAGGCTCTGGGCTGATGGTTCGGAGCCTGGAGCCTGTTTCCGATTCTGTGTCTCCCTCTCTCTCTGCCCCTCCCCCGTTCATGCTCTGTCTCTCTCTGTCCCAAAAATAAATAAACGTTGGAAAAAAAAATTAAAAAAAAAAAGAAGGATATCTTGGAATATGCTACCACACAGGTGAACCTTGAGGACATTATCCTAAGTGAAATAAGCCAGTCACAAAAAGATAAATATTGTATGATTCCACTGTATGAGGTACTTAGGTAGTCAAAATCATAAAGACAAAAAATAAAATGGTAGCTGCCAGGGGTGGGGGGTGGATAATGAGGGAGTTATTGTTTACCAGGTATAGCATTTCAGTTTTACGAGATGAAAAGAGTTATGGGGATGAACGATGGTGATGGTTATACAACAATTTGAATGTATTTAATACTACCAAACTGTATGCTTACACATGCTTAAGATGGTAACTTTTGTGATATGTGTATTTTACCACAACTTTTGAAAAGTGCAAAGAAAGAACTAATAAATGAGTTCAGCAAAGTCACAGGATATAAGATCAATATAAAAATATTAATTGTATACTAATACACTACTAATCAATATTCAAAATATAAAAGAAAACAACTCCTTTTATAATAACATCAAAAGGAATAAAGTGCTTAGGTATAAATTTAACAAAAGAAGTACAAGAATTATACACTGAAAACTACAGTTAAAGAAGAATTAAACAAGTGGAAAGATATCCCTCATTCATGTTTATGAAGACAAAAGATTCTTAAGATGACAATACTCCCCAAATTGGTCTACATATTCAACATAATCCAAAATCCCAGATCTCTTCTTTGCAGAAATTAACAAGTTGACACTAAAAAAAATGTAAATTCAAGGAACTCACAGTAACCAAAACAATTTTGAAAAAAAGAACAAAGTTGTAGATTCACGCTTCCCTATTTCAAAATTTATTACAAAACTACAGTAATCAAGACAGTGGTTTACTGGCATAAGGATAGACATATAAATTAATGGAGTACAGTTGAATGTCCAGAAATAAACTTTTCCACTTGTGGTAGATTTAATTTTGACAACAGTACCAGGACAATTCAATGGGGAGAGATAGGCTTTTCAGCAAAGAGTTCTGTGACACTGGATATCGACATGCAAAATTATGAATTAGGATCTCTACCTCACATCATATATAAAAATTAACTCAAAATGTATTATCACAGACCTAAATATAAGAGCTCAAATTGTAAAACCCTTAAAGATAACAGGTATAAATATTCATGACCTCAGGTTAGGCAATGGTTTCTTAGATATGATGCCAAAAGTGTTAAGTGCCAAAAAGATTAACTGGACTAGATCAAAACTTCAAGCTGGTGTTCTGGAGACAATGCTGTGAAGAAAGTGAAAATACCATCCACAGAATATTTGCAAATCATATATCCAATAAGGATATATTATCCAGAATATATAAAGAATTCTTACAGCTAAACAATAAAAGAAAAATACTTTAATTTTTTAAATGAGCAGAAGATTTGAACAGACATTTCTCCAAAGAAGATATGCAATTAAGCAGAAAGCACATAAAAGATGCCCACCATCACGGATCATTAGGAAAATGCAAATCAAAAATACAATGACATGGATGGAGCTAGAGAGCATAATGCCAAACAAAAGATGTCCGTCAGAGAAAGACAAATACCATGTGATTTCACTCATGTAGAATTTGAGAAACAAATAAAAAGAAACATACCCCCAAAAAGACTCATAGCTATAGAGAACAGATGGTTACCAGAGGGGAGGTGGGTGGGGGGGTGGGTGAAATAGGTGAAGGGGATTAAAAGTACACTTATCTTGATGAGCAGTGATAGCAAATACTAAATAGAATTGTTAAATCACTATGTTGTACACCTGAAACTAACTTCTTTTTGTAATTTTTTTTATGTTTACTTATTTTTGAGAGAGAGGGAGACAGAGAATACAAAGCAGGCTTCAGGCTCTGAGCTGTCATCACAGAGCCCAATGCGGGGCTGTAACCCACGAACTGTGAGATCACCACCTGAGCCAAAGTCTGATACTTAACTGACTGAGCCACCCAGGTGCCACCACCTGAAACATAATTTAACACTGTATATTAACTATGCTGGAATTAAAATTTAGAGCAATACATAAATATATATCATAAAAAAATTAAAAAATGAAAGATGTCCTTCAGATTGAAAGGAAATGACACCAAATAGATAAATTAATGACCACCTGTAAAGGTAATTACATAGGTAATATAAAAAGTGGCATAAGTATATTTTTTCTCATTTCTTCCTTTAACTGATTTATTTTTTTTAAGATTTTATTTTTAACTAATTGCTGTACCCAACATGGGGCTTGAACTCACAACCCCAAGATTAAGAATCACATGCTCCATGGACTGAGCCAGCTAGGCACCCCTCACTTAACTGATTTAAAAGACCACTGCGTAAAGCAAAAATTATGAAATTGTGTGTTGGTGTTAGAATGAAGGTATAATATATGTGACAATATTACAATGGAGGGAGGAAAGAAGAGAAATATATTGGAGCAATCTCTCTATATTCTACTGGAATTATTTAGTATTAATTTGAAGTAGTGTGTCGATTAAGATGTACATTGCAATCCACAGAGCAACCACTATGAAAATTACCAAAAATATAGTTAAAAAAATTAAAATGCTACATTGGAGAACATCTGTTTAACACAATAGAAGAGTAAAAGAGGAAAAAGCAAAAAATAAAAAAGGTATGAAACATCTAAACATAACTACATCAAATGTAAATGAATTGAACAATCAAAAGGCAGAGATTGTCAGATTGGGTAAAAAGCATGAATTGTGTACCAGAGATATGCTTTAGATTCAAAGACTCAAATAGATCCAAAAGAAAAGAATAGAAAAAATCTACAATGCAAACAGTAGCCATATGAGAATTGTAATGGCTATAATAATATCAGACAAAATAGACTTTAAGACAAGTAATGTTATTAGATAAAAAAGAATGTTTTGTAGTGTTAAAGGGTCAATTCATTGTGAAGATATGCCAATTATAGACATATGTACTCCTAACAATGCCCTAACAAATTATAAACATATGTACTCCTAACAAAGTGCATGAAGCATAAAACGATAAAACTTAAGAACAAAATATACTTCAACAGTAATAGTTGAAGTATTCAATACCCTATTCTCAATAATGGCCAGAACAGCTAGACAGAAAATCAGCAAAAATATGGAAGACTTGAGCAACACTGTCAACCAATCTGACCTGACCTGATAAAAATGATGAATTTAAATCCTTTATACACAAAAATTACTCAAAATGGATAATAGATAAAAATGTAATGTTTAAAATTATAAAACTTACAAAAGGAAACATGAGAAAATTTTTATGAATTGGGGTTAGGTGAAGATTTTAAATTTTTTTTTAACGTTTATTTATTTTTGAGACAGAGAGAGACAGAGCATGAACAGGGGAGGGGCAGAGAGAGAGGGAGACACAGAATCAGAAGCAGGCCCCAGGCTCTGAGCCATCAGCCCAGAGCCCGACACGGGGCTCGAACTCACGGACCGTGAGATCGTGACCTGAGCCGAAGTCGGACACCCAACCGACTGAGCCACCCAGGCGCCCCAGGTGAAGATTTTATAGATACAACAGCTAAAGCACAATGCACTTAAAAAAATGGATTTCATCAAAATACCAAATTTGCACTTCAAAAGCCACCATTAAGAAACTGAAAGACAAGCCACAGGAAATATTTATAAATCATATATCTGATAAAGGACTTGTATCCAGAATATATAAAGAACTCTTGCAACTTGTAACAAAACCAACAACCAATTTAAAAATGAGTGAAAGAGGGACACCTGGCTGGTTCAGTTGGTAGAACATCCAACTCTTTTTTTTTTTAATATTTATTTATTTTGAGAGAGAGAGCGAGTAGGGGAGGGGCAGGGAGAGAGGGAGAGAGATCATCTCAAGCAGGCCCTGTGCTGTCAGCACAGAGCCCAATGAGAGGCTTGATCCCATGAACCATGAGGTCACAACCCCT
Source organism: Prionailurus viverrinus (assembly GCF_022837055.1). Lineage (NCBI taxonomy): Eukaryota > Metazoa > Chordata > Mammalia > Carnivora > Felidae > Prionailurus > Prionailurus viverrinus. Next base: position 43,910,599 of record NC_062579.1, on the reverse strand, counting down.
GCCAAGATCAAGAGCCAGATGTTCAACTGACTGAGCCACCCAGGTGTCCCAAACATGCAACTCTTGATCTCAGGGTCGTGAGTTCAAGCCCACATTGGGTGTGGAACCCACTTAAAAAAAATCACTCTCTAAAAATGACTAAAAGATGTGAATAGACATTTTGCCATAGAAGATATAAGATTGGAACATAAGCACATGAAAAGATTTTCAAGTTGAGTAATCATTAGGGAAATGCAAATTTAAACCACGATGAAATATCACTCCACTCAGAATGATTGAAAAAAGGTAGACAATAACATATGTAGGTCAAGCTGTGGAGAAATTGGAATTCCCTCCTAAACTGCTGGTGGGAACTAAAATGGTTAGTTACTTTGGAGATTAGTTTGGCATTTTCTTAAAATGTTAAACATAAATGTATCATTAAGATTCATTTATTTCACTGCTACATACCTACCCAAAAGCATCAAAAACATATATCCACACAAAGACTTGGACATGAATGTTCATAGAAGCATTATTCATAATAGTTAAAAAGTGGAAATAACTCAAATATCTGTCAACTGGTAGATGGATAAACTAGAGGTATATCCATCAGTGAAATATCACTCAGCAGTAAAATCCAACAAATTACTGATACATGCCAGAGCATGTAAAATCATTATGCTATGTGGTAGTGAAAGAAATCAAAGAAGGAAAGTTCATGGACTGGAAGACTTACATTGTAAAGCTGTCGTTTCTCCTCACATTGACCTATAGGTTTAATGTAATTTCTGTAGGAAGAAAGATTTTTTTAATGCAAGATTTTTTTTTTTTGTGGACATAGATGAACTTATTCTAAAATTTATATTGAAAGGCACAGGTCTTGGGGCGCCTGGGTGGCGCAGTCGGTTAAGCGTCCGACTTCAGCCAGGTCACGATCTCGTGGTCCGTGAGTTCGAGCCCCGCGTCCGGCTCTGGGCTGATGGCTCAGAGCCTGGAGCCTGTTTCCGATTCTATGTCTCCCTCTCTCTCTGCCCCTCCCCCGTTCATGCTCTGTCTCTCTCTGTCCCAAAAATAAATAAACGTTGAAAAAAAAAATAAAAAAAAAAAGAAAGGCACAGGTCTTACAGTAGCTAAAACAATCTTGATAAAGAAGAAAAAAGTGTAGGAATCACTCTACCCAATATTGAGGCATAGTATATAGCTAAAGTAATCAAGACAGTGGCGGTATTTGCTAAGGTATAAACACATTGGTTAATGGAAGAAAATAAAGAACCCAGAAACGGAGCCACACAAATACAGTCAACTGGTTGTTGACAGAGGAGCAGAAACAATTCAGTTGACAAAGGATAGCCTTTCAACAAATGGTAGTGGAGCAATGGGACACCCGTAAGCCAAAAACAAAACAAAAGCAAAACCTCCTTGATCTAAACCTCACACCTTATACAAAAATTAACTCAAAATAGATCATAGTCTTAAAATATAAACATAAAATTATATAAGTTTTAGAAAAAATACAAAGTCTTCAGGAACTAGAGTTAGGCAGACTTTTTAGACTTATAACCAAAAGCACAGTTCATAGAAGGAAAAATTAATAAATTGGACCTCCTTAGAACTAAAAACTTTTGCCAGTTGAGGCTCTCTTCTTCCCTCCTTCACTGTCCCATCCACCCCTCAGCCCCAATCCCCCACTCCTCCCCAGTAGACCTTCCTGCCAGGACTCAGTGCCTGGCACCAGGCTTCCAGTTGCTAGGCTCCCCTGTGGCCACAGGGCACGGAGTTGGCCAGCACCTGCGGGAGGGGAGTTGGGAGATAGGGCCAGCTCAGGAAGCCACCTGGTGCTGCTAATAACAGGGAGCAGCTGCAGCCTGGGTGGTCGAGCGCTCAGCAAGCGGGGTAGAGTCGATTGTACAGCGTTCCACAGTGAACAGCCCAGGGAGAAACAGTAAAGTCATGGAGCCTAGCTGAAATGAACTGGCCTCCTTGAGCATGCCCAAGCCCTGGTGCCAGGCCTGTGTCCCAGCACTGAGGGCTTCCTCATCCATGAAGGCTTTGATCCCAGGCTGGATGTAGGCCCCTACTCCTGGGCTATGGAGCACCTTCTTTGTAAGAAGACAATGTTTGCTTATTTGGCACATGAAGCTGAGCTACAGGCACTGACCTTGACCCTGGAAACTTCAAGATATTTTTTGATCATGCTGAGAAAAATGAGCCTTGGCCTCCAGGCCCGATAAGGCAAACATTCCTCCTATGTAGAATAGTGCCGGTTCCGGAGGACTTGAATGCCTGCAACCCCAGGGGGATTAGCAAAAAGCAGTCTTGTTTTCCTGCTCAGAACAGAGTGGCTGCCTTGAACGCCTCTCATTATGATTCACACCAACTTGAAGAAATAGTTCAGCTGCTGTGTGCTGGCCTTTCTCCTATTTGTGGTCATCTGTGTGTGGCAGGAGAAGAAAGAGAGTAACTATGATTCCCTTAAATTGCAAACCAAAGGATTCCAGATGTTGAGAAGTCTGGAGAAACAGTCTGTGACTTCAAGCAGCAACCAGGCTCTCAGCAGTTCCCAGGACCCAGCTAAGGCCAAGCCAGAGGCCTCCTTCCAAGTGTGAAACAAGAACAGCTCTTCCAAAAACCTTATCACCAGGCTTCAGAAAATCTGGAGAAATTATCTGAACTTTAAGAAGTACAAAGTATCTTATAAGAGGCCAAGGCGGGGGGGGGGGGGGGGGGGGCCAAGTTCAGTGCAGAGGCCCTGTGCTGCCACCTCTGGGACCATGTGAATGTATCCATAGTAGAGGCCACAGATTTTCCCTTTAGCCTCTCCAAATGGGAGGGTTTTCTGCCCAAGGAGAACATTGGAACCAAGGCTGGGCTGTGGGGCAGGTATGCTGTTGTCTCATCAGCAGGATCTCTGAAGTCCTCCCAGATGGGCCAAGAAATAGAGATCATGATGCAGTCCTGGGGTTTAGTGGGGTGCCCACAGCCCATTTCCAACAAGATGTGGGCATGAAAACCACCATTTGCCTGATGAACTCTCAGTTGGTCACCACTGAAGGCACTTCCTCACAGACAGTTTATACAGTGAGGGAATCCGAATTGTGTGAGACCCATCTGTTTACCATTCAGATATACCACAGTGGTACCAGAGCCCTAACTACAGCTTCTTTGGGAACTGTAAGAGCTGTTAGCAAGCTGCATCCTGATCAGCCCTTTTACAACCTCTAGCCCGAGATGCTTTGGGAGCTGTGGGACGTCATTCAGAAATCTCTCCAGCAGAGATTCAGCCAAATCCCCCATCCTCTGGGATGCTTGGCATCATCATCATCATGATATTGTGTGACCAGGTGGTTATTTACAAGGTCTTCTTGTCCAAGCACAGACCGACCTGTGCTACTACTACCAGAAGTTTTTTGGCAGCATCTGCACAATGAGCACCTACCACCTGCTCCTCTTTGAGAAGAATTTGGTGAAGTACCTCAACCAGGGCACAGACGAGGTCATTAACCTGCTTGGGAAAGCTACAGTGCCTGGCTTCTGGACAATTTGCTACTGAGCATTAGCTCCCTGGTCAGGTCCCCTTGCTCTTCTCCACCAAGCCTGGGCAGACCACATTCCTGAATGATCCCAGCCTGCACTATGGGACTTCTGTCAGCAAAAGCCCCAGGATGCAGGAGCCCAGTGGCAAGAAGCCAGGTCCAGCCTGCCATGTAGCTGCAGAGGCGTGTGAGCCCAAATCCTCCTACCACACACATGTACACATATCTAGCATTCTTTTCCACACACTGGTGAATGCAAGATCCACCTTTCCCACCAGGGCATCCCAATAGCACTGGAATGGTGCTATTCTCACAAACCAGCTCTCTCTATTGCTTGAAATCTGTAACTAGACATTGATTTCATGTGTTAGAGAAATTCTCCCAAATTATGATTGTGCCCTGGTATAGGGTGGCTCTGGGGGGCCAGCAAGTAGCCTGGGACATAGGAAACATGCTCGATTCCTCCAGAGCAAAGTTGCCCCCAAGGTCCATGTCCCTGGGAGAGGTGGTGTGCCTATCACTCTAGCAGGTTTGGTGTGTTCTTAGCCTGGGTGCTTATAGGCAAAGGATGTTGATGAACCCACAGCCATTTCCATATAGAGATTAGAAGGACACAAAGGCAAAGTCTCAATCCTCCAGTTCCTCACAGTTCAGTGGGAGAGAGACAGGGGGATTCGGTCTGCTCAGTGTATGGGGGATGTATGGAAAGGCTGACTTGCCATTCTATCTGCCTGCACACTTGGGAGGGGCCACATACTTGCTGTGTCTGTGGGTCGGAGAGGGCATCACAGAGCTGGGGCTGTGGAGGAGATTTTAGAGGAAGAGGAGAAACATGTCAGGCAGATTTTGAGTCACTTGAATTATGTTTTTCTTTCTGCCTTTATTGCCTGTATTTATTCTCTAAGGTCTGCCTGAACTTAAAGGCTCAGATTATTTTTTGAGGAAACCACTACCCCTGTGTGAGGCAGCAAGTGCAGCCCCATGGCAGACACTAGGCAAGACAGATGCCAAAAGCCTGATTTGTCCAGGCTCAGCCTAGCCTGACCCTACCCTGCAGCTGGGTTTGCACACCATGTCCACTGCTTCCTTGTTAATGCCCATCCCATGCCATCCTGACTGCCATCTTGTTTTTCCCCTTTAAAGTAGTAGTTTTTTTCCCCTTTCTCTAATTACTTTCAGGTGTTTTCTACTTTAAAAGTATCCTGACCCGACAGTTTGTTTGACCTTCATGGGCCTATTGTGGAATGTCCCTCTGGAGTGGGGATGTGGTTCCTCAGAATTTAAAATCACTCTCAGAAGTCAGACCCTTACAGATCATAACTCCTTATCAGACCACCATGCCCTGCACCCCTCCAGCAAGGGAGCAACGTCAGTCTCCAGACAATTCTTACTACCATGGTCTGCAAACATGCTTCCGGGTAGTTTTGCTACCCCCTCCCTGAGTGGAGCACCACATTGGACTGGTCTGGCCCCCAATGCAAAGAACGTAAAGGACTCACTCGTGGTCACAAAGTAATGCTGTAGACAATGGAGTACTACGTGGCAATGAGAAAGAAAGAAATACGGCCCTTTGTAGCAACGTAGATGGAACTGGAGAGTGTGATGCTAAGTGAAATAAGCCATACAGAGAAAGACAGATACCATATGTGTTCACTGTTATGTGGATCCTGAGAAACTTAACAGGAACCCATAGGGGAGAGGAAGGAAAAAAAAAAAAAAGAGGTTAGCGTGGGAGAGAGCCAAAGCATAAGAGACTCTTAAAAACTGAGAACAAACTGAGGGTTGATGGGGGGTGGGAGGAAGGGGAGGGTGGGTGATGGGCATTGAGGAGGGCATCTTTTGGGATAAGCACTGAGTGTTGTATGGAAACCAATTTGACAATAAATTTCATATATTAAAAAATAAACAAAATAAAATAAAATAAATTAAATTTTAAAAAAAAGTAATGCTGTAGAGCCAGGGCTCCTAGACCCAGGATTCTGGACTCCTGGCCTCATGTGCTTAAGGGCCTCTTAAACATGAGCTCTAGACCAGCCGTCTGGGAGCTGGAGTGCTCACTTGCTGCCAAATCCTTGGCTTATATAAGCAGTAGAAAGAGCTCTGAAGGGAGAAGCCCTGGGTTTTCAAATCGATGATCCCCTGTTTACTAGCTGTGGCACCATGGACATATTCTCCTGAGACTGTTTCCACATCTGTAAAACAGAGGTGATGAGCCTACCTCAGGACTGTTGTGAGGGTTACATGAAACAGTTTTCCTGGTTCTGTACTTGGCACATAGCAGGTGCTCTGTACATTGTGGTTTCCTTCCTTCCTTCCTTCCTTCCTTCCTTCCTTCCTTCACTAAGGATCTGCTCTGTGCTCATACCTGGGGAGGAAATTGCTTTGAGGGAGGCCAGAGAGGGGGTCCTGTCCTCAAGGAATTAACCATCCTATTGGGAGACAACAACTCCCCTGCCTGGAACACCCGGGAAAACATCTGAGGTAGTAGAGGGTGAAGAACATGCCTCTCCTCTACTACCTCCTCCCTGCATGCAGCTCCTGCCTGATTCTGCTTGGGAACTGGTGGAGCACTTGGGCCACTTACTGCTATGTGGAGCGAATCTTTTCCACCTCTCTGGGACCATGAATTCCTGGCTTGCTTTTTATAAAAAGTAATCTCTACACTCAATATGGGGCTTAAACTCATAACCCTGAGATCAAGAGTTGCGTGCTCTACTGACTGAGCCAGCCAGGCACCTCTCCGGCTTGTTTTATGCTCTGATTGATGCACTCACTGCAATCTTTGAATCACAAACAGTGAGTGAGAGGAAGGTGGCATTCCATCAGCAAGAGATAGACATTCGTGTGGACACTGAGATGCTAGCTTTTAATTATTATTAATATAAGGGATCAGATTAAGTGTGATTCTAGGTCTACAGAACTTTTAATTCCATGTTCTCTCTATACGGAAACTAATAAATTGCAAATACGATAGGGGTATTATTGTTGGTCTGGTGAGATGTTTAATATTTGTGACAGATAACTTAAAAATGATGACTGAATGCTACAGGAAAGTCCCTGTCCATAAGGGATTCTGTCTTCATCGGTAGCCATCTATGCATCCTATATCATGAGGTTCCCCAATCCTTCCACCAATCACATAAGCTATTCACATTGGTTTGGAGACCTCAATCTCAGAAGCTTCTGAAACATGCCTAATCTAATTCTGAATTACCCAAAGATTATGTAAAAATTTTCAATAAATGGCATTTAAAAAAATACTTTTAGGGGCGCCTGGGTGGCGCAGTCGGTTAAGCGTCCGACTTCAGCCAGGTCACGATCTCGCGGTCCGTGAGTTCGAGCCCCGCGTCAGGCTCTGGGCTGATGGCTCAGAGCCTGGAGCCTGTTTCCGATTCTGTGTCTCCCTCTCTCTCTGCCCCTCCCCCGTTCATGCTCTGTCTCTCTCTGTCCCAAAAATAAATAAATGTTGAAAAAAAAATTTAAAAAAAAAAAAAAAAAAAATACTTTTATCAGTTGAAAGAAAGCCCATGTGAAGAGGATGAAATTAGAATGTGGGCAAAATACATGAATAGACATTTCTCCAAAGAGGATATACCATAGCAAATAAAATAAACACATGAAAATATGTTCAGTATCATTAGCCATTAGGGAAATGCAAATTAAAACCACAGTGAGATATCATTACACAGCTATCAGAATGGCTAATATAAGAAGTAATGATAATACCACATGCTGGGGGTATGTGGAGAAACTGGATCATTCAAATGGTGGTTTTGGAAATGTAAAATGCTACATCCACTTTGGAAAACAATTTGTCAGGTTTTTTTTTTAAGAAGGTCCAATGCAGGGCTTGAACTCAAAACCCTGAGATCAAGACCTGAGCTGAGATCAAGAGTCAGATGCTTAATTGACTGAGCCGCCCAGACATCCCCAATTCATCAGTTTCTTTAAAAATAACTATACAACCCAGAAATTGCACTCTTGGGCATTTATCGCAAAGAAATGAAATTTTATATACCCACAGAAACCTGTACATTAATGTTTATAGCATCTTTATCCTTAATACTCCCAAATTAGAAACAACCCCGATGTCTTTCAACAGATGAATTGTTCAAGTATTGCACATACATACCATGGAATTCTACTGACCAATAAAAAGCAACAAACTTTAGATAACACACAATAAGTTGGATGAATCTTAAGGGAATTATGCTAAGTTAAAAAAGCCAGTCCCAAAATATTACATGCTATGTGACATTGTTGAAATGACAGAATTATGGAAATGGAGAACAGATTAGTGACTTCCAGGAGTTAGGAACATGGATTGGGAAGAGGGTGGGTGTGGTTATAAAAGACAATATGAGGGATCCTTGTGGTGATGGAACTGTTTTTTATCTTGACTCGGTCAGTGTCAGTATCCTGGCTGTGATGTTGTATTATATTTTGCAAGATAATACCATTAGGAGAACTAGGTAAAATGTTCGAGGGATCCCTCTGTTTTACTCCTTACAACTGCATGTGAATCTACAACAATATCAATCTTAAAAGTTGAATTAAAATAAAAACTATGCTAAGGAAAGAAGCAAATTACAAAAGACCACTAAATTCCATTTGTATGAAATGTCCAGCAAGGCAAATCTATGGAGATAGAAGTAGATAAGTGGTTGCCTTCAGGGTGGGAATGAGGAGTGACTACATGTGAGCACAAGGGATCTTTCTGGGGCAATGAAAATATTCTAAAACTCAATTGTGATGATAGTTGCACAACTCTGTAAATGTACTAAATATTAAATTCTATACTTAACAATGGATGAATTTTATGGTATGTAAATTATACCTCAACAAAAAAAATTAGAATAAGTTTCTGTATATGTAAAATTTTTGCAAAATAAAGTATTTATTTTAAAAATTGAGTACTGTCGGGGCGCCTGGGTGGCTCAGTTGTTTAAGGATCCGACTTCAGCTCAGGTCATGATCTCACAGTTCATGAGTTCTGTGCTGACAACTCAGAGCCTGGAGCCTGCTTCAGATTCTCTCTCTCTCTCTCTGTCTCTCTCTCTCTCTCAAATAAACATTAAAACATAGCTTTGTATGATGGCAGATGTTAGCTACACTTGTGAGCAGAACGTAATGTATAAACTTAAGTCACTGAGTTGTATACCTTAAACTAATGTAACATTGTGTCAACTATACTCAAATGAAAAAAAAAATTTTAAGAAAATGAAACAAAAATGTTTTTGAAAAGTATTTAATGAATGAGGCATTCTCATAGTATAATGAGTGAAAAAAGTATATATATTATATATTTATAATATATAAAAGTATATATATTATATAAATAATATATACAATTAGTGATATTATTAGATATATTATTAGATGTATATACTAATATATTATACTGTACTATACTATTATTAGGTATATTATTAGATATATACATTATATACAATATATAATACATATATAATGTAATAGAGAAAATTGAGATTTGAGAGGTTAGGAAGAAAAAAGCCAAAATCATAACAAACATAACAGTGGTAATATCTGAATGGTAAGAGTAAAAATCACTTCAGTTTTTATCTTTTGTTTTCTTTATACTTTTCTGTTGCATTTTTTACATTTTCTTAATGATAATGAACTTGAGCTTTTGAAGTAAGAATGAAATCATAAATTTTATTTTAAAATTAAAAGAAGTGGAGGGGCGCCTGGGTGGCGCAGTCGGTTAAGCGTCCGACTTCAGCCAGGTCACGATCTCGCGGTCCGTGAGTTCGAGCCCCGCATCGTGCTCTGGGCTGATGGCTCAGAGCCTGGAGCCTGTTTCCGATGCTGTGTCTCCCTCTCTCTCTGCCCCTCCCCCGTTCATGCTCTGTTTCTCTCTGTCCCAAAAATAAATAAAAAACGTTGAAAAAAAAATTAAAAAAAAAATTAAAAGAAGTGGATAAAAGCAGAGACTACCATATTTTAAAACATATTTAAGTTAGAGTGGGAGAGAGCCAAAGCATAAGAGACTCTTAAAAACTGAGAACAAACTGAGGGTTGATGGGGGGTGGGAAGGAGGGCAGGGTGGGTGATGGGTGTTGAAGAGGGCATCTTTTGGGATGAGCACTGAGTGTTGTATGGAAACCAATTTGACAATAAATTTCATATATTAAAAAAAAAAAGAAAATTAAACTCAACCAAAAAAAAAACATTTAAAACGTAGAATAGCATTGTACTGGCATGAGAAATAAATATAGAATAAATAAGTAGAAACAGATCTTTGTACATGAGAATTTAATATATGATATGGGGGCTTCACCAAATAGTAAAGGAAGAATTCGACCATAATTGTCTCAGTTACAATGGTAACCAAGAGTGCTACTATGACAGGCACTAGGTTAGGTGTTTTTACATGCATTTTCTCTTTTACCTATTATAACCTTTTGAGAGGTAGGTAAAATTAGCCCCATTTTAGAGATGAGGGAGGGAACTAAAGCCCCTAGACACTAAAGTGTTTGCCCAGAGTCACATAGAAAAATAGTAGAGGGGAACCTGGGTGGCTCAGTCTGTTGAGTGTCCAACTCTTGGTTTCAGCTCAGGTCATGATCTCATGGTTCACGAGATCAAGCCTTACATCGGCCTCTACACTGGCCGTGGGAAGTCTACTTGGAATTCTCTATCTCCCTCTCTTTGCCCCTTCCCCACTCATTCTCTCTCTCTCTCTTTCTCTCAATAAATACATAAACATTAAAAAAAAAAAAGAAAAGAAGTAGTAGGACCTAGATTGGAACCCAGTATGTCAGGCTCCCAAGTCTGTATTCTTTGCTACTGTGTTCTATGTATATAAAGTTTATGTCAGGGTGTCTAGAATACAAGAGGCATTTAGTAAATGTTGTTCCTATGAGTAACTTATAGTTTGCTGCATATACTATAATATATATATATATATATATATATATATATACACATATATACATGTATATATATATAATGCTTGTGTGTAGTATATATAATAATGTAAATACTACTAATAGTAATAAAGCTGTCTTGTAATTGAGATTGAGGAACTTCCATGGGAAATTAGTACTCCTGTGGTTGTACAAAATTAATCCCCAATGGAATCATATAATTTAAAAAATAACACATGATGAGCATTACTAAATATTGGTTGATTTAATAATTACTATTTCCTGTTATCTCATTAATGAGCCTCTGACTCTTTGGACACTGTCCTCTCTTTCACGTAATTCATTCGAGGCTGGTTGAATAACAGTGTTGGCCAAAAGATGGAGCTAGCATTTCCTTTGGAATATCCTGCCATAGCCTCATTTGTTCAGCAAACATTTTTTGAGCATCCATTCTGCCATGCACCACACTAAGGTTAGAGAAACATGAAAAATTGCAAGTTAACATTAATGAGAATAATCCAAACCAACAAAAAATCTCACATCCCTAGGAAATTAAATGTTCTCCCCTCTGTGAGGCCTTCTCTGAGTCTCCCAGGTGAATTTAGTCACTGTTTCCTTAGAGCACCCAAAACAACCTATTCAACTTGTAAAGTTACATCCTTCTCATTTTATTAGTCTTTCAGTGATCCTGCCTGTCTTCCACACTTGACTCCTTTAGGAGCTCCTTTAAGTCAGTTTTTCTCTCATAGTAATCAGGATGTGACTGGTACAATTCAGCTTTGGAAGATTTTTGTTGAGTTTTTTTCTTGGTTTGGGGGATTTTTTCCATGACCTGGTTGATGCATTCAGTCAGTCCCCTAATAAATGTTTACTGATATGTCCTCTAGGCCATGTACTATGCTAGATAGTTTATAATAAATATTAATAAGAAACAAGACAATAGATGAGGCCAAACAAGGCCCTAGATATCATTGGAACTCACATGGGTTCTTGAATATGTTTTCAGTCAAGCATTTGAACCTTATTTATTGTATTTTTCAAATCTTCTGTGATTTTAAATGTATCTAAGGCACATTTTACATGTCATAGCTTAATGGTAGTATGCTAAATTCTTCTACTATAATTGCATTTCAGTTCATTTTTGTCTATTTTTGCTTCATATTTTGCCAACAAAATAAGATGGAAAGATTAAAAATAAAAGAATGGGCAAAGGTAAATCAATCAAGGAAGTATACATCACAAGAAAGAAGCATTATTAATAAATAATATAGTCCCCAAGGCAAAAAAACATTGAGGGCAAAGGAAAATATTTTATATGGATAGAAGATATAAACTCTGAATTGTGCACTTTATAATACAGCATCAAAAAGTATAAAATAGATTATAAAGTATGAATAAATTTTCCACATGGAGAATGTATGGGCAGGGAGGAGGGTATAAACTGTTCTTTCTGTGTGGCCCAGAAAGATACCTCCTGGAAAGGTCAGTCATTTAGAACTTTGTTTGTTTGTTTGTTTGTTTGTTTGTTTTAAGTGTTTTTTGTTTTTGTTTTTGTTTTTTGAGGGAGAGAGTGCACATGCACACAAGAGGCAAAAGGGGGGGTGGTCGGTGCGGGACAGATGATCTGAAGCGGGCTCTGCCCACAGACAGCAGAGAGCCCAATGTGGGGCTTGAACTCATGAGCCTGAGATCACGACCTGAGCCACCCAGGCACCCCTAGAACTTAGTTTGTAAAGAAGCAACAGGGCTTGTTGGCATGTTCTGCAGGCCCAGAAACATCCTGGAGTTGAGAGAAATGACAGCTGGGCTTGAAGAAAGAGTAATGGCAGTAGGGCTGCCTGTGCTGTTGTGATCTTTCCAGGTGAGGAAACAGCAGGTTAGAGATTCAAAGCCAGGTTCTTTCCAGGGCATCATACAGCCTCCTGGTAGTAGTAACTGGATCAGAGTCCCTACAGATTCATTCCACGTGCCACTCAGAAAAGACCATCCCTTGCTTTAAGGGCCAGCTTTCTGAAGTCTCACACAGCTCCAATAATTATGAATGATCATTGTCTTGTGGGTCTTTCAGGGAGCTAAGGACATAGACTTTGTACTGATGTATTTTTTTCATCTTTCTTCCTCTTTCTGCATCTTGGTGCCTAGAATGGTAAGACATATTCAGTTCATGAAATTCAAGTCAAATACTCATCAATGAGTACTTATTTATTTTAATTAATGGATTTCTTATCTTGAGGAATGGCCCTATCACCTAGCCATCTGCTCAAGTCAGAATTCTAGGAATCTTAGGCTCTTCCTTTTTCTTTACCCCCTTCCCATAACATGCATGACCAAATCCTATGGATATATCTACTCAGTAGCTCTTGTCTTTGTCCCCTGGCCCTCTCCAACCCCTGAGCCAGTGCCTTTGTTCATACCTCTTCAGGCACAGATTGCTGCAGTTGCCTCCCAACTGGCATACATGCCTCTTCTCTCTTACCCTATGAGCCAGTCAATATCACTGTCCTGCTGATAATCCCTAAGTATCTTCTTGTATTTTCAGAATGAAAGTCCAAATTCCTTAATACTGTTTTTGAGACACTTAATAATCTGACCTTTTTTTTTTAGTTTTATTGAGAAAAATTGATATACATCACTGTATAAGTTTAAGGCATACAACATGATGGTTTCATTTACATGTATTGTGAAATGATTGCCACAATGTTTAGTTAACATCCATCATTTCATACAGGTATAAAGAAAAAGAAAAACTTTCTCCTTATGATGAGAATTCTTAGAATCTACTCTCTTAACTTTTCTATAGACCACATAGCAGTGCTAACTACAGTCATGTACATTATCTCCAGTACTCATTTATCTTATAACTGGAAGTTTATACCTTTTGACTACCTTCCTCAAATTCCCCCTCCCCTTCTGCCACCCTCCCACCTCTGGTAACTACAACTCTGATCTCTTTTTCTATGAGTTGTTTTTTTTAAGATTCTACTTGTAAGTGAGATCACGCAGTATTTGTCTTTCTCTGTCTGACTTATTTCACTTAGCATGATGTCTCCACGTTCCTCCATATTACTGCAAATGATAGGACTTCCTCATTTTTTATGGTTGAATAATATTCGTTGTATTTGTATATATACCACAACTGCTTTATCCACTCATCCATCAGTGGACACTTAGGTAGTTTCCATGTCTTAACTATTGTAAATGCTGCTGTAGTGAACATGAGGGTGCAGATATCTTTTTGAGTTATGGAACCTACTATATCATACTGAACTCCACACCTCTATGCCTTCACATATACTGTTCCCTCAACTAGAACATCCTTCCCCGCTTTTTTTTTTTTTTTTTTTTACTAATTTCTACAGGCCCTTTGAAACCCAGCTCCTGCTATTTTTTCAGGATACCCTCCCTCACTCCTTTAGCCTAGCCCTCTCCTGTGCTCTTGTAGCACCCTGTACATTCTTCTATCTTGGTACTTATCACACTCTCCTGTCATTGTTGAGGCACATGCCTGTCTCCTCTACCACCTAGACCGCAATAACCAAAGGCGAAGATGCTTTAACTTTATTCTACTGAAATTGTCAAAACCTGGCCCGTGATAGGTTCTTAGCTTAATAAGTGTTTGTGAAAGGAATAAATGAGCTTTTTTACCTTAATAATTATGCTTTTATTTTCTAGATACATGGTTCAGTGGCCTGGTGGCCGAATCCTGCATCGCCATGAGCTAGACACTTTCCTTGCACAGGCAGTATCTACCCAGCTTTATGAGCCAGATCAACTTCAAGAACTCAAGGTGATTTGATTTAACCTAACTTAAAATCTTTCTTTTATGAGCTCAATGCTTTCCTTTTGGTCTTTTTTTTTCCCCTGGTGCTGAGGAGAAGAGTAAGTTCTACAGACAAATGTTTGATTTACTTTAGCCAATCATGTATGTTTATTGATAAAACCAAGAGGTACCTGCACCACTGCTCCCATACTGATAGGTGAGAATGGACAGAAAAGATGGATATTATACATTACAAATAAGTTGTGGCCACAAACTATGGTAAGGTTTCTGACTCTTGCAAGATACACTACAGGGGATTCTTCCTTGTGTCCTGAGTTTGTCTCTGAGTAAATGCCTGCCTTTTTAGTAATATTTATTGGATTTTAGAGAGAAGTCTAGAAGAACATAAGGAAGAAGAAAGCAAATCCACCATCTAACTGAACGCAGTAGAACATAGTAGTTTAATTTTTTTTCAAGTTTATTTATTTTTGAGACAGAGACAGAGCTCGAGCAGGAGAGGGGCAGAGAGAGAGGGAGACACAGATTCCGAAGCAGGCTCCAGGCTCTGAGCTATCAGCACAGAGCCCGACACAGGGCTCGAACCACAAACTGTGAGATCATGACCTGAGCCGAAGTCGGACGTTTATCCAACTGAGCCACCCAGGGGCCCCAGAACACGGTAGTTTAAAAGGTAGGCTCTGAAGCCAGTCTGCCTTGGGTTTGAATCTCGGCTTCATTGCATCCTAGCTGTGTGATCTGAGGCAGGTTGCTTAACCTCTCTTGCTTCAGTTTCCTTACTTGTAGGGATATTAAATAAAGTAAATAATCCATGCAAAACACCTAGAACAGTGTCTTGCATATCTTAAGTACACAGAATCCAATAATACTAGCTATTAATGCAGAACACCCCTCTCCTGACTTCAGTGGCCATGGTTTTTTGAGGCCCTAGGATAAACGTGGAAAAGATCTGGCCCAATAAAGCTAACAGAATCTTCCTTTAAGTGAGGTTAACTAAGGGAAAGACAAAAACAGTCTAAGAAAAACAGTGTTGGTTCCTCCTTACAGTAAGTATAATATTGCTTGGCCCTAGGGCAGTTACTGTCTCCAGATCACATGTAGGAGGGGACTTGCAAGTATTTCTCCTTTTCCTGTTGAAGCCATCTACCATGCCAACTTGAGATAATAAATATAAATATTTTCTACACAGTTGAGGTATTGTGTATGTGATTACATATTGTGTTTTTAAACTTAACATAGCACATATTTTCTATGTCTTAAAAAAGTTTAAGAAATTTATTATATGCATGTATCAGCTAATTATTATAATGTTGGCCATTTGGTTTCTAGTTTTCCCCTATTAGATGTAACATTACAATTAAAATCTTTATGCATAGAGTTTTATTCATAGCTCTACTTCCTTAGAATAGATTCATGAAAGTAGGATTACTGAGTCAAGAAATGTGAATATTTTTCAGGGTTATTCACATACTGCTTAATTGTAATGTACATTTTTCATCAGCTTTATATGAATGTGCCCATTTATTTCATCCTTATCAGCACTGGGTGTTCTTTTTCTCTTTGGATTTTTAAATTTTTTCTAACTTGACAGGTAAAAACAAAATGGTTGGTGCCTTTTTGAAGTTTTAAAGCTGATGTCTTTTTTTTTGTAATGAGTATCTTTCAAACTGTGTCAGGGAGTGACATGGATAGAAGCTGCTTGTGCACTCAAATGTCTATATTAAGAGGCAACACGCTCAAGTTTAATTTGAATAATCAGAATAACAGGAACAAGAGTAGATGTAACCAGTAACAGTTTTTAATAGTAGTTTTTCCTCTGTGGTGGTTTCAGATTGAGAAACTGGATGCCCGAGGGATCCAGCTTGCTGCCCTCTTCATGAGTGGGGTCGACACAGCTCTGTTTGCCAATGATGCCTGTGGCCAGCCAGTCCCGTGGGAGCACTGCTGCCCCTGGATTTACTTTGATGGCAAGCTGTTCCAGAGCAAGTTGATTAAAGCAGGCCGAGAGCGAGTATCCCTGGTTGAGCTCTGTGATGGCCAGGTACCTTTATGTTGGGCAGCTGCTAAGAGCCATCTCTGATCCACTGTGGGGATGAATGGGCAGAGGGTGGAAAGGAACAGAGACATTGGAGAGGAAGGTAGCAGAAGTAGGGGAATGTGTGACATTAACCTAACTGGGTCAAGGATAATCCCAAAGCCCCAGAGTCTGATATGTCCATGTTATAAAACCATACGTTGGAAAGTGTTTTTTATGAACACCAAATTTTCCTATTGTTTTCTTATCTGAGTATTTCCTTCCCATGGAATAGGACTTTCCTGCAATTCTTAGGATTTCATTTCCCTTATTTGCAAAAACTGTAAGTCACTTCTGCAAATGGTGATAACCTTTGTAAAGGAACTATGTTTGGAACTAGAAGAGAATAGTAAAGTAGATGACAGAGTAGAAGCAGGGGATTCTTTACAATGAAACCTTAGGAAAGACAGGGAAAGGAACCCTTACTTACTCCTTTATCCACTTGGGGGGAATAAGCTGAGGGACTAGAGCAGGGGGTGGCAAAATACCTCAAAACTGAAAACCTTGAAATTTTTATTCCAATAAGGTTTTATTGGAACACAGCCACATCCATTCATTTACATATTGCTTATGACTGCTTTCCCACCACAACAGCAGAGTTGTATAGTTGTGACAGAGACCATATGGCCTACAAATCCTGGCCCTTTTCAGAACAGGTTTGCTGATCTCTGGACTAGAGGCATGGGCTTCTCCTGGACAGAGGTCATGGTCTCTGATCTTGGGTATGGGGGAGAAGGTTAAAAAACTTTGTGCATGTCAGGTTTTATTCTTTCACCTAACTCTGTTCTATCCACCTTAAAAAATAACCTAACCTATTTCTGGTCGTGTGACAGACCATCAGTAAATACTTATTGTTATATTTGTCTCCCTTGACCTAGTCAATGTGCCTCACAAGGCCTCGGTCAGAGCTAGTGTGGTAGTTTGGTGTCATGCAAAAAGTGGGTCTTTGGTGCCAGACAGGTTTCCCTGAGTATGACTCCTTGAGCCATTTAACTCCAGACCTCAGTTTTCTTAATGGGAATAGATTTGTGAGACTGTCCCTAGAGTGCCCAATACTGTGCCTGAAACAAAGACGTTAAAAAAAATGGCAGCTGCTGTTATTAATTCTGTTCTTCATTTGAAGGCTGATCTGGCAACCAAAGTGGAAAAGATGAGACAGAGTATCCTTGAAGGAGTCAACATGAACCATCCACCACCTTCCGCTCTACTTCCGTCACCTACTTTTGTGCCTCCCATGGTGCCCCCTCTCTACCCTGTTTCACTTTATTCCCGAGCCATGGGCTCAATGCCACCTCCCCATCAAGGAAGGAGCCGGGGATTCACAGGTCAGTACCTATGAGTGATGTATTTGTCATCCTCAATCTATTTCATAATAACCCATCTGGTAGTTAGTACCAGTCACAGAATCAGCAGTTTCATATATATCAGGCTCAATACTGTGCCTGAAACAAAGATACTGATCCTAATAACTCAACCTTGGTGAAACAGGATTTTTTAATAGGGACATTTTGACATGAAGTATCAAGGTTCTGTGATCAGGTGGGAATGTCATTGCTATGGTTCAAGGTATTTGTTGTCCATTGTTCATCATTTTAAAAATAATAAAGCTGGGGAGGTTCTTGGGGGGCTCAATCTGTTAAGTGTCTGATTCTTAGCTCAGGTCTTGATCTCAGGGTCGTGAGTTCAAGCCCTGTGTTGGGCTCCACCCTGGGCGTGAAACCTACTTAAAAAAAATAAAGCTGGAAGTTTATCTAGGGTCATAAAATTCAGTATGCATATTTAGTTCAAGGCTCTACTTGGACGAGCAATGTGGATGTTTGCTCTGTTCAGTCAGGTAATGATCAAGTTTTACAAACCAGGGAGCCAGCCATTCAGTCCATTCCTTGAAGCTGACTTTACAGATCTTTGTTCCCATTCTTTGCATGTGATTTTATTGTGTCTCAGAAGACAGCTTTAATTAAGGCTAAGTTCTCAGGAGATCCTTGCCATTGTCCCAGCTCCCAGTGATGCCTAGTCTCCAGTTACTGGTGGTTCATGAAGAGCCTTCTGCCTCCTCAAAGGCCACAGTAAGATCCCCAAAGGCAAGTCTTTCTAGCCCTCTTAGAACTGGCTAGTACCCTGGTACCTTAGACACTTGTTATATGAATGAAGGGCTCTTTACTGACAACTGGCTAAATGAGTAGAGGGTTATTAACATTTGCTTTTTTTCCATAAACTAAAATTAAAGGTTTACTAGAACTGTGGATTCTATGAAGGCTTCCTTTTATGCCAAATTACAAAGCTCTACTGTGCTTGTGAGCTCATACAGACTGAGTTGGAATTTCCTGTTTTAAAGAGATATGCTATCTTGTCTTGAATTGGTTCTGGTTTTCAACTGTTGCTATTCTTGCTTATTAATTATAGATTACTTTCAGTTTAGTTTCATTATTTTCAGTTCAGTTTGCTGGTTTGGCTGATCCTCCATTGTGTAGTGATACATATTTGAATCAAAAATGGTTTAGGCCCACTTTAATATTAACTAACTGAAATTTGAATAAAAGCTTAAAAAGAAAAAGAAAAGTGGTTTTGGTCCAAATGAATAAACAAAAAGCAGAATCCAGACCCATAAACAGAGAAGGAACTTATGGTTGCCTTAGGGGAGGAACGTTGAGGGGATGGGCAAAATGGGTGAAGGAGAGTGGAATGAGTTATGGAATGAGTAAGTCACAGGAATGAAAGGCACGGCATAGGGAATAAGGTCAATGGTATTGTAATAGCATTGAATGGTGACAGATGGTAGCTGTACTGTGGTGAGCACAGCATAACTACAGAGTTGTCGAAGCACTAGGTTGTACACCTGAAACTAATGTAACATTATGTGTCAACTAAACTTTAATGCAAAGAAAAAAGAAAGGAAAATAGAAGTGGCATTTGGCTTATAATTTTCTAATAACTAGATTTTAGGACATTCATTCTTTCAGCAACTATTGAATAGCTACTATGTGCCAGGCCCTGTAGCAAAAAAATGAATTGTCCATACCCCACTTGCTAAAGTAGATGTGTACACAGGGCACCTGGGTGGCTCAACCTGTTAAGCATCCTACTCTTGATTTCGGCTCAGGCCATGATCTCACAGTTCATGAGCTCAAGCCCTACATTGGACTCTGCGCTGACAGTGCAGAGCCTGCTTGGGATTCTGTCTCTCCCTCTCTCTCTGCCCCTTCCCCATTTGTGCACGCACTTGCTCTATAAACAAACAAACAAACAAACATTTAAAAAAATAAAGTGGATGTGTACAGAGCTTCAACCCCCTGTCCCTAAATTTGTTTCCACCATGAACCTTTGTTGTTATGACAGAGTGTTTATCACAGAGAAATGGAAATAAGCCCACAGGTGGGCTGTAGGATCTTTGTTTCCACTTCTTATCCTACCTTGCACTTAGCATTCATTACTTCCTTCTTCCTATCTCTCCAGGTCTCCATCCAATCCCTCCTCAAGGAGGAAAACTGGAGATTGCTGGGATGGTTGTGGGCCAGTGGGCTGGCAGCAGGTCCTCCAGGGGCCGAGGCTCTTTTGGCATGCAAGTGGTCTCGGTTGGTGGGCCAGGAAAAGGGTATGTATTCCAATAGGTTGGTATGAGCTAGTGTTAATCAAGGTGCTATTGGGAAAATATCCACCTATTGAATACTTCCATTAAGGTAAGAGGCATTGACTAACTTTCCATAAGAGGGTCAAACTTCCTAGAGGAGGTGATTAATTAAGTGAAAATGTGGGCTTTATATATTCCTCAGGATCACTTTTCCCCTCACTTTCTACAGGCATGGAAAAGAACAGACTGGTAGAGGATCCAAAGGACACAAAAAAGGAAATAAACAAGTAAGCACGGTTCTGAGATTATCTACCTTCTGTTTGATACATCTTGTCTTTTCAGCTAACTTGCAAATGATCAGATCAGGCCAGAAAACTGTGAGTTTTCCTAGCTACTCCCAGCATTTGATTTCATTCCCTCGCTCTCTAGCTGTGAGTTAGTGAGTGTTAACTGCCCACACTGTTCCCACAGTGCTGCAGAGTGTCATCTTTATCCCTGAGTGAAGCCACAGGATAGAAACCAGGTACTGTGTCCTGAACACCTGTACCTAGCATAGTATGTGCTACATGCAGCCAGAAAAGGGGCCAAAGTGAAGTTAACAGTGGGATTGCCAGCTTCTCAGGGTTTTCTGAGGGCTTTCTACCAGAGATGCTTAGAAAATTGGACTTTGGCCTTTGCTGAATATGAGAAAGAAGGAGTTGTTGCCATTTTGCTTATTCCTGATGGCTCAAAATGGTCTTAAACTGTCCTCTAATGTACACCGTGAACTATAACAGTTTCCACTGATGTTCATTAGACATACCCCTCTCCCCAAATATCATGACCTGAGCCCATATCAAGAGTTGGACAGTTAACCAGCTGAGCAACCCAGGCACCACAGGATTCTCCATTTTAAACAGAGGAAACTGAGGCTCAGAGGGATGAAACATCTTACCCAAAATTATCCATCAAGTCAACATCCAAGTTGCCATTCCAGCCTGAGCTGACGATTCCAAAATCCTGTCCTGTCCTGATTGTCCTGATTCTACTACAGTATAACAACTCTAATTGTTAGAGACAAGACTCAGACTTAGGTCTGGCTGACTCTAATGCATATGCTCTTAACCATTTCTACCAGAGCTTTCTTCATGTAAGTGTAAGCTGTAAGGGAAGCCATGATATCAGAAGTTTGCTTGGGGACATGGAATCAAAACAATAATATTAGCTAGCATTTATTGAGTTCTTACAGGGTGCCAGGCACATCACATTCTAAGTGCTTTACATGGAGTGTCTCATTGAATCCTTATAGGAATGTAAAAAATAGGTACTGTTATTATTATTTTTTTTACACATGAAGAAACTAAGGGAAAAGAAGGGATTGTGGATGATCATAAGTTTCTCATTGCTAAGATTACTGGGGATACTGTTATCTACTCCAGAGGTAGCCTGTCCAAGGAAGTTCTCATGTTGACTTTGTTTTTAGCTAAAGCATCATCCCTGGACAGTGGTGCTGTCCATCTCACGAACCGTGAGATCATGACCTGAGTCCAAATCAAGGGTTGGACACTTAACCAACTGAGCCACCCAGGCGCCCCCTACTTCATTCTATCTGAGTGTCCTTGAGCAATGTACTTTAATCTTTCTGAGCCTCAGCTCCCTCATCTGTAAATGGTGCATAATATCTACCATTTAGGGTTCTGACTAGTATTAGAAAAATACATTGTAAAGCTTTATAAATGATGTCTATGTCATTATGTTGTTGTCTCAGCCATTGAGTTTCAGTCAAATCCATCTGTGGTCACCCTAAGTTCTCAGGACAGTTATCAGAGCACACTTTACTAGGTGTTTACAGGCTTTGGGCTTTCTGATGTTTTTGAAGAACTGAAGCAGCTTCTGCAAGCTAGCTTACGAACATGCTTGGGAACTGTCAGTCTGGGATTACCATTTCAACTGAATATATCTGTTTTTGACAGAGCACTTCAGATGGAGTTTCTAAATCTCTAGAGCCTCATCAGGGTCGGTCCCACTCACAGGTAAATGGAAACAATGGCACATTGATCAAGGAAGAGAAGAGTGATCATCATCTTCCAGCTCCATCACAGTGTGCCTTATCCAGAGACAGCAACGTGTGTACTAATGGTAACCGCTACTTCCCTGTGAAGAATGGGGAGAAGAGCCGCTTACGAGAGCAAAAGCTAGGAACTGTGGCACAACAGAAGGAGGAATAATGAGCAGAAGATGGCTTCAGCAGATCAGGAAGAGAGGAAAACCTTTACCTTTCTGATTGTAGGCCCAAGTTAGAGGAAGACATAAATGCTTACCCTAGATTTATCCAAGATTTTGTTGGGACATCCTATTGTATTCATCTTTTCCCTTTCCCTGTCTTTTTCTGACCTCCAGACTTCGTGGTCTGCTTCTGGGGAAGCTCTGGTAAAAGATGAATGGCAACAGGACTAGGTCCTATTCTCAAGTAGAATATGTAATGCCAGTATTCTCTTTGCCTCCCCTGGGAGTGTAGTAAGGCAGTGTCTGTCAGAAATCTGGTGTCATCATGTAAGGCCCTATAGAAAAGCTCCAGCTTTGGTTTTCTGAGTCTTCATCATGTTACTCTTTACAAAACTTGTGGGATGGCAGGGACTGCTGTCTGTGGCTTCCTACCTTGCTTTTTTCTGTATGAATTCGTGAGACCTTGGTATATAATCAGTATCTGCCTTCCTCTCGTTCTTTCCCCTCATTCACCTAACCCAGGATTTTATACAACCGCCTCTAACTCTGGCCTGACAATCAGATAGGTAAATGTTTTCAGGGAAGTGAAATAGTATTGGTTATTTTATTTTATTTTATTTTATTTTTTATTTTATACACTTTAAAAAAAAAACTACCAATGGCCTTTGTACTGGGGGATTCAAGTGAGTCAGAAAAGTACGGGCAGATTTTTCCTGCCTCTGAACTAATGCATTGTTTGTAAAATAGAAGATGTGGTGCAGTTCACCCACTCCCTGCTGCCCACACCCTGAAAGGGTGGGAATCAATGTAATGAAACTGAGTACGAAAAGGAACTCAAAAGATGGTGTGTGCGTGTGTGTGCGTGTGTGTGTTTGGGTATGGGCGTGTGGGTGTATGTATATATGAATGTGTGTATCTATATGCATACACATACCCTTTATATAAAGAGACAGATCTATTTATCTATACATATTTTATATATATAAATATATGTGTGTGTGTGTGTATGTGTGTGCGTGCACACGTACCTACATACATGGTGATGTCCCAGAAGATTTGCTGAATTTCCCAGAAATGCTTCCACTGCTATGGAGTGGTGGGTTTCAAAAGACCACACTTTAAAATCCTTACTGAGTCACAGCCCATCGGTTATGAGAAGATGGGCTTCTCTAAAGCAGACAAAAAAGTACTTTCCAGAGATTGCCCGTTCAGAACAACAAACAGTTGGGTTGTCACAAGTTTAATCTTGAACGGAGTCCTCACATCCCATATAGTGAACAAGAAGGTTGGAATGGGGTGGGGAATATTTGGGCATTTCCTTCTGCTAGAGCAGCCTAGTTCAGAGAGAGAAGGGGGATGGGAGGTGATTACCAGGGCTTGCAGTTAATTTGGAGGAAATCTCATCTGGAGCTTCTGGGTCAAACCGACCTCAGGCTAGAATTGATTGCCATGAATCCCTGAAGGAGAGAGAACTAGCATTGGAAAGATGGGGTAGGGAAGTGTGAGGAAATCGACAATTTGGTTTTACATGCCTAGATTGTTTTATTTGTTCATTGACATTTTGACTACTGGATCTTTTCATTTGCTTTGCAAGGAAGACTTCAGAGGACTCTGGCCCAGGCCTTTGGGGGTACTCTGTAAAGGTTCCCAGCCCCTGATGAGGCCAGAATCTGCCCAGGACAAAAAAGCTGTTCTTCCCTGCCAGAGATACTCTTGAGGCAACCTTGCATTTCCAGTTTCCCTCCTCAGCAGCTTAAGTATGAGGGATGGGAACATGGCTTACAACAGATTAGCATTGTGTCTTCATTCAGGAATTGAGGCTTTCAGCCTCACACATCTCCTTTTGGGCTTTGTGATACTCTTGCCCAAGAAGTACCATGTCTACAGGAATTCAACTGACTAGACTTCTAGCAGGATTTCTCTCTCTTTTTGAAAAACCCCATGCACCTTAACCCACAGTAAGTCCTTGGTGATTATTTTCCAGACAACCAAAAGTCTGTTTGCTTACTGCCCACTTACAATGAGCTCATCATGAGAGATTGAAAACAGTCTCAGACTGTTTAATCCTAGTCTAGCCCAGTTTAAGAGAACCTACAACTTGTAGGGGGAGGGAGCCCTTAGAATGTCTCTCCCCCTGCCCAGACACTTCTTACATAAACCAAAGCAAGATGACAAAAGTGAACACCTAGCAAGATATAACCAGAAACAAAGTGTACAAAAGCCTCCTCTTTGGAATTTGCTCCTTTAATTTGCCCCCCCCCCTTCTCTTGGGCCTGCTCAGACTTTCACAAAAATCTTGAAGGTTAGGATTTCTATGTCCAGCAAGAGAGGGATTCGGTACTGAACTTAGACAGCTTGGAAATTTCTTTCTGGAGCCAAAGAGGGAGGGATCCTTTGAATCTCTAAAAATAACCAGAATTACTGAGCTGAGTTAAATTAAATATATAGACACCATTTTCTAATAGGAAGTACTTGGAGTTATATGGAAAGGTATTTTCTTCAGTTGCCATTTCTATGCATCTTGAATCTATTCGACACAATCAAGTGACAGTATTGTTAACTCTCACAGCCTTAAGAAAATTTATTTTGTAGGCATTCACTGTGAGAAGTAAAATTGCTGCTTTGACAGGGGTGATTCCAGTTTGCCAAAAGGCTTGCTTTTCTCCCTTTCACACCCCTCTGCTTTCTCCTAACCTGGCCAAGAGTGAAATAAGTGGCTCACTTCCAACCTTGATTTTTATTTGGATTCAGCATTTTGGGTTTGGAAGGTCATAATAAAGAACCATAAAGGGCCATATTCCTGTATTTTAATTCATCTACCAAAATCTACAGTTTTGAAGCCAGAAAGGCTAAGGTTCATTACTGGAAGATGAACTTTTTCTTACCTGAGGACAAATTGGGGAAGGTGGGTCTGATCTTTGCTGCTAGTACCATTTGAAGAGACTGTCATCCTTTACTTGAGGCTCCATTTATGACTATGATGTGTGTGCCTCTCTTGAACATAGTCATATAGGAACCCCCAGAAACAACCCCTTGACCTTGTAGGGCCACAAGCAAAAGCAACCCTGGTCGTATATAGCCACTGACTCCCAAGGACTTGGCATCTTGATTTCTGCTGGCCTGTCTTGGGGTCAGCCTAAAATTCCCACCCTTATTCAGTGGCCAGTCTGGCCTGAATCAGGCCTGACAAACTTTTGCTCACTTGCATCATTTTCATTCTGAGCCAGGAGGACTTCAGGTAGACTTTAAAGCCCAAAAATAGCACTTGGTTTGGCCAGTGACATTTGATTTTTGTCTCCATCTTGATTTTCTGGCATCATTGGCCAAGTCACATGAACTTTTTTTGATCACTGAGAAAAACAGCCAGACAAGGCATTAGGGAGGGTGGTTAAGGTGGGGGTGGGGGGTGGGGGGAGGAATGCTTATGTAGGGTAGGAAGAATGTGGAAGTAACTGTTTGGTTATAGTGATCCAGTCCGTTGGAACCTTAGAAGGCTTGTGTGGGCATGTCAGTGCTACCCTTTCAGTCTCTAAGACCCCCACTTCCTTTGAAATGACAACACAAGTAGACCACAGTTTAAAGTAGCTAGTGTAATTCTACTAAGGTTTAATCATTGTTACTTGTTCACTTCCTAATGCATATTTCCTAAATATGCTTGGGTTTTGAGGGCAGGGGGTAAGTTTTCACTGTTCCATTGTATGTCACTCTCTATTATTCTCCCTCTTGTGACTTTGGCATCTTTAATTTGACTTTCCACTTTCTTTCCCTTGGCTTACTGCAGTAGTCTGCTGGGGCAGGTAGAGCTCAGTGCACTTATTCCCTTATTACTGCTAATTACCCTCAATATTGTCAGAGGTCATTTTGATGTTCTAAGAAGATAAATTCATTTTTTTTTTTACAAAATCATCTTTTCCAAGTTAAAAGCAAAGTAAAATACCCCCTGTGCTAGGGTGCCCATTTCAGCTTTTGACATTGCCCTTGTACTTTTTAGATGCTCTTTTGTCCGTGTTGGTAGTAACTAATGACTAGTGAATTTTCATGTAAATGAAGCAAATTAAATATTTCAGATTCTATTAATCTTTCATAACCCTGCCAAATCTGATGACTTCATTTTAGTTACTTCCCAGAAGACACCTCCCCTCCTTTTATTTTATTCTATTCTATTCTATTTTTAGAATAACATACTAGGTTAAAGAAACTTTAACTGCAAGGAGTCAATGATTTTTAGTGCTCCCTGATAAATGATGTTATTAACAAAAGTAAATTCTTCCATTGTTTTTTCCTGTGTTAATATCTCTTCTCCTGTGCTCTTGACAGTGTATTTAGTGGATGGATAATATGTATTTCTCTTTCCCATTCCCAGATTCCAAATTCCCTGCCATTTTGGCCCACCTCACCACAAAAGCTCCATAGTTTATTAATGTAAGTTTGAATGGATGCTTCTTAGGGGAACCTGCAGGAGTTTCTGGAAGTGTTTCAGAAAGGAATGAAAATGTCTCAGGAGTTCTTCTGTGATGGAAATTGGTCTGTTGTTCTGTTAATGCTGATGGAAAGAAACTTACAGTGCTTAATAAAAGTCTATTCTTTTAGTAAAAAAACTGAAATAATTTTGGGTGTGTGCAGTTTACTTTCTTCCCCTATCTGGATCCCTTTCTGCAAGAGGGGGATATGCTTGTCTCAATTCAGAAGTGTTACACAGAGAGTTGGGAGCCTACTTGTAATTAAAGAGAGCACGCAATGGAGCCAGTATAAGAATCACAAAAGGAAGGGCATATATAGCTTCCAGCTGAACTTCTTTATTTGGATGTTCTAAAGGCACTTTTGACTTTTCCCAAACTGAACACATCCTCTCTTCTGAAGCCTGCTCCTCTCCATGAGTGATGCTACCTTCTACTCAATTGTCTAAATCACAAACCAACCTGGGAGTTATCCTAGCCTCATTTCTAAAAGCCAACTCATGACAAGATCTGTTGGTAACACTCAACCATTGTTCTGTTTCTCACATCTATCTGTCTCTCTTTTGTCCCAGTTGCTGTGATTCAGTTCAGGCTTCTTCATGTCTCACCTGAATTGTTATATCTGCTCCCCGGCCTTACTCCTAACCAGGCAATTTTTAAGCAACATTTTGTGTTTAAGTGTATGTGCCTTTCCCCGGTGAGAGGGCCTATACTTTTTTTTCGGGTTCTTAAAGAAGGCTATGACTCAAGAGACGAAGAACCACCGATTTGATCCACCATGTGTACAGCTTCCAGAGTAATCTGTCCTTCTAACATGCTGTACCCCCACCTCCATGGTCCCTTCATGATCTTGCCCGACCACTTCTCTAGCCTCATTTCCTACAACACCCAACCCACTTCAGCAACATTAAAGTGCATCCTGTGCAGCTATTAATATCCATTTCTTCTCATTTGCTTGTACCATTGCCTAGAATGCCTCTCTCCCCTCGTCTCTGGTGCATTCTCAACTTTACCCCCCCCCCCCAAGATTCAGCTCATATCCTTGTGATTCTTTTCCTGATCCCTGATTAGGGATCCCTGTACAGATTCATCACACCCAGTCCCTATATCTGTCTCACCTGAAGACAGACCAAGGGGCACATCTATGCCCCTTGATTAAACTTGACCATCTCTGTCTTCTTGGCACCAACCACCCAGCATGCACTTAGTAAATGTTTGATGACTAAACCAAGGGCAGCTAAAACACCTTTGAACATATTCCCTGGTATAAAGCAGATTGTAGACTTCTAAGGCAGGATATGTTGATGGCAAAAACACACAAAAAAGTTTGAGTATGAAGGTTCAGCACTGAATGGTATTCATTTAAATGTGTTGTGGGGCTATGAAAAAAAAACCCTGAGCTCTGAGTCACCTTTGAGCAATAGAGGGATGCTTGGAGCAGAGTCTGAAGCCAGGACTCGTGGGCATTCTTGTTACCTTACTGCTTCCACAGAGTGACACTAGCTGGGCTTGGCCTCCCTCACTGCTCTGTGCCTTGTGTGTACAGATTACAAAAGGAAATAGCTGAGTCTAAAGGTGAGCATTAAAAGCTTACTGAAACTTGTAAACACGTTACCCTTAAATGAAAACTCTATTATTTGTAACATACTTTGTTTCATATTGGATTCATTATGGCTACAGATTCCTTTTCCTAGCCTTTGATCTTTGGGTGTTGGGACTCAAAAAATTAAAAGTTAAGAAATCTTTACCATTTGGCTTTTAAAAGTTACCATTTATTGGGACACCTGGGTGGCTCAGTCAGTTAAGTGCCCAACTTCAGCTAAGGTCATGACCTCATGGTTCATGGGTTTGAGCCCCGCATCAGTCTCTGTGCTGACAGCTCAGAGCCTGGAGCCTGCTTCAGATTCTGTGCCTCCCTCTCTCTCTGCCCCTCCCCCACTCACATTCTGTCTATCTCTCAAAATAATAAAAAAAAAATTAAGTTACCATTTATTGAGGACCTATTGGGTACCAGGTGTAGTACTAGACTCTTGTACATTATTTATAGTCCTCAAGCCAGTCTGCAAAGTACTATCCCCACTTTATGTGTGGGCAGATTCAATGGTGTCCAGGTTTGTTCATACACAGCTAATGAGCAGTAAAACCAGGGTTCTAAATCTAAGTTTGTTTTGACTAAGTAGATAACTTTGTTTCAGCCTGCCCAGCATTCCTTCTTTCTGGCAGTTAAACCCAGGTCTTCCCTTTGGGGTAGTGCTCCTCCCTGTCTTGGGGTAGAG
The DNA here is from genome assembly GCF_022837055.1 of Prionailurus viverrinus. NCBI lineage: Eukaryota > Metazoa > Chordata > Mammalia > Carnivora > Felidae > Prionailurus > Prionailurus viverrinus. The sequence goes on along the minus strand of NC_062579.1, from coordinate 43,881,836 downwards.
GTGGGTTGATGGTCAGTCACGTGGCTTCCCCTTCCCCAGTGGGATGGGTGTATGATCTGAGCAGGGCCAGTTGTGCTTTTTCATGGATTGGAGGGAGAAGTGACAAAATGTATCTTCTAAAATCACAAGTATTGGGGCGCCTGGGTGGCGCAGTGGGTTAAGCGTCCGAATTCAGCCAGGTCACGATCTCGCAGTCTGTGAGTTCGAGCCCCGCATCAGGCTCTGGGCTGATGGCTCAGAGGCTGGAGCCTGTTTCCGATTCTGTGTCTCCCTCTCTCTCTGCCCCTCCCCCGTTCATTCTCTGTCCCAAAAATAAACATTGAAAAAAAAATTTTAAAAAAATAAATAAAAAATAAAATCACAAGTATTAGGAATAATGTGAGCCTAGAATGTTGCCCTCTATTTACATCTTCTACAACTAGTCTTTTGTGTGTGAGAAATATGAGAATTCTGTGGTCATTTATTAGGAACAGATTACAGAAAGTGACCTATGCCTGAGAGAGGTCTGGGCAGTTTGTTTTACACATATGTATACATTCTCATTTCATTATTCGGTCCTTCTACATTAATAATCTCTAACTCTAGAAAAGGGGAGTGTATCAGTCAGGATAAGCTAGGTTTTTCTGCAATAACCCCAAAATCTCAATAACATAACAGAGGTATACTTCTTGCTCATATATTTCCAGCATGCATTGGCAGGGGAACTCTTCATCTATAGCCACTTGGGAACTCAGACTCGCAAGTCCCATTACTGGGTCAGGGCTTCCCCTGTGACCATGTGACCAAAATGCATACTGACTCTTAGAGCTTAAGGTGGCACACATCTCTTCTCTCTTTTCAATGCCCAAAGCAAGTCACATATTTTCACCTACTTTCATAGAAGTGGAAAAGTACAATTCTATGTGCCTGGAACAAGGGAGAGGTAAGTTTGGTGAGTTGCAATAAAAGCACCACAGAGACAAATGACCCATTTCTGGGCAGAACTGATTCATCACATTTTGGCTGGTTGCCATTATCTAACCACTTGAGTCATTATATCTAAAATTTGGAATGAACTAGTGAAGCATTCGTTCCCATTCGTGTCCTAGGTATTCTCTGCATGCGGCTGTAGTGAATATAATCTGTTGGTAACACAAGCATTTGAGCTTTGCTCCCCTAGCCCACCTTGTGGGAGTGGTTGTGAGGATTAAGTGACATAGCGTATGTAAAGTGCCTGGCGTATAATATAGCCTTGATAAATGTTAGCTATCATTGTGGGTTTGCTGGGAGATGGTAATAGATGAAGACTTTATGCTTCCAATTCCTGACTTCCTCATAATACATTCCTTCCTAGCCTGTAATTGGGTGCCAGTCCTTCCCATTTGAATGTGGCTGCTTCCAGAGGTGACCATTGTGCTCCCAGTCACCAAGCCCAGGGTGTTCATACAGGCCTCATCTCATTGAGAACTTCCATAGTAATTGACACTGGAACCGAACCTATTTTCTAAAACTCTCTGGCTTCCCTTAACATCTCTCTCTTTCTTTTGTGACTACTTTGAAAAAAAAAAACATGTAATATTTGATAAATACAAAAGGCTATATGTAACATACATTATGAGATTAGATAATAAAATGAACACTCATGAGCCCACTGCCCAACCTAAGGAATATTCCATCTCCCTATCTTCCCCCAAAGGTAACTGGTATCTCGAGTTTTGTTTTCATTCCCTTGTTTTTTTCTTTTTTAAGTTTATTTATTTCTTTCCAGAGAGACAGAGACAGCATGAGTGGGAGAGGGGCAGGGAGAGAGGAAGAAAGAGAGAGAGAGAGAGAGAGAGAGAGAGAATCCCAAGCAGACCCTGCACTGCCAGTGCAGAGAGCAACGTGGAGCTTGAACTTAGGAAACCTCAAGATCATGAGCTGAGCCAAAACCAAGAGTCGTATGCTTCACCAACTGAGCCACCCAGGTGCTCCCTTTTTCTTTTTAAATATGTTTATTGCATAAGTAATTATCTCTGAACAACATATTGTTAGGTTTTACTTGCTTTTTAATTTTATAAAAATGTAGGGGCGCCTGGGTGGCTCAGTCGGTTATCTGACTCTTGGTTCCGGCTCAGGTCATAATCTTGAGGTCCGTGAGTTTGAGCCCCACATCGGGCTCTGCACTGCCAGTGCAGAGCCTGCTTGGGAATCTCTCTCTCTCTCCCTGCCACTTCCCCACTCGCATTCTCTCTCTCTCTGTCCCTCAATAAATAAACTTAAAAAAATAAACATGTAATTATTATGTAGTCTTCTACAACTTCCTTTGCTCACTCGATTTCTCTGACTCAAATGTGTTGTTGCATTAGTTGTAGTGTATTTTTTTCACTTCTATATAGTATTCCACTTTATGGATACACCACAATTTATCTAGTTATTCTCTGTCCAGTGGAAATATGGGTTTCCATTAATGTTGCTGTGAATACTTTTGCACATGGCTCCTGCTGGGACCTAAGGTTTACAAATGTTCACCTTCATAAGATAATGAAAAAGATATTATTTTGTGGAAAAAATTATTTTAAAAAGTAGTATTAAATGGGAATAATACCTGCCTTGCCTCCCTTACAGATAGTTGTGAGAATAAAACAAGCCAGTGGATGTGAAAACAGTACATTAAGAAGACATACTGGTTTTGAGTCCAAGCTCAAACTCCTAAAAGTTGACACATATGCATACTAGTCTAGGACCAGAAAGACCAAGACTATTCATTGTCAATTTAAAGTATTTCTATAATTTTCTGAGAAAAAAGGCTAGATTCTTGGATACCTAGCACCCTTTCCTTGTTTAATCCAGTAATAATTCCTCAGTTTTCCAAGGATATACCTCTGTTCCATTTTTGGAAGTTTCCTCAAGTGCCCTGCTCTCCCCAGCCAGATTACTGGGGTTTGTTAACTTTGTTGTCATAGATTTGTTTGTTTGCTTGTTCTTTAAAGACTCCTTTTACTTTTAGTAAGTCCAGCATGATAAATTGATTGCAAAAATAGCCACAATTGTTCACAACTTCTTGTATCTACACCTTCTACAGCTCCTCCCATTAACAGATGGCATCTGTTTCTCCACCCTTCAAATCTGGATTAGTATTTTGTTTCAGTCAATAGACTGTTGCAGAAGTGATAATTGTGCCAGTTCCAAGCCTAGGCCTCAAGAAGGCTTGCATGCTTCTGCTCACTCTCTTGAACCCCTGGAACTACCATGTGAACAAGCCTGGGCTAGCCTTCTGGAGGGTGAGACACAGTTGTCCAGCTATACCAGACAAGACCACCCTAGACCTGTCAACCCCCAGCCAACCCACCAAAAGACCACAGGCACATGAGCCCAGCCAATATCAGCCAAGCCTGGTCCCAAACAGCAGAGCTATATAGCCAATGCATAAATGGTTTGGTTTCAAGCCCCTTAGTTTTGGGATGGTTTATTATGCAGCAGTTGCTAACTCACATATCCAGCAATACAATAAAAATTATGTTTTATGCAGGATCATATTGTTCTGGTAGTAGGAGGGCCCTTCAGAATATTTAGTCTTCTGTACTGCTGTACTGCCTCTCTACTTCATTTCCTTCCTTAGCCTGTCTTAAGATCAGCAATTCTCAGAGGCACCTGGGTGGCTCAGTCAGTTAAGTGGCTGACTTTGGCTCAGATCATGATCTCACAATTCGTGTGTTTGATCCCCGCACTGGGCTCTGTGCTAACAGCTCAGAGCCTGGAACCTGCTTTGGATTCTGTGTTTCAGTCTCTTTCTGCCTAATCCCACTTGCACTCATTCTCTCTCTCTTCCAAAAATAAATAAACATAAAAATTTTTTTTTAAAAAAAGATCAGCATTTCTCAGAGTTTCTGTTCTCAGCCATCTTCTCACTATTCTTTCTCCTTGGTGAGATTTATCCCATCCCATGGCCTCAACTCTTACCTTTAAATAGCTGACTTCCAAATCTACCTGTAACTGAACTCTGCTGAGGAGATGCAGAGTTCAAATGGTCTGAAGGACAAGTCCATATAATACTCTCCCAGAAAAAGTATAACTCAATATGTTTAAATGTGAAGTCTTGCTACCACTCCTCCATTGTTTCCTATACCTCCTCCTATCTCCAGCTTGATTCCTCTATCTCTGGTTAATGTCTTCCAGGCCAAAAACATGATCCCAAACTCTCCTCATCCAATATGTCCATTCTACTGTAGTATCTTATATCTGTCCCTTCCTTTCCATCTTAATCGCCCCCTCCCACACTTCCTATTTCTTCTTCCTCTTCACTTTTTTTCTTGCTATCAAAGTTTGATCAGTGGTCCAGCAATATTAACGCCACTTGGGACCTACTAGAACTGCAGAATAGGGGGACCTCGGTGGCTCAGTCAGTTAAGTGTCCAACTTCAGCTCAAGTCACGATCTTGCCATTCATGAGTTCAAGCCCTGTGTTGGGCATCGGGCTCTGTGCTGATAGCTCAGAGCCTGGAGCTTGTTTTGGATTCTGTGTCTCCCTCTCTCTCTCAGCCCCTCCTCCACTCACGGTCACTCTCTCTCTCACTCAAAAATAAGCGAACATTTTTTTAAAGGGGGGGGGGCACCTGGGTAGTTCAGTCAGTTAAGCATCCAACTTCGGCTCAGGTCATGATCTCACAGTTTGTGAGTTAGAGCCCCACATCCAGCTCTGCACTGACAGCTCAGGTCTGCAGCCTGCTTCAGATTCCATGTCTCCCTGTCTCTCTGCCCCTCCTTCGCTCACACTCTTTCTCTCTCTCTCAAAAATAAACATTTAAAAATTAAAAAAAAAAAGAACTGCAGAATATTGGACCCCACCTTAGATCTACTCAATTAGAATCTGCATTTTAGGGGCACCTGGGTGGCTTAAGTCGGTTGAGCATTCAACTTCAGCTTGGGTCATGATCTCACAGTTTGTGAGTTTGAGCCCTGTGTCAGGCTCTGTGCTGACAGCTCGGAGCCTGGAGCCTGCTTTAGATTCTCTGTCTCCCACTCTCTCTGCCCACCCCCCGGCTCGTGCTCTCTCTCTGTCTCAAAAATAAATGTGTTAAAAAAATTAGAATCTGCATTTTAACAAGATCCCTAGGTGATTCATAAGCATATTAGGGTATAATAAACAACTCTCTAGTTGAGTCTCAATTTGGATAGGTATAGGTCCTCCCCAGTTTATAACCTATGCACCATGTTAGTGGCACTCAAGCCTGGCTGAATACCTAAGAAGTCTTCAATTTTCCATTTATCTTTTCATGATTGAATCTTTTAAAGAAGAATATAACATTTTTTAGTTGTTTTTTCAATACAGAATTACATAGAAACTAAAATTGACCTGTGCTCTGCCCAGATAACTCCAAATGGCATTTCCTTTTGCAAAAAAGGAAAATTTACCTCAAGTTAATTAAAACAATACAAACGTGCAAAGTGAAGACTGAACAACCTCTAGCACAACCTCAATCACAACCCCTCTCCTCAAATATAGCGATTCTTAATCAGAATTAACTTTCCAGGAAGTAATTAATCATATACCTGCAAATAAATGTTTATTCTTTTGTTTAAAAAGTATAAATTACTCTTAGTCATCATGATTTTTTTATTTAATATATCTTAGAGATATTTCTTTATGAGCATATATTTTCATAATTTTTAATACCATATAGTATTCCATTAGATGGATGATTCTATCAGATAGATTAGTTCCCTATTAATATGTGCTTTGATTGCTTCCAGTTAGCTATTACAAGCAATGTTGCAATGATCATCTATGGACATATATTTTGGTTAACTTCAGCAAGGATATCCATAGGGTAAATTTTTAGTGGCAAGATTACTAGGTATATTGATTAGGATGCTTTTGATTACAACTAAAAAAAAAAACACACACACAACTCAGCAGTAGGGTGAAACAGAGCTACCCAGTTTCTTTCAGTCTCTATGTTCTGCAGTTCTCCTTTACGCAAGTGGATTTTTAAGTGCAGTCGCTGGACCAGCAGCATCAGCAGCATCTAGAAACTTCTTACAAAAGGAAATTCTTGGTCCCTACCTCAGATCTACAGAATTTGAAACTCTGGGGGTAGAGATCAACAATCTGTGTTGTAACAAACTAGGTGATTCTGATGCACACTAAAGGCTGAGAACCTTTGCTGTAGGCAAGGCCAACCATGAGATGGCTATCAGTGGCAATGGAGGCTAAGTTTCAACTTTTAAGTTTGGCAAAAACTTCTGATCCAGCCTTTCAAGTGAACGGGACTCCCAAGATGCACCCTAATTGGCTTGCTTATGTCACAAACCTTCCCCTGAACTAATAATGTCTGTGGCTAGAATAACTAGTAGAATCAGTTTACCCCAAAATACATGGACTATGAGTGGGAAGAATAGATACACAAATAAAAACCTATGCATTGGTAAGAAGGAAAAAGTGGGGAATGATGACTGGGAATGCTCTAGCAAAGTCCACCACATTCAAAGAATATGTGCATATTCTATTTTGATAAATATTGCCAAATCGTACCTGCAAAAAGTTGCACCAATTTATGGTCTCACCAGCAGTGTATATCTATTTCCTCATATCTTCTCTTGCTCTGCATATAATCAAACTTTAAACACTTCAATATGATAGGTGAAGATGGAGTTTTATTGTGTTTTATTTATATATCTTATATAATACATAAATATATTTCCTATACATCTGATGGATGAGATTGAACATCTTTTAAAAGAAAATTTTAACATTTTTTTATTATTGAGAGAGAGAGAGAGACAGAGCATGAGCATGGGAGGGGCAGAGAGAGGGGGAGATGCAGGATATGAAGCAGGCTCCAGGCTCTGAGCTGTCAGCACAGAGCCCAGTGTGGGGCTTGAACTCACAAACCGCGAGGTCGTGACCTGAGCCGAAGTCGGACACTTAACTGACTAAGCCACCCAGGCACCCCTGAAGATCTTTTCGAATCTTCACTGATGTGTATGTCTTTCTCTATAAATTATTTTCTTATTCATTAGCTCATTTTACTATTGGGTTTTGCCTTTTTCATATTTTTTTCTGAATTCATTGTAAAGAAACTAGCCCTGTGTCATATGTGTTGCAAACAACTTCTCCCTTTTTGATCTTTTGAATTTGTTTATGGTATTTTTTTTTTGTCTCACAAAGCTTTTAACCTTTATGCACACAAATTCATCAGTATTTTCCTTTATTAGCACCTGCGTTTGGGATTCTGCTTTAAAAGGGCATTCCCTATTCCTAAGTACATATAAGTACATTCATCTTTTCTTCTGGAATTATGTTTTGACTTTTTTTCCTTTTCCATTTCTTACCCATCTAAAATTGTATTTTGGTACAAGGAATAAGTAAGGATACTCCCTCCCTCACCCCAACACCAAATAACCAGTTATCTGAACACCATTTATGGAATAAGCCCTTTTTTTCCCCACTGACTTCAATTGTCACATTTATCATAAACTAAATTCCTTTAGATATTTGGGTCTACTTATGGAATCTGTTTGTTCCATTGATCTAATTCATTTATTGTGCTAAACTGTATTAATTTTATTTTTTAGTATTTTTAATATCTTACAGAACTAGTTTTCTAGCACTTCCTTTTTTATTTTTTTAAGAAACGTTCTAGTTGATCTCTCACGTTTGCCTTTCCAGGTGAACACTGACATTTGTCAAGTCTGTGAAGCTTTTAAAAATTAAAGATATTGGACCTCCACTCTAGACTTAATGAAGCAGATTTTTAAAATGTGACACTCTGTAATGGGTTGAATAGTATGCCCCCAAGATTCACATCCACCCAGAACCTGTGATTGTAACCTTATTTGGAAATACAGTCTTTGTGGATGTAATCATGTTAAAATGAGGTCCTACTGTAGTAGGGTGGTTCTTAATCCAATGATTGGTGTCTGTATAAGAAGGGAAATTCAGACACACAGGGAGAACACTATGTGATGATGGAGGCAGTTTGATACATCTACAAGCCAAGGAATGTCAAGGATTGCAACCACCAGAAGCTAGAAAGACAGGAAAGATGCTCTGCTAGGGCTTTCAGAGAAAGCATGGCCTGCCAATACCTTAATTCTGGACTTCTCACCTCTAGAACTGTGACACAATAAATTTCTGTTTTTTTAAGATACCCAGTTTGTGATACTTTGTTATGGTAGCCCTAGAAAACTAATACACACTCTATACCTAAATTTTAAAAAATATTTAAGTGTGATTCTAATATACCACCAGGGTTGAGAACCACTGGACTAATAATCATAACTATTCTTGACTCACTCAGTATTTAGTAGGAGTATAAAAACAGGATGACTGAAATAATACTCCTTTTAAAAGGGGACTTTTAGTGTTGAAACAATCAGCTATCTTTTTGGGAAAAAATTTTAGTTATCCCTATAGCATATCAAATTCACTAGAATAAACTCTAAAAGTATTCTAGAAGCTGGGAACAAGACAAAAATCCCTACTCTCATCAAGTTTACAATCTAAGGAAATACAACAAATAAACAAATCAGATAACTTCAGAGAGAGGTGACCTATAAAGAAAATAAATCAAGGTAATGAACTATAGAACACCTTAATGGAGAGTGGGTGGTCAGTTTAGTTAAGGTAGTCAGGGAAGGCCTTTTGGAAGAAGCAATATTTGAATGAAGTGCTGAAGGTGTCAGCCATAGGAAGATCTGGGGGAAGAGAGTTCTAGACAGCAAAAGTGCAAAGGTTTTGAGAAGGAAATGAGTTTAAGGTAGATTAAAGACCTAAATGGAAAGCACTATAACAGAATGAGAAAAAGAGAAGATGGCTGTTGCCTTGGATAAGAAAGGCCTTCTAACAATAAACACAACAGAAAAGCCATAGAAGAGAAAGGTTGATATAAATATATCAAATCACTATACAAACACTTAAAACTTCTGTATGATAACATAAACCATAAACATGTTACATACTATGGGAGAATATCAGCAACATGCATAATAGACAACGGGTTAATATCCAGAACTAGAAATGACTCCTACAACTCAATATATATAGAAAAAGGACAACCCTGTAAGAAAAACTAGACAAAGCTTATAAACAATTCACAAAGGATGGGCCAATAAACATATGAAAGATGTTCAACTTCATTAGTGATGAGATAATAAGAATTTAAAACAAACAGGGGCGCCTGGGTGGCTCAGTCGGTTAGGCAGCCGACTTCGGCTCAGGTCATGATCTTGCGGTCCGCGAGTTCTAGCCCCACGTTAGGCTCTGTGCTGACGGCTCAGAGCCTGGAGCCTGCTTCATATTCTGTGCCTGCCTCTCTCTGACCCTCCCCTGTTCATGCTCTGTCTCTCCCTGTCTCAAAAATAAATAAACATTAAAAAAAATTTAACAAACAAACATGAGTTACCATTTTTTTCATCCATCGGATTGGTAAACAATTTAAAGGTCAGAGTCTTAGGAAATATGAAGATATACTCCTGATGAGAATGAAAATTGGCATAATGCAACATGACAGTATGTATTAAAATTGAAAATACCCATACCCCACGTCCCAGCAACCTACTTTTGAGTAACCACCTAAAGAAACATGCCTGAGCACAGGAGGCCCCTACTGGTATGTTTGCTGCAGCTCTGTATTAGTGAAAAATGAAACCACTTAAAATATCCATCAGAGGAGTAGAGAAATAAATCAAGACCCAGCTGAGTTATGGAATTCCCTGAATAAGAATTCCAGAAAGAAAACAAGGTTGATTTTGGTTTTGGTAGAAAGATTTCCAAGATATATCGCCAAGTGAAGAAAGCAACTGACCAAATAATATGGACAGTATGATCCTATTCATGTGAAAATGATAAATATCCACACTAACCTCCATGTATCTGTATTGTTATTCTGTCTCTACCCACTGCCACCACAACCCCCAGTGGAAAGGAGTTTGGTTAGAGCAGTAAGACTATTTGAGTGGCTACAATACCCTCAATTCACCTTATAATTACCATTCAACCAGGCTGCTACATGGTTTGTGGGGCTCAATGCAAAATGAAAATGGAGGGCTCCTTGTTTAAAAATCCGGGGAGAGGTGGGAAGTGCAGTTAAAGATACTAAAAGTTTGTTTCTTTAAAAATATTTTACTTACAGGGGTGCCTGGGTAGCTTAGTTGGTTGAGCATCCAACTTTGGCTCAGATCATGCAGTCCATGAGTTTGAGCCCTGCATCGGGTTCTGTGTTGACAGCTCAGAGCCTGGAGCTTGCTTCAGATTCTGTGTCTCCCTCTCACTATGTCCCTCCCCATCTCACACTCTGTCTCTGTCTCTGTCTCTGTCTCTCTCTCTCTCAAAAATAAATAAATATTAAAAAATATTTTAGTTAAGTGGCTGACTTCAGCTCAGGGCATGAAGGGTTTGTGACTTCGAGCCCCACGTCGGGCTCTGTGCTGAGACCTCAGAGCCTGGAGCCTGCTTCAGATTCTGTGCCTCCCTCTCTCTCTGCCCCTTCCCTGCTCATACTCTGTCTCTCTATATATATATCTCTGAAAAATAAATAAACACTAAAAAATATTTTACTTATAAAACATAATAGGAATGTAGTTGGAAGATGGCAGCAGAGTAGGAGGACCCTAGGCTCTACTTGTCCCATTTACAACTACAAAACTATCAAATCATCCTAAGTACACCAGAAATTAACCTGATGATTGGCAGAACAAACTCCACAACTAAAGGGAGAGAAGAGGTCATATCAAAGAAGGTAGGACATGTGGAGACCCAGTTTGGGAGAGTAACAAATTGTGGCTACCAGGTTGGGGAGGGAGCCATGGTCATGGAGAAGTGCGAGATACATTGCAGAGAAGGGTGAGAGACATGTAGGAGCACACAGGGAAAACGAACCCCCATAGCAACTGGCCTGGAAAGCAAGAGCATGGAAAGAGATCTGAAGAGCACCTGGGGCACATAGTGGGGAGGTTATCTGTTCACCTCAGATCACATCCCATACAGACAGCATTTACGAAGAGATCCTTTCAGGAACAAAGGAAATGGCCAGCACCATTCCCCTCCCTTACCCCTCAGTATAAGCACAGAGCCGCTTCAGGAACCATTGCAGTGCTAACACTTACTACCTAACTTGCTTACACTAAGCCCCACCACCCCACACTCCAGTGGAACTGCCCTTCTCAGGCACACTTGCCTCAGTCCCAGCATGGTGGGCCTCCTCCATGAGAAGACAGGCCCAACCCTTGCTCACACCATGTCTTCTAACATAGGAGTCTACTGGAGCCTCAGTTCCTACAGTGGTGGCAACAAGTCTCATTTCACAAATAGACCAAAGTACACCTGGTTAAAAGGCACAACATTCAGGCCAGGGACCAAACACTGCCCACAACAGGCAAACAGAACTTCTGCAGAGGACTTGTCTGAAGGATAAAGTGACTAGGACACAACAGCAGAGTACATGCAGCATAGATTGGAGATGCTCCTGGAAGTGCCAGGTCCTGGGGAACAGGGTACACCACAGGGCAGGGCACTACAGGGCCTCTTATTCATAAGGCCATTACTCTGAAGAACAAGAGATGTAGATGACTTTCCTAACACACAGAAACAGGCGCATAGACTTAAACAAAATGAAAAGACAGAAAAATTTATCCCAAATGAAAGAACAGGACAAAGCCAAGGTCAGAGATCTAAGTCAAACGGGTATAAGTAACATGCCTGATAGAGAATTTAAAGTAATGGTCACGAGGACTCAGTGGACTTGAGAAAAGAGTAGAAGACATCAGTAAGACCCTTAACACATAGATAAGGAATAAAATAGCAGTGATAGAGGGCTCAATAAACCAAATGAGAAGCATGCTAGATGGAATGAACAGCAGGATGGAAGAAGCAGAGGAACGAATTACTGATGCTGAAGACAGAATAATGGAAACCAAGTTGAACAAAAGAGAAAAATGCATTGTGCAGCATGAAAATAGACTTAAGGAACTCAGTGACTCTATCAAATGTAATAACATTTGTATTCTAGGAATCCCCAGAGAAGAGAGAGAAAGGGGGGCAGAAAATTTATTTGAGGAAATAATAGCTGAAAATTGAAGGAAACAGACATCCAGATCCAGGAGGCACAGAGAGAACCCCCATCAAAGTCAATGAAAGCAGATCCATACCAAGACATATTGTAATTAAATTTGTAAAATATAGTTATAAAGAAAAAAAATTAAAAGCAGCAAGACAAAAGAAGACCATTACATATAAGGAAAATCCCATAAGGCTAGCAGGGGATTTTTCAGCAGAAATTTTGCAAGTCAGAAGGGAGTGGCATGCTAGGTACAAGGTGCTGAATGGGAAAAATCTGCAGCCAAGAATACTCTATGCAGCAATGCTATTATTCAGAATAGAAGGAGAGATAAAGAGTTTCCCAGACAAATAAAAACTAAAAGAGTTCATGACCAAAAAACCAGTCCTGCAAAAAATAATAAAGGGGGCTCTTTGAGCGGAAAAGAGATACCAAAAGTGACACTTCAAAGTAGGAAACAAAAGGAGTAAAAATTAATAATCCTATAAAAAATTAGCCCAGAAATTCACAAAATAAAAGGATGTGAAATATAAAACATGCAGAGGAGAGGAGTAACAATGGGTTCAAACCTAAATGATCATCAACTTAATACAGACTGGTATACACAGAAGAGGCTATATACAAACCTAATGGGAACCACATGTCAAAAACCACTAATAAATATGCAAAGAATAAAGATAAATAAATCCAAATATATAAATAAAATCAGCAAACCATGAAAGAGAGAAATACAAGAAAGGATCAGAGAAAATCTTCAGAAACAATCACAAAACAAATAATAAAATGACAATAAATACATATCTGTCAATAATTACAGTGAATGTAAATGGGCTAAATATTCTAATCAAAAGACACAGGGGACATAATGGATTTTAAAAAACAAGACCTGGGGCATCTGAGTGGCTTGGTTAAGCATCTGACTCTTGATTTCAGCTCAGGTCATGATCTCATGGTTCATGCATTCGAGCCCTGCACTAGACTTTGCACTGACAGTTCAGAGCCTGTCTGGGATTCTCTGTCTCCCGTTCTCTGCTCCTCCCTCACTGGCACACTCTCTCTTTCTCTCAAAACAAATAAACATTAAAAAAAAATAAAATAAAGGGGCACCTTGGTGGCTCAGTAGGTTAAGTGTCCAACTCTTGATTTCAGCTCAGGTCATGATCTCACAGTCATGAGACTGAGCCCCACATCAGGCTCTGCACTGACAGTATGGAGCCTGCTTGGAATTCTCTCTCTCCTCTCTGCCCCTCCCCTGCTTGTGTGAGCGTGCACACTCTCTCTCACTCTCTCTCAAAATAAATACATAAACATTTAAAAATAAAATAAAATAAAATAAAATAATTAAAAAAACACAAACACGTAAAAACACATAAAATAATTTTTAAAATACATAAACATTTAAAAATAAAATAAAATAATTTAAAAAAACAAGGCCCATCTATATGTGCCTTCAAAAGATTTATTTTAGACCTAAAGACACCTACAGATTGAAAGTGAAGGGATGGAGAAAAATCTATCATGCAAACATCAAAAGAAAGCTGGGGTAGCAATATTTATATGGGACAAAATAGACTTTAAACCAAAGACTATAACAAGAGACAAAGAAGGACACACATAAAGATAAAGGGGTCAGGGGCACCTGGATGGCTCAGTCTGTTGAGTGTCCAACTTCAGCTCAGGTCATGATCTCATGGTTCATAGGTTCGAGCCCCAGGTCAGGCTTTGTGCTGACAGCGCAGAGCCTGCTTCAGATTCTCTGTCTCCCTCTCTCTCTGCCCCTCCCCCCTCAAAAATGACTAAACATTAAAAAATTATTTTAAAAAAATAAAGGGGACAATCCAACAAGAAGATATAACAATTATAAATATTTATGCAACCAACATAGAAGCACCCAAATACATAAAACAGCTAATAACAAACATAAAAGAACTCATCAATAATAATACAATAATACTAGGGGACCTTAATATTCCCACTTACATCAACGGATAGATCATCTCAACAGAAAGTCAACAAGGAAACAGTAGCTTTGAATGACACACAGGAACAGATGGATTTAACAGATGTATTCAGCACATTCCATCCTAAAACAGCAGAATACACATTCTTTTCTAGTACCTATGGAACATTCAACAGAATAGATTACATATTAGCCCACAAAACAAGCCTTAACAAATTCAATAAGATCAAAGTCATACCATGTATCTTTTTCGACCACAATGCTATGAAATTAGAAGTCAACCACAAGAAAAAATCTGGAAAGACCACAAATAATGGAGGTTAAATAACATGCTACTACACAATGAATCACTCAACTAGGAAATCAAAGAGGAAATTTTAAAACATGGAAACAAATGAAAAAGAAAACACAACGGTCTAAAACCTTTGGAATCCAGGAAGGAGGTTCTAAGACAGAAGTTTAGAGCAATATAGGCCTACCTCAGGAAGTACAAAAAATCCCAAATAAACAACCTAACCTTACACCTAAATGAGCTAGAAATAGTACAAGAAACAAACCCTAAAACCAGGAGAAGTAAGGCAATAATAAAGATCAAATCAGAAATAAATGATGTAGAAAGTAAAAAACAATAGAAGTGATCAATGAAACCAGGAGCTGGTTCTTTGAAAATATCAATAAAATTAATAAACCTCTAGCCAGATTTATCAAGAAAAAAATAGAAGGGAATCAAATAAAATCACAAATGAGAGAGGAAAAATAACAACAGCACAGATATACAAACAATTATAAGAGAATATTATGAAAAACTATATGCCAACATATTGGACAACCTAGAAGAAATGGACAACTTCCTAAAAGCATATAAATCACCAAAACTGGAACAAGAATAGAAAACTTGAACAGATCTATAACCAGCAAAGAAATTGAATGAGTAATTTTAAAATGCTCTAAACAAATAAAATCCCAGGACCAGATGCCTTCAAAGGCGAATTCTACCAACCACTTAAAGAAGAGTTAATACTGGGGCGCCTGGGTGGCGCAGTCGGTTAAGCGTCCGACTTCAGCCAGGTCACGATCTCACGGTCCGTGAGTTCAAGCCCCGCGTCGGGCTCTGGGCTGATGGCTCAGAGACTGGAGACTGTTTCTGATTCTGTGTCTCCCTCTCTCTGTGCCCCTCCCCCGTTCATGCTCTGTCTCTCTCTGTCCCAAAAATAAATAAACGTTGAAAAAAAAATTAAAAAAAAAAGAGTTAATACTATTCTTCTTAAACTATTTCCCCCCAAAAAAATAGAAAAGGAAGGAAAACTTCCAAATTCATTCTTTGAGGCCAGCATTACCCTGATACCAAAACCAGATAAAGACACCAATAGAAAAGAGAACTATAGGCCAGTATTTCTGATGAACGTAGATGCAAAAATCCTCAACAAAAAACTAACAAGCCAAATCCATCAACACATTAAAAAATCATTTACCACAATCACCTTGATTTATTCCTAGGTTGCAAGGGTGGTTCCATATTTTTTAAGTTTATTTATTTATTTTGAGAAAGAGAGAGCAAGCACAAGTGGGGGAGGGACTGAGAGAGGGAGAGAGAGAAAATCCCAAGCAGGCTCTGCACTCAGAATGTCGCCTGACATTGGGCTCAAATTCACAAACCATGAGATCATGACCTGAGCCGAAATCAAGAGTTGGACGCTTAACTGACTGAGTCACCCAGGCGCCCCTGTCTTGACATTCTTAATTATTTTATCTTTGAACTAGTGTCTTGTAATTGTAGTACAATGTGACAATGGACTGTACACATGAGCAGTAGAGATACAGTGGATGGCAATGTGCATAGCACGTGGGCCTGGTAGGTTGTGTGCATGCTGAGCAGTTGGTCACACTGCCTGCCATGCACAAGCACATCTAGGGCAGTCTGGGGCACCAGCCCAGAGGGGAGACATTGGGCCATTGACAATGGTGGCAGCAGTAGCAGGAGCAGTGGTGGTGGAGGGGCCATATGCCTGAGGATGGCTTCTGCATAGAGGCAGTGATGGGACCCATGGTGGGAGGCAATCTTGCCCTTCTGTCAGCAGAGCCTGTCGCTGCAGCATCTACACAGATATTAACTCTGGTTTGAGCACTGGGACAGGAACTGCTGGTGCCTGGGCTGTAAACTTGTTCAGTAAATTATTACAAAATAAAAGTGTACCCATTCATATTGCAGTAAAGTACATCGGCGGGGGGGGGGGGGGGGACGGTTAGAATTCTTTGAAGAGTTTAGAATCTCTGCTTTTGAAAACTGCTGCAACATTGCAAAGCAAATAACCACAGGCATAAAAATGGAAAGGAAATTTAAAGATCATCACATTAGACACATTTGATGAAAGCTTCCGATGAGCCAATTATTAATGACAATTATTAACACTTTTAAAGTATTTTCGTTGTAATTGAAGATACAGTGGTAGAATACATAAACAGGCATTTTGAATTATAAATAAATTGTCAAACCATTTTCCATTTGTATGACCCTGTCTTAGTCTGTTTAGGCTGCTATAGCAAAACTTTATTTCTGGAGGCTAGGAATTCCAAGATAAAGGGTTTGGCAGATTCAGTGTCTGGTGAGAGCCCACTTTCTGGTTCATTTGATGGCCATCTTATTGCTGTGTAGTGGAAGGGGTGAAGGAGCTCTTTGGGGTCTCTTTTATAAGAACACTAATCTTATTCATGAGGGCTCTTCCCTCAAGACCTAATCACTTATTAAAGACACCACCTCCTAATACTATCACACTGGGGGTTAGGATTTTAACATATTACTCTGATGTAAGCATTCAGTCTATAGCAGACCTCCACAAGTTACAGGAAATGTCAAAGGAAACATCAAATGCCATTGTACAAATTTGTATTTAAAATTAGATTCAGAATGGGGCGCCTGGGTGGCGCAGTCGGTTAAGCGTCCGACTTCAGCCAGGTCACGATCTCGCAGTCCGTGAGTTCGAGCCCCGCGTCGGGCTCTGGGCTGATGGCTCAGAGCCTGGAGCCTGTTTCCGATTCTGTGTCTCCCTCTCTCTGTGCCCCTCCCCCGTTCATGCTCTGTCTCTCTGTCCCAAAAATAAATAAACGTTGAAAAAAAAATTCTTTTAAAATTAGATTCAGACTAACACAAAAGTGTTTTGTGTGAAGAGATCATTTTTTAGAAAAATTGTTCCACAAGAATCATCAGCTCTAGGTGCATTAACATTTGTATTTTGAAATAACTTATCAGAAATCCATCCCAATGCTGTCACAGCCTACAAAAAAGTCCCAGTAACAGTTGCACCAACACAAAGCCCCCTTTCAAAATGAAAAGTTATCAAATACTATTTGCAATATTGTGAATGATGGTGCTTTCCATCATATTGGTTGAAAATAAAATTTCTAATTCTAAAAAACAAAATGAATGAATAAACAACAACAACAAAAAACATAATCAAACATATAACTACAGGGAACAAATTGATGGTTTCCAGAGGGGAGGCAGATGAAGGGATAGGCAAAATGGGTATAGAGGAATGGAAGGTACAGGCTTCCAGTTATAGAATGAATAAGTCATGGTAATAAAGGCACAGCATAGTGAATATAGCCAATGATTCTGTAATAGTGTTGTATGGCAACAGATGGTAGATCCACTGGTGGTAAGCATAGCATAATGTATGGAGAAGCTGAATCACTATGTTGTACACCTGAAACTAATGTAACATTGTGTGTAAACTATCCTAAAATTAAAAAAAATTTTAAAAAGAAAATGAAGTTCCTAAAAATATAAATTTTGATGACTAAATAATTGAATTTGCAGAAAAGCAAGGCAGAAAATAATTAATTCATAAGATTAGAGCAGAAATTAATGCTATTGAAACCAAAAAAAACAGTAGAACAGATGAATGAAACCAGAAGCTGGTTCTTTGAAAGAATTAACATAATTGATAAACCACTAGCCAGTTTGATCAAAAAGAAAAAGGAAAGGACCCAAATAAATAAAATCAAGAATAAAAGAGGAGAGATCACAACCAACATAGCAGAAATAAAAACAATAATAAGAGAATATTATGAGCAATTATATGCCAATAAAATGGGCAATCTGGAAGAAATGGACAAATTCCTAGAAACATATGCACTACCAAAACTGAAAGAGGAAGAAATAGAAAATTTGAACAGACCCATAAGCAGTAAGGAAATCAAATTAATAATCAAAAATCTCCCAAAAAACAAAAGTCCAAGGCCAAATGGCTTTCCAGGAAAAATCTCCCAAAAAACAAGAGTCCAGGGCCAGATGGCTTTCCAGGGGAATTCTACCAAACATTTAAAGAAGAGTTAACACCTATTCTCTTGAAACTGTTCCAAAAAATAGAAATGGAAGGAAAACCTCCAAACTCTTTCTATGAAGCCAGCATTACCTTGATTCCAAAACCAGACAGGGACCCCACTAAAAAGGAGAACTATAGACCAATTCCCTGATGAACATGGATGCAAAAATACTCAACAAGATATTAGCCAACCAGATCCAACAATACATTAAAAAAATTATTCACCCTGACCAACTGGGATTTATACCTGGGATGCAGGGCTGGTTCAATATCTGCAAAACAATTAACGTGATTCATCACATCAATCAAAGAAAGGACAAGAACCGTATGATCCTCTCAAGAGATGCAGAGAAAGCATTTGAAAAAATACAGCATCCTTTCTTGATAAAAACCCTCAAGAAAGTAGGGAGAGAAGGAGCATACCTCGAGATCATAAAAGCCACATATGAACAACCCAACGCTAATATCATCCTCAATGGGGAAAAACTGACAGCTTTCCCCCTAAGGTCAGGAACAAGACAGGGATGTCCACTCTTACCACTGTTAATCAACATAGTATTGGAAGTCTTACCCTCTGCAATCCGACAACACAAAGAAATAAAAGGCATCCAAATTGGCCAGGAGGAGGTCAAACTTTCACTCTTCACAGATGACATGATACTCTATACGGAAAACCCAAAAGATTCCACCAAAAAACTGCTAGAATTGATTCATGAATTCAGCAAAGTTGCAGGATATAAAATCAATGCACAGAAATCAGTTGCATTCCTATACACCAACAATGAAGCCACAGAAAATCAAGGAATTGATCCCATTTACAGTAGCACCAAAACCCATAAAATACCTAGGAATAAATCTAACCAAAGAGGTGAAAAATCTATACACTGAAAACTATAGAAAGCTTACAAAAGAAATTAAAGAAGACACAAAAAAATGGAAAAAGATTCCATGCTCCTGGATACGAAGAACAAATATTGTTAAAATGTTGATACTACCCAAAGCAATCTACATATTCAATGCAATCCCTATCAAAATAACACCTGCATCCTTCACAGAGCTAGAACAAATAATCCTAAAATTTGTATGGAACCAGAAAAGACCCCGAATAGCCAATGCAATCTTGAAAAAGAAAACCAAAGCAGGAGGCATCACAATCCCGGACTTCAAGCTGTATTACAAACTGTAATCACCAAGACAGTATGATACTGGCACAAGAACAGACACTCAGATCAATGAATAGAGAATAGAGAACCCAGAAACGGACCCACAAACGTATGGCCAACTAATCTTTGACAAAGCAGGAAAGACTATCCAATGGAGTAAAGACAGTCTCTTCAGCAAGTGGTGCTGGGAAAAGTGGACAGCGACATGCAAAAGAATGAACCTGGACCACTTTCTTACACCATACACAAAAATAAACTCAAAATGGATGAAAGACCTCAATGTAAGACAGGAAGCCATCAAAATCCTCGAGGAGAAAGCAGGCAAAACCCTCTTTCATCTTGGCTGCAGCAACTTCTTACTCAACACGTCTCCAGAGGCAATGGAAACAAAAGCAAAAATGAACTGGGACCTCATCAAAATAAAAAGCTCCTGCACAGCAAAGGAAACAATCAGCAAAACTAAAAGGCAACCGACAGAATGGGAGAAGATATTTGCAAACGACATATCAGATAAAGGGTAGTATCCAAAATCTATAAAGAACTTATCAAACTCAACACCCAAAAAAACCAAATAATCCAGTGAAGAAATGGGAAAAAGACATGAATGACCAAATAATCCAGTGAAGAAATGGGCAAATGACAGAAAAGCCTTCTCCAGAGAAGACATCTAGATGTCCAACTGACACATGAAAAAATGCTCAACATCACTCATCATCAGGGAAATACAAATCAAAACCACAATGAGATACCACCTCACACATGTCAGAATGGCTAACATTAACAACTCAAGCAACAACAGATGTTGGTGAGGATGCGGAGAAAGAGGATCTCTTTTGCATTGTTGGTGGGAATGCAAACTGGTGCAGCCACTCTGGAAAATAGTATGGAGGTTCCTCAAAAAACTAAAAATAGAACTACCCTATGACCCAGCAATTGCACTACGAGGCATTTAACCAAGGGATACAGGTGTGCTGTTTCGAAGGGACACATGCACCCCCATGTTTATAGCAGCACTATCAATAATAGTCAAAGTATGGAAAGGGCCCAAATGTCCATCAATGGATGAATGGATAAAGAAGATGTGGTATATTTATACAATGGAGTATTACTCGGCAATCAAAAAGAATGAAATCTTGCCATTTGCAACTACACGGATGGAACTGGAGGGTATTATGCTAAGTGAAATGAGTCAGCCAGAGGAAGACAAAAATCATATGACTTCACTCATATGAGGACTTTAAGAGACAAAACAGATGAACATAAGCGAAGGGAAACAAAAATAATATAAAACCAGGGAGGGGGACAAAACAGAAGAGACTCATAAATATGGAGAACAAACTGAGGGTTACGGGAGGGGTTGTTGGAGGGGGCATGGGCTAAATGGGTAAGGGGCACTAAGGAATCTACTCCTGAAATCATTGTTGCACTATATGATAACTAATTTGGATGTAAATTAAAAAAATAATAATAAAAGTTAAAAAATAATTGAATTTGCAGAAAAGCAAGACAGAAAAAAAATTCTTTTTTTAAAGTTTTAATTTAAATTACAGTTAGTTAACATACAATGTAATATTAGTTTCAGGTGTTCAACAATTCCGTGCATCACTGGTGCTCATCCCAACAAGTGCACTCCTTAATGCCCATCACCTACTTCAGCCATCCCTCTACCCACCTCCCTCTGGTAACCATCAGTTTATTTTCTATAGTTAAGAGTCTGTTTCTTGGTTTGCTCTCTTTTTTTACTCTTTGCTCGTTTGTTTTGTTTCTTAAATTCCACATATGAGTGAAATCATATGATATTTGTCTTTCTCTAACTTGCTTATTTCACTTAGTATAATACTCTCCAGCTGCATCCATGTCATTGCAAAAGGCAAGATTTCATTCATTTTTGTGGCTGAGTAATAATCTAGTGTGTGTGTGTGTTGTGTGTGTGTATACCCATTTACATATATATATATATATATATATATATATACACACACCCATTTTCAGTCAATAGACATTTTGGCTATTTCCATACTTTGGGTACTGTAGAGAATGCTGCTATAAACATCAGGGTTCATCTATCCCTTCAGATTCATATTTTTGTAATCTTTGAGTAAATACCTAATAGTGCAATTGCTGAATTGCTGAATTGTTCTATTTTTAACATTTTGAGGAACCTCCATACTGTTTTCAGAGTGGCTGCACCCACTAACAGTGCAAGAGAGTTACTTTTTCTCCACATCTTGGCCAACACTTGTTTCTTGTGTTGCTGATTCTGACAGCTATTCTGACAGGTATGAAGTTTTATCTTGTAGTTTTCATTTGCATTTCCCTGATGGTGAGTGATGTTGATCATCTTTTCATGTCTCTGTTGGCCATCTGTATATCTTGTTTGGAAAAATAGATATTCATGTCTTTTGCCTATTTCTTAATTATTCATTTTTGGAGTGTTGAGTTTTATAAATTCTTTATATATTTTGGATACTAACCCTTTATCAGATATGTCATTGGCAAATATGTTCTCCCATTCTGTAGGTTGCTTTTTACTTTTGTTAATTGTTTCCTTCACTGTGCAGAAGTTTTTTGTTTTGAGGTAGTCCCAATAGTTTATTTTGCTTTTATTTCCCTTACCTGGAGGGACATATCTAGGAAGAATTTGCTACAGCCAATATCAAAGAAGTTACTGCCTGTGTTCTCTTCTATGATTTTTCTGGTTTCAGGTCTCACAAACAGGTCTTTAATCCATTTTGAATTTATTTTTGTGTATGGTGTAAGAAAGAGGTCCAGTTTTACCAACACCTTTTGTTGAAGAGACATTCTTTTCCCCTTTGGATATTCTTTCCTGCTTTGTTGAAGATTAATTGACCATATGGGTGTGGGTTCATTGCTGAGTTTTCTAGTCTATTCCATTGATCTATGTGTTATTTTTGTGCCAGTACCATACTGTTTTGATTACTATAGCTTTTAATATAACTTGGAGTCCAGAAATACGATGCCTCCAGCTTTGCTTTTCTTTTTCAAGATTGCTTTGGCTATTCAGGGTCTTTAGTGGTTCCCTGCAAATTTTTAGGTTTGTTCTAGTTCTCTGAAAAAGGCTATTGGTATTTTGATTGCATTATATGTGTAGATTGCTTTGGTTGGTATAGACATGTTAACAATGTTTGTTCTTCCAATCTATGATCACAGAATGTCTTTCCATTTGTGTCATCTTCAATTTCTTTCATCAGTGTTCTATCGTTTTCAGAATACAGGTCTTGCACGTCTTTGGTTATTATTATTATTGGTGCAATTGTAAATGGAATTGTTTTCTTAATTTCTCTTTCTGCCTCTTCATTATTGGTGTGTAGAAATCCAATATGTTTATGTACATTGATTTTGTATCTTACAACTTTACTGAATTTGTTCCCTCTAAACCTGCTTTGTTGAGGGCTTTTAATGTTAATGGATGTTGTACTTTGTCAAATGCTTTATTTGCATCTATTGAAATATCATATGGTTCTTATCCTTTGTCTTATGTGAAGAATGTCAAGAGGGTGACAGTAGAGCATTAAACCAAGCCTGAAGCCCTTTCTGGGAGCAGAGTGCCACACAGGTAGCACATTGTTTTTTTTTTTTTTTTTAATAGGCACATTCTTAAAGTAAGCCCTGGAGAAATGGGTTGGTATTCTTAGCTACCCAGTTTGGCACCAGAGGGACCATCCTGCTAGTTTTTATTCCAAGTGAGTGTAAACCCTATTTTTGCTTCTGTGATTCAATATGCAAAGAATGGTTGATTACCTTCCCCCCTTACATTGATTCTAATTTAGAAACACCAGTTGCTGTTAAATCTATACTAGTGGAGGGGCACCTAACTGGCTCAGTCGGTTGAGTGTCTGACCTCGGCTCAGGTCATGATCTCACGGTTTGTGAGTTTGAGCCCCGTGTCAGGCTCTGTGCTGACAGCTCAGAGCCTGTTTCAGATTCTGTGTCTCTCTCTCTCTGTCCCTCCCCCACTTGTGCTCTGTCTCTCTCAAAAAAAATAAATAAAATGTAAAAAAAAAATCTATACTAGTGGAATAATGGAGTGGTGAAGAACCTAGGCTCTGGACTTGTATTACCAGGAACCCCAGCTTGGATACATACCAGCTATATGACCTTGAGCAAGTGATTTAAAGTCTCGGTGCAGGCATACTTCTTTTTATTGTGTTTTGCAGATAGTAGGGTTTTGTTTTGTTTACTTGTTTTTTCCTTTTTTTTCACAAATTGAAAGTTTGTAGCAACCTGCATCAAGCAAATCTATTTGCACCTTTTTTTCCAATATCATTTACTCACTTTGTGTCTCTGTGTCATATTTTGGTAATTTTTACAATACTTCAAACTTTTTCATTATTATATTTGTTATGGTGATTTCTTATTAGTGATCTTTGATGTTACTGTTGTTAGTGTTTTGGGGCACCATGAACTGTGCCCATATAAGACAGAAAATTTAATTGATAAATATTGTGTACTCTATTTGCTCCACCCTCTAGCCATTCCCCATCTCTCTCACTCTTGCACATACCTTCCTATCCCCTGAGACACAACAATACTGATATTAGGTTAGTTAATAACCTACAATGTCCTCTAGGTGTTCAAGTGAAAGGAAGAGTTACATATCTTTCACTTCAAATCAAAGACTAAAAAGGATTCAGTGTAGTGAGGAAGACAGGTTAAAAGCTGAGAGAGGCCAAAAGCTAGGCCTCTAGCACCAAACAGTCAAGTTGTAAATGCAAAGGAAAAGTTTTTGAAGTAAATTATAAGTGCTACTGGAAGGACGGACCTACACCGGCCGACTCCATCTTGTTCTGTGTCCTCCACCTTGACCACGCCTCATCCCCTTGAGTAACCTCCCACTCACCCATTCAAACTTCCCGATCAAAACACGCCCGGGCGACCTGCATAACAGGACTCCCACCCTTCCCCAGCCAATCGGCTGAGGCCACGACCCTTCCCCAGCCAATCGGCTGAGGCCACAGCCATTACCTCACCAACTGCCCCTAGACCCCAATAAAACCTTTGTGCTTTTGAAACTCTCTCTCCCCGGTATCTCACCGCTGCGTTGGTGCAGGTAGGGGATTGAGCTTGAGCTAGCTCGAATAAAGGCTCTTTTGCTTTTGCATCAGACTCGGCTCCCTGGTGGTCTTTGGGGATCAGGAATTCTGGGCATAACACTACTCCAGTGGACACACAAATGATAAGAAAGCAAAACAGCCTTATTGCTGATATGGAGGAAGTTTAGTGGTCTGGATAGAAGATCAAACCAGCTACAACATTCCCTTAAGCCAAAGCCTAATCCAGAGCAAGGCCTTACCTCTCCTCAATTGTGTGAAGGCTAAGAAAGGTGAGAAAGCTGCAGAAGAAAAGTTGGAAGCTAGCAGATATTGGCTCATGATGTTTAAGGAAAGAAGACATCTCAATAACATAAAAGTGCAAGGTGAAGCAGCAGGTGCTGATGTACAAGCTGCAGCAAGTTATCCAGAAGATCTAGCTAAGATAGTTCATGAAGGAGGCTACACTAAACAACAGATTCACAATGTAGACAAAATGGCCTTCTAGTGGAAGAAGATGCCCTCTAGGACTTTCATAGCTAGAGAGGAGAAATCAATACCTGGCTTCAAAGCTTCAAAGGACAAACTGACTCTTGCTAGGGGCAAATGCAGCTGGTGACTTTAAGCTGAAGCCAATGCTCATCTACCATTCTTAAAATCCTAGGGCCCTTAATGGGGTGCCTGGCTGGTGCATTTGGTAAAGCATGTGACTCTTGATCTCAGGTTCATGAGTTTTAGCCCCACATTGGGCATAGGTTTTACTTAAAAAAAAAGTAATTATGCTAAATCTACTCTGCCTGTGCTCTATAAATGGAACAAAGTCTGCATGACAATACATCTGTATGCATGGTTTACTGAATATTTTAAGCCCACTATGGAAACCTACTGCTCAGAAAAAAGATTTCTTTCAAATACGACTGCTCACTGACAATGCACCTGGTCACCCAAGATTTCTGATAGAGATGTACAAGATTAATGTTGTTTTCATGCTTGCTACACAACATCCATTCTGTAGCCCATGAATCAAGGACTAATTTCAACTTTCATATCATTATTTAAGAAATACATTTCCTAACAGTATAACTGTAAGTGTGATTCCTTTGACAGATCTGGGAAAAGTAAATAAAAAACCTTCCAGGGGCACCTGGGTGGCTCAGTCGGTTGAGTGTCAGACTTTGACTCAGCTCATAGTCTCACTGTTCGTGGGTTTGGGCCCTGCGTTGGGCTCTGTGATGACAGCTCAGAGCCTGGAGCCTGCTTCTGATTTTGTGTTTCCCTCTTTGTCCCTCCCCACTCATGCTCTCTGTGTCTGTCTCTCTCTCAAAAATAAATAAACATTAAAAAAAATTAAAAAACCTTCCAGAAAGGATTCACTATTCTAAATGCCATTAAGAACATTCATGGGGGCACCTGGGTGGCTCAGTTGGTTAAGTGTCTGACTTCAGCTCAGTGTCTGACTTCACTGATACTGCAGTTTGTGACTCTAAGCCCTGCATCAGGCTCACTGCTGTCAGCCCAGTGCCTGCTTTGGATCCTCTGTCCCCCCTCTCAAAAATAAATGTTAAAAAAAAAGAACATTCATGATTCATGGGAAGAAGTCAACATATCAACATTAACAAGAGTCTAGAAGTTGATTCCAAGAAAAGAATTTTCCCTCTCAGAATCTTGATTTCTCTATAGCCAAAGAAAAGGTGACTGCTTCATGGGCTTGTGCCTGCAAGTAGAACCCTGCAATGGCCATCAAATCCTCTGTGGGGATTTTAGAGACACTGAAGGAGAAAGGAGGACTCATCTGGTCTGCACAGCTCCAGATGGTTCTCCACCCCTTCCCCTCCATTCACTGCCACTAAGGAGTTGCTGATCAGGGTCCACTTCAGTGGCCCAGGAGGAGTGCAGAGCAGGCAACCAGAGCTGCACACCATGGCCCCTTCCCTTCACAAGCTCAGAGACGGGCAGGGTGCCTGCCACCTGAGCCCTGTCCACCAGGGGTCTCATTCTTCCTCTAAGGCTCTAGTGGAGGTGGGTGTCCTCTGCCAGGCTCAGCACATGATGTGAAGAATGAATTAAATGCCTAGTTCTTACTGTTAAGGTTTGATGTGGAATCACAGCTGCAGTGATATATTTTTATTAATGCTTGGTTGGTTTTAAATAAAATGCACACTATTTAAAAACAAACATCATGGATGACTTTTGATTTTGAGGTGTTTAAGACTTCAGCAGAGGAAGTACTTACAGATGTGGTAGAAACAGCAAAAGAATTAGAATTGGGAGTGGAGCCTGAAGATGTGACTGAATTGCTGTGATCTCATGATAAAATTAACGGGTGAGGAGTTCCCTCTTATGGATGAGCAAAGAAAGCAGTTTCCTGAGATGGAATCTACTCCTGGTGAAGATACTGTGAAGATTGTTGCAATGACAACAAAGAGTTTAGAATATTACATAAACATAGTTGATATGCAACGGCAGGGTTTGAGGGATTGACTCCACTTTATTTATTTAGAGTGTGGGAGGGGTGGGGGGGGAGAAAGGGGGAGAGAGAGAGAGAAAGCGGGAGAGAAAGAGAGAGAGTGAGAGAGAAAGAGAATCCCAAACAGGCTCCACGCTGTCAGCACAAAGCCTGACGTGGGGCTTGAACTCATGAACCATGATCATGACCTGAGCTGAAACCAAGAGTTGGACAGAACAACCCAGGTGCCCTGGGATTGACTCCACTTTTGAAAGAAGTTTTACTGTGAGTAAAATGCTAATTGAATGGCACCATATGCTACAGAGAAATCATTCCTGAAAGGAAGAGTCAATGTGACAAACTTCATTGTTGCCTTATTTTAAGATATTGCTACCACCACCCCAGCCTTCAGCATCTACCACCCTGATCAGCCAGCAGCCATCAACATTGAAGCAAAACTTTCCACCATCAAAAATATTATAATTTGTTGAAAGCTCAGATGATTGTTAGCAATTTTTAGCAACAAAGTAATTTTTTTAATTCAGCTCTAGCCCAATGTGGGGCTTGAACTCATGACCCCAAGATCAAGAGTCTCATGATCTACCAATTGAGGCAGTCAGAGGCCCCAACAATAAAGTATTTTTATTTATTTTTAAAAAATTTTTAATGTTTTTATTTATTTTTGAGACAGAGAGAGACAGAGCATGAGCAGGGGAGGGGCAGAGAGAGACGGAGACCCAGAATCCAAAGCAGGCTCCAGGCTCCCAGCTGTCAGCACAGAGCCCGACACAAACTCATGGACTGTGAGATCATGACCTGAGCTGAAGTCGGACGCTTAACCAGCTGAGCCACAGAGGCATCCCTAAAGTATTTTTAAATTGAGGTATCTCTGTTGTTTTTTTTATACATAATGCTATTGCAAATGTAATAGACTATAATATAGTGTAAACATAACTTTTATATGCACTGGGAAACCAAAAATTTCAGTTGTGATATTCACTTTATTGCAGTGTTCTGGAACTTAACCTGCAATATTTTCAAGGTATGCCTGTACTCCTTACACTTAAAATGGGGATAGTACTAGTACTTCCCTCATAATGTTGCTTTAAGGACTGAGTTAATGCATGCATGTAAAGAGCCTAGAATAGTGCTTAACACATAGTAAATCCTCAGATAATGTTATGTGTTATTATTTTTCTTTTGTTTTCACTGTCCTTGTACTTCCCAATCTGTTTTGGAGCAAACCTGTTCTTCCTCATGCAATTTTTTCCCCCACTTCCCTCCTTCTTTCTCATTTATAGTCCATTTTAGCCCTCATCACTTTTCATCTCATATGTACATATTATATGCAGAGAGATAAATTGGAAAAGAGGCCATTGAGGTTCCCCTTAAGGAAGTAAACAGAGATTGAGTGGTGGTATCTTCAGCCTGTTTGCATGTTTACAATGGGAATTCATTTACTATTGTTAGTGTAATTAAAAGGAAATGTTTATAACCATTAAGTGGAGGTGGGGGTAGGGGAGGAAAGTTTCCAGAGCAGCCTCCTTCTATGGTAGCCAGTTCACATCTTGCACTGATGCTATGATGGACATAACCAGAGCACACATCTCTAGGGCAGCAGCCAGCTTCCTCCTATCCATAGCAGTGCCAAGAGCTCCTTTGTCAGCAAAATCTGCGTCAGATTCACCTCCATCAGCTTTGCCTTTCCCATTATCTTTAGCATCTCTATCCCACCTCCCAAGAACACTAGGGAAGAACTTTCAGGGATGAGTACTACTATACATGGGTCAAATGCCACCTCCTGTGAAGGCTTTTGCAACATACCAAATGAAAATGTTTGAATTCATTATAGCTCTTTGTTCCCACACATGTTGCTGATACCTGTAGGCAGCACTTAGGGTTTGACTTTTTTCAGCCTTGTGTTGTTCATTGAAACCTGACTCCCTCATTAGACTGTACACTCCTTAAGGGTAAACACAGGGTCTCTTTTATTTATGACTGGAGACCCTACCCCAATCACCACCTATATCCAGTCCAGTCCTTAGGAAGTGTTTTTGACGGAATGCCCTGAACTGCCCCCTACCCCACCACATTAGGACTTTTGCACTTTTTAAAACAATTTTTGTTTAATGTTTATTTATTTTTGAAGGAGAGAGAGAGACAGAGTGTGAGTGGGGGAGGGGCAGAGAGAGAGGGAGACACAGAATCCAAAGCAGGCTGTCAGCAGAGAGCCTGATGCGGAGCTCAAGCTCACGAACCACGAGATCATGACCTGAGCCAAAGTTGAACGCTTAACCAACTGAGCCACCCAGGTGCCCCAGGACTTTTGCACGGTTTATTCTTTCTGCCCTGTCCCTGGTTACTTCATATTATTCAGGTCTCAGATTAAACACCACCTTCTACAAGAGGCCTTGACTATTTAAAACAGACTAACTTCTATCCAGATCTTTCTCTATCTCATAACTTGTTTTATTTTTCTCATAGCACTCACTGCAACTCATAGCACTCACTGAGATTCTCTTATTTGACTCATTTTGTTGCTTGTTTCCCTAGCTGGAATGTGAATCACAGGAAGGCAGGGAACTTGTCTGTTTTGTTTGCCCTGAGTCCCCAATGCTTAGAACACTGCCTGGTAAATATAAATACATGAATGAAACTGTATTTGTTTGATTATTGACTGATCCCCCCAGTAGAATGGCAGCTCCATGAAGGTCAGGATCTTACCTGGGTTACCACCACATCCTCAGCACCTACTATGGTGCCTGGAGCATACTAGATGCTCAAGAAAGAATTTCTGGGTGAGTGAATTAATGTTCCAAACACACTTTAACTCAATGTGCTCCAAACTGAACTTAGTCTCTTCTTCCCCACCAAACCTGCTTTTCCTTCCGTGCACTCCAGTTCAGTCAATGGCACCATCATCCACTCTTGACACCCAACCCAGCAATGAACTCACACTCCCTTCACTCATTCACCTATTTTCAATGAGTTCCCAAGCCTTGCCTATTCAACATCCAAAATATCCCACTTATTTAATCCTTTTCTACCTATGTTGCAGCTATCCTGATTCAGACCTCATCTTTGTTTCATTACTAATGCAACAGCCTCCTCCCTCCTGTCTTCCCTTTTTTTCCTTTTTATTATGTAAGGCTTCACAACACTGTATGTCATCTTTGTGCAGGGGCCATGTTAATCTTATCTGTGTCTTTCCAATTTTATTATATGTGTGGCCAAAGTCAGCCCCCCCCCCAAGCTAAGAAAGCTTTAGCTGCAGGGCATGTCACTTGTCATATGGTCACATGGTCATATGTTTTTATAAAGTTTGCATAATATATTTAAAACACAATTCATTAAAACCACTGTCCCCTTCCACTAGTTTCCCTAGTCACATTTTCTCTTGTATTAGGTGGTGTTGGAGCTGCTTCAGACATTTTTGAGATCCAGCTGAGTGGAAGTTGATTGAAGGGGGATACATTTAGTTTCATTTTAGTGAGACATTTATATATGGTTTGTATCTCTTCTTTATAGTTATTACCCAGGTGTAGGAATAGCTTCTAGAAATACTCTACCTTTGAGCCTAATTTTGTATTCACAAGCCCATATTCTTTTCTTAAAAAAAATTTTTTTTACATTTATTTATCTTTGAGAGACAGAGAGAGACTGAGCACAAATGGGGGAGGGGAGAGAGAGAATGAGACACAGAATCCAAAGCAGGTTCCAGGCTCTGAGATGTCAGCATAGAGCCCTATGCGGGGCTCAAACTCACAAATGGTGAGATCATGATCTGAGCCAAAGTCGGACGCCCAACTGACCAAGCCACTCAGGCACCCCTCTATTCTTTTCTTAAAGACCTACCTCACAAACTGTATAAGCTTCAGGTCCCACTAATCCTGAATTTTCCCCTGGCTCAGATGCAAATGTGACTTTTGAGTTGCTTTTGCTCAAAAACCTTTAGTGGTTTGTTATTGTTTACAGGATAAAATATAACATTTAACTTTTTTGTAAATGTTTTTCTGTGTGCCTCCATGCATTTTTACATATTGATCCTTCAGTAAACTCTTATATAGCCTTCAGGTCTCCCTGAAACCTTCCTTGACCGCACCAAGTTGCTTCTGAGGCACTTTCATGACTTTATTTTGCACTTTGCAAGAGGTAGATATATGCTTACTGGACCTTGCAATCCCAATTGTTGGTTTGCATGTTTGTCTCCTGCACTGGCTGGCAATTTCCCCACTGGAGTCCCACTTCATCATGGTATCCCCATGGTCTAAGCCACCATCACTTAGGAAATTGATGTGCATACACACATTTTCTTGTTTAAAGTGGTGGTGCCCTTTAAAAAATGAAATAGTAAGAGGATTCCTAGAGAATATTCTAGAATGTCAGAGAACACCAGCGCCACCTTCTATGTCTGTGGAGTTCCATTCATTCAACCTCTTCTCCCACCCACCCTCAGGCTAGTCAGAAAACACTGGGACTTGTGCATAATAATCATGGCACAGTATCTGAACCAAACTGAACTGAAATAGTGGAGTCAAAGAAGAGAGAGTTCAGAGGGAGCTGGGAAGTACACAAAAGCTTTACGGAGGGACTAGGACCAAGGGACCGACTGAGGGACCGACAAGACACAACTCGGGGCGGGGAGAGGGGGTAGTAGAGGGTGCAAAGTTCAACTTCCCAGCTCTGAAACTGAAGCCACTTGGCTTCCCTAAAACCCATGTCTTCACTTGAACAGAGCTTTCCTTGCAGGGTGAAGAATAAACAATTCGGAGACCGTGCAAAAGAGACCAGCCACAGAATGTGCTCGGCAAACGGGAGCTACTGTGAGTACTCCATCTCTATCCTGGCCGAAGCCCGCCCCCGCCGCGATCCATTAGCTTTGCAGTTTGCAGTCACTGAGTTCACCTCCTCTCATAGGACGAGAAGGCTGCGGAGGAGGAGGTGGAAGTAGGAGAGGAGGGGTGGAGGGACAGTGATTGTGTGTGTGTGGGGGGGGGGGGGAGGGGGGTGGGTGTGTGAGGGGAGGGGGTGGGTGTGTGACGGGAGGGGGTGGGGGGGGTGGGGGGGGTGGGGGGAGGAGGAAGGAGGGTGCTTAACTCCCTGTTGGCCCGGAGGAGGAGGAAGGCTTGGAAGGCTCTGGCACCACTCAAAATGGAGCCAAGCGACTGCCTCGCCTAAGATGGTGGCTTAAGGTCCTCAGCCTTGATTGGGTACCTAGAAGAAACGAGCGGGTCCAAAGGTAGCCGAATCCCGTCACCCTTTCTCAAGGTGGCGCCCCGCCTCTGCTGGCGTCACGCGGGAGCCGCTGGCCTCCCTTCCCCGCCTCTGCCGCGGTTACCTCGCGTGCCCAGCCCTCATAAGATGGCGGTCTGGTAGCCTCCCCGCGGCGGCGCCGCCACTCTCAACATGGTAGCTGTTTACCCCATATTTCTCCTCCCCTCTCCGCTTCAACTTCCTCCTTGTTTTGAATAAACTTTATTGACTACTTCGAATTGCCTACCATCGCCACCGGGTTTCTCCCGGCGACTTTTCCGGCAGTTTTTCCTCCGACGCGGCCGCCGGTTATTCTCATTTCTCTTGCTTTGCTCGCAGCGATCTCCAGCCGGCTCAGGGACGACGCCGTTTGCCCGCTCCTCGGGCGGCCGCCGGACTAGGCCCGAGCTGCGGGCTCCAGTAGGCCCTAACGACCGGGCCCGGGGCAAAACCGTGGAGAAAGCCGCTCTGAAGCACCGCCGGGCGCCCAGGGCCGCGCAAACCCAGCGGGTGGTTCTGGGGGAAGGCTAGCAAGATTCGCAGCGTTGCCGTGACGATCCCAGAATTCGGCGCGCGCCGCCGGTGGGGCCGGAACTGCTTGCCGATCCTCCGCTGAGCTAGGTGCTGAGGCGCTTCGGAGCAAGCCCGGCAGCTGGCGCGTCGGTGGAACAGAACTCCGCTAGTGTGAGCGATCCCTGTAGCTTTGCAGATGAGGAGGTCCCTGTAGGGTTCAGGGCAAAAGCCATTCTTGTCAGGTTTGGGGCGTGAGGAGGTTCCTGTCATTTTGGGCGGCGTGAAGAGATCTCGTAAGTTTCGGGGGCTGCAAGAATATTCCTGTCAGTCTTGAGATCTGTGATGATCTCTCTGTCAGTTTGGGGGGACACGGGAGTCCTCGTCACTCTGAGGGGGCTGTGAGGAGATGCCTGTCCGTTCCCGAGCCAGAGGGGGGGGGGCGGGTGAGATTCTTGCTTAGTTGCGGGAGTGTGAAGAAATTCTAGTCAGTTTCAGGGGTTTAGAGGAGATCCTTTTTAGTTTTGGGGGTGCAACTCGGAGCCCTGTCGTCTTCGAAGTAGAGGACGATCTGATCTTTTCTAGAATTGAGATTTATTTAATTTGTTGGGGTGATGAGACTACTGACTGGTTGGGGATGGAATGATTTTGAAAGTGAAGGAGAAGACCATTTCAACTCTCAGCACGACCCCAGAACTGTGGTTTGAGTTGGGCGCCTAGTCTTGTCTGCCTTGTTCCTGAAGGCATCGAGGTGATTCTCGAGTAATCTGAGGCGACTTCCAGGGATCCCTCATCTCTCTCTAGTTGCCCCTATTTGGGGAGTGAGAGAAAGGGCTTTTTCTAAGGTACCCCAGCCTATTTATTTTGGCTCTGGTTTGCGTCATAATAAAGAGAGCCCTGGGAAGCAAGGTTGCTAGCAAGGAGAGGGTTCAGTAAGGGATTAAAGAAGCTTCCTGAAAAGGCGTCAGATATTTCCCTGAAACCCGGAAAGAAGTTATCACTGACTCAGGGGGCCGATGGAGCTGGGGGGCGGGGGAGAATCCTCGACGGCCAAATGCCGTCCTTTATTTGTTAAAAACATTCTGGTGGCCGGTGGACTTTTCTCCGATTGCCCCCTACAGCCACACCAGCTGTGTTGCATCCCGGCAACACTAACTGCCCATTTGTGAACTGAGGGTTGGTACCCTGGGGGACCTGATTCACTCGGTAAAAAGTGTTGTTTGTGCCCAGCTATCGTCCAGAAAGGACGCGTGCTGCTGCCTCCTGCTTCTCTTGACGCTACGAACCTGGCCCGCCGCAGAGCGCTCCAAGGCCGGGCGAAGATGGCCTCAGTACCAGTGTATTGCCTCTGCCGGCTGCCTTACGATGTGACCCGCTTCATGATCGAGTGTGACATGTGCCAGGACTGGTTTCATGGCAGGTAAGGAGGGCAGTCCAGACTGGACAGGTGCTCACTTGCACGCTCCTTTCTCAGTCCTGTTTTAGGTTCCTGCTCAGAAACTTTTCCCCCTTCTCTGGCCAAGAATTAGCTCCAACCCACCTCCCAGACCCATGTTTTTTCATCCTTCCTTTCAAGACCAGGGCGTAGTTCACAATGACCTCTGGTGTCTCCTCTTTTTTTCTATCCCATGTGTGTTTCCTCTTTGCTCCCTTTTTTATTTTAGGAAGTGTTCTCTTTCCAGCCACAAAGAATGTATCATTTTTGTATGCTGGCAATTGTGTTTTGCCTCAGATTCTGGCTTCTTGGGAGACAGTGCTGTATTTTTGAAATAATTGAAACAAACATGGATTTCAATTGTGCCTTTCAACTTACTATCAGAGTGTCCTTTGGCAAGTTGCTTTGCCTCTCTGAACCTCATGGTCTTCGCCTATAAAATATATCTAATACATCTGTCCTGATGATTTAAAGCGTTTTGCATGCATGCAGCAGGTGGAGGCAGAAATGCAATAGTACTTTATTTCTTCAGTATTTATCTGCAGAACCATCCAACTAAATTGAATTAAGCAGAAGAGGTATTGGGTAAAACAGCAGGAGCGAAACCACTAATGAATTTCCTCCAGTTAACCATGTGTGCACAGAAGCATCTGTCACCCAGGATTCCAGAGAAGTTAGTGTGTGGGAAGAAACTGATGTTCTCTCATTGTTGGGACTTAAGGCCCAGTTATGGAAAGAAAACCATGAGAGGAATTTTTGCACTGGAGTACAGTATGTTAGATTCTACAATTTTCAGTTGTCACTAGTCCCTTCTGAATGAGCTCCTATTGTCCCAGCCAAACTGAAGGTGCTGGTACTGCTATGCTAAAATTCTGCTCTCAGCAGGGATGGCCCCTTGCAGCGCCTTCAAATTCATGTTCAGCTGATCTTTATTATTTATTGTGTGCCAGGTGCAGAGTTCTTTTTACTGCTTCATGTGATTTCACTTAAGAGAGGACAGACCTAGAGGGTGGGGCCTTTTTCTTTCCTCTGGAAATAAGCGGGATTAAGATGATTTTCAGGATTCCTGGTATCTTTGCTAGTGCTGATCAAGTCACTCCTCTGTTTAAAATTCTTTTGGTGGTTCCCCTACAGAATAAAATTCAGTCTCCTTTGTGTGACAGACAAGACCTTTTGTGATCTACTTGTTCAGTCTCATTTCCCGCCACTCCTCCTCCTGGTTCTTTATGTCCCAGCAAGACTGAACTACTTAAAGTTCTGGGAAAATTTTATACTCCTTTATCCCTCTTTTTCTTTGTGCATGCAATTCCTACTAATGTCCTCCCTTTTATAGGTCATGGCATACCTCCTCTGTAAAAGGCCTCCTTCCTCCTGGTTCCCATTGTACTTTGTATACATCCTTATTGAAAGTAATTATTTCATCATATCATAGTTGTTAATAAACCTGTGTCACTCATTAGCCAGAGTTATTTGAGGGCAGAGATGTCATCTTTTCATTTTTAGTATCCCCAGAACCTAGTTTAGTGCTGAACATGTAATAGATATACTGAGTGAATTTTTGAATGAATGAATGAATGAATGAATGGGCCTTCTTAAAATAAGCTATTGCCTGTGGCCTTTGCTTTGGATTATGTGAGAAGTGTGTAGATTCAAACCTGGAAAGTGAACTGCCCACAGTATAGAGACTCTAACTCCATAGTCTAGGAACAGAAAACTGGAACAAATGCTTTCTGAGTGCTTACTATATGCCAGGCCCCATGACAGGGACTTTGAATAAATTATTTCAATCCACACCCAATTAAAAGTTAGGTTTTTCTTTTTTAAATAATGTTTTAAGTTTTTTCCTGATTATATGTGTGAGACATGCTCATTGTAGAAAAGACAAAAATAATAAGGAAATAAAAATCATCTATGAATCTGCTGTCCAGCATAATCCACTGTTAAATGTTTTGTTGCATTATCTCCTGTCTTTTGACTTAGGATATAAACCTATATTTTTATAACATGGGATTGTATTATAAATACCATTTGTAGCCTGACTTTTATTCCTATTTAACATTCTGTGAGTATTTTACCAGGTTGTCAAATACTCATGTAAATCTCATTTCTGATATCCCACCATATATCTATGTGTCATCAATTACTTGGTCATTTCTTCTGTGGTTGGATACTTAACATCATTTCTACTTTTTTATAATATTATGTTATGAGGGAAACTTTGGGAGTTCTGGAAATGTTTTTCATTTTGATACAAGTTGCTGGTCAAAACAAAAAGAGAAATATGGTGCACATTGTTGCACAGTGTTCTTGTTGACATTTATAAAGAACACCACTGAGGCCATTATGAATTGCAAATTTACAAATGTAGAAATGGGTTTATGGGATAGGCTCCTCCTTAATTACATTTCTGTGGTGAATCATGGGTTTCTACGAAGACCCTGACACAGGTTAATTGCCTTATTTTTTTTCTATGAAAGAGACCACGTTTTTATCTCTTCTCATTCCTCTCTCTATGGGCTAGCAGAAAACAAGGAAGTCATCTAAGAATCAGGTCCTGGTGGGCTGCTCTTGCTTAACCCATGCATTGTGTGCACATGCACACACACCAGGCTCACAGTGCTCCATATAAGATTGTACTTAGGCACAATTGAAAATTAAATATTGTGGACTTTTCATGGTTGCTCACAACATTTAAGCCCACAGATGCCTTATAGGTGATATAAATCTGTTCACATCTCTGATGATTTCCATAGGCTAGACTGCTTCAAGTCCAGTTAGGGATTAATAATGCCAAGTTACTTCCTGGAAGATGACTATTCCATTTTGCTGCTGAGAATCTAGAATTCATGGAATTACTTTCTAAGTCTGGATTTGAACTTAGAATTATCTGGTTCCAGAGTCCAAGTTCTCAAAAGTGGAAAAAAGTTGGTATTAACTTTTTTTCTCCTGTGAAGGGCTGGGTTTTTGCAAATCACTTTGATTTGTAGAACAATGGTTCTCAAACTTTAGCATGCATCAGAATCACTTGAAAGACCTATTAAAAGACAAGATAGGTAGGCCCCACTTGCAGGGTTTCTGATTTAGTAGGTGAGTGGGGGGCCACCCTCAGAACCACTGATTTAGAGCATTATTCTGTCTCAATTCCTTCCCTATCTGTGGAGTGTGACAGCTTCTGGTTTGGGGGATGGGTGTGCTAACATTTTGTTCTCAAAGTATGGTTCATTAACTGGGAATTTTTTAAAAATGTGAATTCTTGGGCTGGGACCCAGCAATCTCTATTTAACAAAACGAAAGATTCTGATGCACCCTAATTTTTGAGAATAATTGTACACTGGTGAAGAATTAGTTTGTGAGCATTTATTGACTTCTGGGGCTTTGGCAAATCCTCACTGCTTTGCAGTTTTCCTATCTATAAAGGAAGTGCTGGTTGGCACATCTCCAAGGGGGGGGGGCGTGGCTGAGGTGTGGACTCAAAACTCTAGAGGAAATGGCACTGGCTTCAGAATTGGGTTCGAATTCTGACTCTTTAGCAAAGGATTTCAACTCTGTGAAGCTTCAGTTTCCCCAGGAGTGGTTGTAATGATTTAAATAAAATGATAATGGCCTTTGTTTATTGAGTACTAGCTAATGTGCCTGTCACTATACTAAATACTTTGCTTAATTATCTTTAATCTTTTTTTGTTTTTAAAATTATGGATTAAATTTATTTAATAGTTTTAGGACAATGAAAGTTATCTATTTAATACCAGATGTATTGTGGTAGTTTATGCTTTCCAAGGAATTGATACATTTCATCCAGGTTGTCAAATTTAAGTGTGTAGAATTGTTCAAAATATTATTACCCTTTTGATATCTGTAGGCTGGCTCTGTGATGATATTTCATCCCTGATACTGAAAAATTCTCTTTATTTCTCAAACTTGATAGACGTTTGTCAGTTTTATCGATCTTTTCAAAGAACAAACTTTTTGTTTCATTGACTTTCTCTATTGTCTTTCTGTTTTCAATCTGGATTTCTGCCTTTATTATTTCCTTCCTCCTGTTTTGGGTTTATTTTTTTACCTAATTTCTTGAGGTGGGAGCTTAGGTTATTGATTTAAGTCTTTATCTGTTTTCTAATGTAAGCATTTAGTATTATCAATTTAGCTATGTCCAACAAATTTTGGTATGTTTTCCTTTTCATGTAGTTCAATGTAATTTTTAATTTCCTTAGAGACTTCATGTTTGACCTAAGAATTGCATAGCAGTGTGTTGTTTAGT
Source organism: Prionailurus viverrinus (assembly GCF_022837055.1). Lineage (NCBI taxonomy): Eukaryota > Metazoa > Chordata > Mammalia > Carnivora > Felidae > Prionailurus > Prionailurus viverrinus. The sequence continues at coordinate 43,843,418 of NC_062579.1, read as the reverse complement.
TTCCAAGTGTTTGTAGATTTTCCTGTTACCATTCAGCTACTAATTTCTTATTGGTTCCATAGTGGTCAGAGAATATACTCTGTATGATTGCAATTTCTTTAAATATATTGAGGTTTGTTTTATGGCCAAGGATATGGTCTGTCTTGATAAATGTTCCATGGTCACATGAAAATAATCCTGCTATTGTTGGGTTGAGTTATTTTTTTATTTTTTTTTATTTTTAAAACTTTTTTTTTAACGTTTATTTATTTTTGAGACAGAGAGAGACAGAGCATGAATGGGGGAGGGTCAGAGAGAGGGAGACACAGAATCTGAAACAGGGTCCAGGCTCTGAGCTGTCAGCCCAGAGCCCGACGCGGGGCTCAAACTCACAGACCGCGAGATCATGACCTGAGCTGAAGTCGGCCGCTTAACCGACTGAGCCACCCAGGCACCCCGAGTTATTTTTTTATATAAAAGTTGCTTTACTTCTGTTGGTTGATGGTGTTTCCTGAATTTTTCTCTGTCCTTGGCTGATTTTCTAACTAGTTCAGTCAGTTGTTGAGAAGGACATATTGAAGTGTCCAGCTACAAGTGTTGATTTGCCTGTTTCCTTTCAGTTCTATCATTTATTGCTTCACATTTTGCAGCTTTGTTGTTTGATGCATATGCATTTAGGATTGCTACATCTCAGTGGATTGACCTTTTATCATGTGATGTGCTTCTCTGTCTCTGATAATTTTTTTGCATGCAAGTCTACTTTATGTCATATCAATGTAGCCACTCCACTTTCTTTGGATTAAACTTGCACGGTATATCCTTTTCATCCCTTTACTTTCAGCTTCTATCATTGTATATAAGGTGAGTTTCTTGTAGACAGCATATAGTTCGGTATTATATTTATCTCCTTTTGGTATATTTAGACCATTTCTGCTTAATGTAGTTATTGATAGCTTAGGGCTTAAGTCTGTCATTTTTGTTTTGTTTTATTTTATTTTCTGTTTGTTTCTTCTGTTCTTTGTTTTCTTTATCCTACCCCCTTGTGGGTTACTTATACCTTTTCTAGAATTCCACTTTGGCTTATACATTGTGTTTTTGAATATAGATATATATAGCTTTGTACAGCTTTTTTAATGCTTGCTCTAAGTATTAACATAATACTTACATAACTTATTACCATCAACCAGTATTGACATTTTACCAGTTTGAGTGAAGAGTAGAAGAAACCTTACTTCCCTTTAAATTCCTTTATGCTACCCTGTTTATAACATAATTATCTTAAATTATTTTGTCTATATACATTGAGAAATACATCAGACAGTGTTATAATTTTTGTTTCAACTGTCAAACATGATTTAGAAAACTCAAGAGGAGAAGGAAAGCATATTGTAGTTACCCAGGTATTTACTCCTTCCCTTGTTCTGTCTTCCTGATCTTCCCAAAGATTCCTTTTATCATTTCCTTTCTTTTTAAATTTTTATTTTACTTTTTTAATGTTTATTTTTGAGAGAGAGAGAGAGAGTGAGAGCAGGGAAGGGGCAGAGAGAGGGAGACACAGAATCTGAAGCAGGCTCAGGTTCTGAGCTGTCAGCACAGAGCCTGAAATGGGGCCGGAACTCCCAAACCATGAGATCATGACCTGAGCCTAAGTTGGAGGTTTAACCAACTGAGCCACCCAGGTGCCCCATTTCCTTTCTTTTTAGAGAGCTTCATTTAGCCATTTTTCTAGGATAGTTCTACTGGCAACAAATACGCTTAGTTTTCCTTCATATGAGAATGTCTTGATTTCTCTTGGATTCCTTAAGGTCTTTTCATTAGATATTAGATCCTGGGTTTTTAGTTCTTTTCCTTCAGCACTTGAAAACTATTGTGCTACTTCCCCTGTGGCCTCCATTGTTTCTGATGAGAGATCCTTGGTCATTTGAATTGGTGTTCTCCTTTAGGTAATGTGCCATTTCTTTATCACTGCTTTAAAGATTTTTCCTTTGTCTTTTGTGTTCAGGAATTTGATTATGCTGTTTTTCAGTGTAGAAATATTTCAGATTGTCTTTGGTTTTAGTTGTCTTTATTTAAAATTTTTTAAAGCATTTATTCATTTTGGAGAGAGAGAAACAGCATGAGTGGGGGAGGGGCAGGGAGAGTGGGAGACACAGAATCTGAAGCAGGCTCCAGGCTCTGAGCTGTCCTGACACTGGGCTCAAACTCCCAGACCACGAGAACTTGACCTGAGCTGAAGTCAGGACATGTAACTGACTGAGCCACTCTGGCACCCCTGTCTTTGGTTTTGGTCTTAATAGGTTGTTTAAGCTCTGTTCATAATTTTTTAATCTATTTTTCTTTCAATTTTATTGAGGTATAATTGACATACAGTACTATATGATTTTTAAGGTGTAGAGTATAATTACTTGACTTATATATATTGTGAAATGATTACCATGGTAAGTTTAGTTAATATCCATCACTTCATATAAATACCTCCCAGAAGAAAGGAAAGAGGTTTTTTTCCCTTGTGATGAGAATTTTTAGGATTTACTCTCTAAGCAACTTTAATAAGATTTACAATACAGCAGTGTTAACTATAGTCATCATATTGTACATTATATCCCTAGTACTTAGTTATCTGATAACTGGAAGTTTGTACCTTTTGACAACTTTCTCCAATTCACTCATCCCCAGTCCCCCCCGCTTCTGGTAACCACAAATCTTATCTCTTTTACTATGAGTTTGTGGTTTATTTTGTTTTGTTTAGATTCCACATAAAAGCATATGTTATCTTTTTCTGACTGACTTATATAATGTAATGCCCTCAGGGTTTGACCATGTTGTTGCAAATGGTAGGATTTCCTTTTTTTATGGCTTAATGAAATAGTGTTCCAGTGTGTGTGTGTGTGTGTGTGTGTGTGTGTGTGTGTGTGACATTTTCTTTGTCCATTCATCTTTTGGTAGACACTTAGGTTTGTTCCATGACTTGGTTATTGTAAATCATGATGCACTGAACATGGGGGTGCAAATATTTCTGCAACATAGTGATTTTGTTTTCCTTTGATATTTACCTAGAAGTGGAATTGTTACATCATATGGTAGTTCATTTAAATTTTTGAAGAACCTCCATTTTTTTCCACAGTGGCTGTACCAATTTAAAATCCCACCAGCAGTGTACAAGGATTCCTTGTATGGACTTTTTTAATGATATTTTTCCAGTCTATGAACACAGGTTATCTTTCCATTTATTTGTGTCTTCACTTTCTTTCATTGATATAGTTCTCAGTGTAGAGATTTTTCACCTTCTTGGTTATTTTTATTCCTAAGTACTTTATAGTTTTTGATGCTATTGTAAGTGGGCTGATTTTTTTTGTTTCTTTTTTAGATAATTTGTTTTAGTATGTAGAAATGCTACGGATTTTTGTATATTTTGTATCCTGCAACTTTACCTAATTCATTAATTAGATCTGAGTTTCTTGGTGGAGTCTTTACAATTTTCTATATCATGTCATCTGCAGAGAGAGACAATTTTACATCTTCCTTTGTAATTTTTATGCCTTTTATTTCTTTTTCTTGCCTGATTGCCCTGGCTGGGATTTCTAGTACTGTGTTGAATAGGAGTGGTGACAATGGGCACCCTTGTCTTGTTCCCGATCTTAGAGGAAAAGTTTTAAACCTTTCACCATTGAATATGATGTCAACTGTGGGCTTGACATATATGGCCTTTATTATGTTAAGGCACATTTTCTTCTATAACCCATTTTTGGCATGTTTTCTTCTATAACCCATTTTTTGAGAGTTTTTATCATGAACAAATGTTGAATTTTATCAGATACTTTTTCTGTGCTTTTTGAGATGATCACATGGTTTTTTTCTTCCATTCTATTAATGTGATGTATCACCTTTATTGATTTGCTTATACTGAAACATTCTTGCATCCTAAGGATAAATCCCACTTGATCATGGTAAATGCTTATTTTAATATATTGCTGAATTCATTTTGCTAGTGTTTTATTGAGATTTTTGCATCTATATTCATTAGGGATATTAGCCTGTAGTTTTCTTTTCTTGTAGTATCTTTTAGTGTCTTCGTCTGGTTTTGGTATCAGGATAATGCTGGCCTCATAAAATGAGTTTGAGAGTCTTCCCTCTTCTTTGATATTTTTGGAGAGTTTGAGAAGAATTGAAATTAATTCTTCTTTAAATATTTGGGTACAACTCACTAGTGAAGCCCTCTAGTCCTGGGCTTTTCTTAACTGGGAATTTTGTTATTGTTGATTCAGTCTCCTTACTAGTAATTTGTTCAGACTTTCTATTTTTTCCCAATTCAGTCTTGGTAGATTGGATATTTTTAAGAATTTATCCATTTCTTGTAGATTGTCCAATTTATTGGTGTAGAGTTGTTCATAGTTCAGTCTATTTTCTTTCTGTTCAAAATTGGATAATTTCTATTCTGTCTTCAGGTTTACTGTTTTTTTTCCTCTTGTCTCCATTTTGCTGTTGAGCCCATCCAATGAATTTTCATTAAACTTATCGTAGCGTTCCATTCTAAAAGTGCCATTGATTCTTTTCTGTATCTTCTACTTTGCGGAAGTTCTTTATTTTTTGCTGACGTTTTCTGTCTATTCATTTGTTTCAGGCATGTTTGTAATTGTTCCTTGAAGCATTTTTATGATTACTCCTTTAAAAATCCTTGTCAGGTAATTCCAACATCTGTGTCATCTCAGTGTTGAGATTATTGATTTCCTTTGCTCATTCAAGTTGTGATTTTCCTTGTTCTTGATATAATAAGTGATTATTTTCATTATATCCTGGATATTTTGGGTATGATGTTAGGAGATTCGGGTATTATTACATCTTCTGTTTTTGCAGACCTCTTTTTTTTTTAATTTTTTTTTAACGTTTATTTATTTTTGAGACAGAGAGAGCATGAACAGGGGAGGGGCAGAGAGAGAGGGAGACACAGAACCCGAAGCAGGCTCCAGGCTCTGAGCCATCAGCCCAGAGCCCAACATGGGGCTCAAACTCACAGACCGCGAGATCCTGACCTAAGCTGAAGTCGGACGCTTAACCGACTGAGCCACCCAGGCGCCCCTTGCAGGCCTCTTTAGACACTGCAATTTTAGTGGCAGGGGAAGAGGGTACCCCTTAGTTACTGACAGGTAGGAGTGGAAGTCCAGGTCTCTTAGTCTCTGTTGACACCCACTACTTCAGGTCCTATTGTCCCTAGTCAGGTTGCTTTCTTCTCTAAGTTCACACATCCAGTAAGTGGCAGAGGTGATTCAAACCCAGGCAGTTTGGCTCCCAAGGCTGTACTTTTACCTCTGTGCTATACTGCCTGTGAATACTGTACAGAATGCCCTGCTTAGTTGTGGAGAATAAATGTGATAATACACATATAACTCATAGCTCAGTTTTCTCCTCAGTTCCTTTTATGCAGGCTTCAAATTTGGTTGTTTTCTCCTCATCCCCTTAACCTGATCTATTTACTTTTTACCACTTATGAAACCCCTGGCACCACTTGTCCATCTCTCCCTCTAGAATGTCTACTCCATGAGGGCAGTGGCTGTTCTCAATCAATATTTATTAAGTTTATGCATTTACTTTATTAACAAATATTGGTTGAGTGTCTACCATGTACCAGGCTCTGTGGTACACGTTGGGGATAATTCATCTTAATCTTGAGACCTGGTGCTGTGATAATTTGCCTCTTCACTAAGGAAGCAAATTAGCATCTAGGACCCTTGGTCTCAGTGATAATTATTGAGACAGTGCAGCCACAAGTCTGATTTTCATCCGTCTGTCTTCCTGATGTGAGGAATTATCTAGCCCAATGAATGTTTGTTGAATTGAGTTGAAGAATAAATAAAACAAGACTGGGAGATGGATAAGGTAAGGACTTCTGGTGAATGAGATCGATGCTGTCAAATGTAGTGGGGCAGGTAGCAAGTGAATGAGCAGTTGTAAATCCATGTGACGAGTGCCAAAATAGGGATAGTGTTTCGGGGGGAGTGCCATGGCAGCAGGGAAGAGGAAGAGCAGGAATATTTTAGGCACAGGGAGCCATGTGTGATGAGACCCATAGAACTGAAAGAGCATGGCATTGAGAGTCCAGCTGGCTTTTCAATTTTTTTTTCATGTTTGTTTATTTTTGAGAGGGGGGAGGGGCAGAGAGAGAGGGAGACACAGAATCAAAAGCAGGTTCCAGGCTCTGAGCTGTCAGCACAGAGCCTGACATGGCTCCAGGCTCGAACTCACAACTCGTGATATCGTGACCTGAGGCAAAGTCAGACCCAGCTGGCTTTTCAGAGCAGGGCTGACGTCATGGGTGTGTGACCAGTCACACAGAGCCTCATATTTGGAAGGGGACACCATGCTTGAGGTTTAATGTTTTGTGGTTGTTTTGAAATTCTTAATAATTTTACCTGTTTGTATGTGAAATTTATGTTTTGCATGTGAAATCCAGTGGGACAATGGATTGTTTCTTAGGGACTTAGAGCTTTAGCTCACATGTGGTCCTACCTCCTACTGCCTCCCTACTCCCTGAACAGGTTCTCAGTTGGTTGCCTGGGGCACCAGGTCTGGATGCAGGTGCAAGAGAGTCAGCGTTGAGTGCATGCATCCTGTGCACTGAGTCACAGGGTGTGGCCTGTACTTCCCCTTTGAGTATCCTCATGCCCAGGGAGCATGACAATAAATAACAAATAAAAAGGCCTATGACAAGTTGAGAGACTGTGGAAGAAAGGAAAATAGATTTTTTTCCTCTGTTATGAACAAGAGGCTCCTGATTTTCATTTGCACCAGGCCTTATAAATTATGTAGCTGACGCTGCACGTGAGAAGCCAGAGTTGAGGCCAGAGAGGCAAGGCTTGTAGACCATGGTAAGTTTATACTTTAAACATAAGAAAAATAGGAAGGCTGTGAGGGGTTTTGAGCAAGGGTTGACAAGATCAAATGGGTGGGTTTTTAAAAAGATTATTTATTTATTTATTTATTTATTTATTTTGAGAGAGAGCACACGTGCATGTGCTCACACACATACGCACGCATGCACAAGCAGGGGGAGGGGCAGAGAGAAAGGGAGAGAGAATCCCAAGCAGGCTCTGCGCTGTCAGCGGGGCTTGAACTCACGAACCGTGAGATCATGACCTGAGCTGAAATCAAGAGTCAGATGCTTAACCTACTGAGCCACTCCAGGCGCCCCTCAAATTGGTGTTTTTAAAAGTGGTCCCTTTGACTGTAGTGTGGAGGGCCAGTTGGGTGAAGACAGAGTAGAGGCCAGGAGCCCAGTTGGAGGGCAGGACAGTAATCCTAGCTGGAGATAACAGGGGCCTGGATTAGGGCAGGGGCAATAAGGATGACAGAAGGGCACAACTGATAGCTAATCAAGAGATAGAATTGCTAGGACATGATAGCTTGAATGATACAGAGCACTTTCTACGTATGAAGCAGTGTTATAAACACCTTCTATGGATTAACTCATTTATTTTTGATAACAACTTTGTGATGTACATACAATTTTTATCCCCACCTTAGGGATGAGGAAACTGAGGCACAGAGGTAACATGCTCAAGTTCCCATACTAATAAGTGGCAGTTACAGCTAGGATATAAACTCAGGCAGTCTGAGGTTATGGTGCCACTTGCCAAGAGAGGGAGTATGTTGGGGGGGCAGGCCGAGGGAGAAATTGAATTTGGACATGTGAAATTTGAAACATGTAAAGAGTCTATCCAGTAGAAGAACCAGGAAGCATTTCTAGGGAGGGGTCTGAAACTCAGCAGAGAGATCTAGCTTGCCGTCATAGGTGCATAAGGGGCACATTGAGCCCTGGGAGTGAGATCGACAAGGGAAAGTGAGGAGAGAAGGCCTAGGAAGCATCAACATTTAAGGAGTGGACAGGACAAAAAGGGTGCATTGGGAGACAGAAGGAGCAGCCAGAGACATAATTAAGATCACATCACATCCCTGCTTACAATTCTCCTATGGATTTCACCCAGTTCTTCACTCAGGAAAAGCCAACATCCTTTACGATGGCCTATGAGACCCTACTATGTGAGCCCATTACCTTTCTGACCTATTACTGTCCCCCTTACTCTCTCTATTCCAGAATACTGTCCTCCTCTGTTGCTTCAGTAATCTGGGCACACTACTACCACAGAGCTTTTGTACTTGCTATTCTCTCTACTTGGGATGCTCTTCCCTCATATCCATATGGCTTGCTTCCTTACTCCCTTCAGGTCCTTATTCAAAAGTCATTTTGTCAGTGAGTTTGTATGTAAGATTTCAGTACCTATTGGCTTCCTTAACTAAAATTTCAATACCATTGCTATCCCCTTACCCCACTGTGTGTGTGTGTGTGTGTGTGTGTGTACACACATGCACATATATTCCCCTTCCTGCTTTATTTTTCTACTTGGTTCTTCTCACTATTATACAATGTATCTCACTGATTACGTGGATTTATTTTGTTTCTTTAAAAAAATTTTTTTTACGTTAATTTATTATTGAGAGAGAGACACAAAGCGTGAGCAGGGGAGGGGCCAAGCGATGGAGAGACACAGAATCTGAAGCAGGCTCCAGGCTCTGAGCTGTCAGCACAGAGCCCAACGTGGGGCTCGAACCCACAAACCATGAGATCATGACCTGAGCCAAAGTCGGACACTTAACCTACTGAGCCACCCAGGCACCCTGGATTTATTTTGTTTCTTGTTTGCTTCTGCCACTACAATGGTATCAGCTCCAGGAGGGCAGGGATTTCTGTATGCTTTGCTCTATGTCCTTACCTCCCTAGCAGTTGGACCAGGGCCTGGAAGATGCTCAGTAATGGGTTTTAAAAAATTTTTAATGTGTATTTATTTTTGAGAGAGACAGAGTATGAGTGGGGGAGGGGCAGAGGAAGGGAGACAATCTGAAGCAGGCTTCAGGCTCTGAGCTATCAGCACAGAGCCCGAGGCAGGGCTTGAACTCACAAACTGCGAGGTCATGACCTGAGCTGAAGTTGGACGTTTAACTGACTGAGCCATCCAGGCTCCCCTCAATAATGTTAACTGAAGAAATGGACATCAGGCAAATGGAGTGTTATAGAAGTCAAGGGTAGAGAACTTGTCAAGTGGGGAGAGAGCAGAGGGTCAGCACTGTGTGCTAATACGGCTAAGAGATCAAGTGAAATAAAGGAGAGGAGTATTTATTGCATGTATCAATAAGGAAGTCAGAACATTGATGAGCTCTGTTTTAAAGAAGGTGGGGACTAAAATCAGACTGCAGCAGGGTAAGAAAGTATACATAACAACTCTAGAAAATTCCTCTTATAAGTTTGGCTCTGATAGAACATCTCTGAATAATGCCAGGTGGCAAGAAGTAGGTAGACTTTTTAGTGTATACAGTTTTGTACCTTTTGAGTTTTGTGCCATTACTAACTGATAACTATTCAAATAAGTCAGTATCAACCTGCATACAAAGAAGATATTTGGCTGTGAAGTGGCAGAGGGGCAGACAGGAGGGAGGGTCTTATCTTTTATAATTGTTTAAATGCTATTGTGAAGGAGATGGAAGGGAGGGAGGAAGAGGTTGAAGATATTGAAGAAAGAAGGGATACTTGAGAAGATTAAAAAAAGATGGGAACCTGGGTGGAAAAGCCAACTTTGGAAAGATTGAAGGATATTTCTTTCATTGTAACCAGAGGAAAGGATGGGTACAGAAGGAGGTAGATTTGGTGTGGAAAGTTGAGATAGTTCCCATCTGATTACTTCATCTTGTCTAAGAAGTAGGCAGGGTCATTTTCTGAAAGAGGAGGGAGGTAATGGGACCATGGATTTGATATAACCACTGTGAATGATGGGAGAGAGAATTGAGCAGGGAAATATAGGAGGATTCTGAGGAAACATGACCCAGATATTTTTTCAATAGACTTTATTTTTTAGAGTAGTTTAAAGTTCACAGTCAAATTGAGAGGAAGATACAGATATTTCCCATATTCCTCCTGCCCCCACATGTGTAGCCTCTCCCATTATCAGCATTCCTCACCAGAGTGGTACATTACCATTGACAAACCTACACTGACACATGATTATCACCCAAAGTCCATAGTTTACAACAGTGTTTACTGTTGGTGTTGTACATTCTCTGGGTTTGGACAAATGTATAATGACATGCATTCACCATTATAGCATTTTAGTATCATGAAGAATAGTTTCACTGCCTTTAAAAATTCTCTGTGCTCTACCGATTCATCTCTCTCTCCCCGATAACCTCTGGCAATCAGTTTTTACTGTCCCCATGGTTTTGCCCTTCCCATAATGTCATATAGTTGGAATCTATAATGCATAGCCTTTTCAGATTGGCTTCTTTCACTTCATAATATGTGTTCAGGTTTCCTCCATGCCTTTTCCTGGCTTGATAGCTCCTTTCTTTTTAGTGCTGAATAAACATTTCATTGTTTGGATATACCACAGTTTATCCATTCACCTATTGAAGGACATCATAATTGCTTCCAAATTTTGGCATTTATGAAAAAAGATGCTATAAACATCCATGTGTAGGTTTGTGTTCAGTTCCTTTGAGTAAATGCCAAGGAGCATGATTGATGGATTGTATGTTAAGAGTATGTTCAGTTTTTTAAGAAATTGCCAAACTGTCTTCCAAAATGGCTGTACCATTTTGTATTCCCACCAGCAGTGAATGAGAGTTCCTTTTGCTCTACCTCCTCATTAGCATTTAGTGTTGTCAGTGTTCTGAATTTTGGCTATTCTGATAGATGATGTATAGTGGTATCTCATAGTTTTAATTTTCCTAACATATGATGTGGAGCACCTTTTTATATGCTTATTTTCCATCTGCATATATTCTTCGGTGAGGTTTCTGTAGAGATCTTTTGCCCATTTTTAAATCAGGTTTGTTTTATTGCTAATTTTTAAGAGTTCTTTGTATATTTTAGATAGCATCCTTTATCAAATATGTATTTATGCAGTTGTTTACTCCCAGTCTTTGGCTTGTCTTGTTTTTCTCTTGACAGTATCTTTCAAAGATCATATTTTTAATTTTAATGAAGTCTATTTTATCAATTCCTTTTTTCATGGATCATGCCTTTGGTATTACATCTAAAAATAATTATTGCTATGCCCAAGCTCATTTAGATTTTTATCCTGTGTTATATTCTAGGAGTGTTGTACTTTTGCATTTTACATTTAGGTCTGTGATCCATTTTGAGTTCCATTTTTGTGAAGTGTACAAGTTCTGTGTCAGGATTCATTCACTTGCATGTGGATGTCCAGTTTCAGTACCATTTGTTGAAAAGACTATCTTTTTGCCCCATTGTACTACCTTTGCTCTTTGTCAAAGATTAGTTGACCATACTTATGTAGGTCTACTTCTGGGCTCTCTATTCTGTTTTATTGATCTGTTTGTCTATCTTTCATTTATACCACACTGTCTTGATTACTGTAGCTTTATAGTGAGTCCTGAAATCAGGTAGCATCAGTCTTCCAACTTTGTTCTTTTCATTCGATATTGTGTTGACTATGCTGTGACTCAGATATTTTGGACAGTGTGAATTTATTGTGGTGCTGATCCAGTGGGTGATTTTTCTCCAGCCATGTCCAATGGTCCAGTGTTAACATAGTTGGATTGAGCCAGGGTTGGAATGTGCACGTGGGAGTGATGGAAAGGCAGTGGGGCAAGGGAGTTGAGGATATCTGTTGGAGAATGGCTGAAGGGAGGAATGCTGGAATCTAAGCTAGATGGGGAAGAAGGGTGAAGTTAAGAATAGATGAAGAGGTGAAAAGTAGGCTCAAGGGATTTTGAGAGCAAAGAACAAGTGTAATGAATAAGAGCTGGATGATTATATTTGTGGTCACAAGTATGCTGTATGAATTTCATATTCTAGATGTGGAGTTATTGCAAGTATTGACAAGGGCTGGATGATGACCATGAGATTTGATAGCTGAAAGGGAAGTGGAGACACCAGCCTCTGAAGATAAGGAGGTCAAAGAGCTAAGAGGCCAGTGTGTTGGGCCTCTGCATCAGTACTAACATCATGTGGGATGTTGGCAGGACTTGGGATGGAGAAGAATCTGTGAACAGGTTCTTAAATGAGTGAAAGGGGTATGTTGGGGAGCTGAGGAGCTGACAGTGAAGAGGAGTGGAAAGAGGCATGTCTAGATGATATGAAGCTCAAAGGAGTAAGAGATCTGGGGCACCTGGGTGGCTCAGCTGGTTAAGCATCTGACTCTTGATTTCAGCTCAGGTCATGATCTCGTGGTTCATGGGTTTGAGCCCCTCATCAGGCTCTGTGCTGACAGTGCAGAGCCTGCTTGGGATCCTCTCTCTCCTTCTCTGCTCCTCCCCCACTCGCTCATGCTCTCTCTCTCAAACATTTTTTTAAAAAGCAGTAAGAGATCATACACACGGGTAGAGGAGAGATGATCTCTCACTGGAGAGTGAGGGGAATGTCTGCTTCCAACACAGCCCTGAGTTACATAAGGGTCTGGTAGAATGCATAACTTCTGCCTGATTGGGGTTCTAGCACAGTGCTTCTTAGATGTTCTGTGGCGAAGGACCGGGTTTGTCTGTTTTTTAAAATTTCCAAACAATAATGGACACAATTATTTGGTACAATAAAAAATGAATTACTAGAAAAATGGATGAACCAAAAAAGCTATACAAAATATAAGCCCCAATTTCTTATTGTTAGATTCAACAGACATAAAATTACTCAGCCAAATTGTCATAAAAGTTTGTGGATGCTCATGCTGACTTTTTGTACTTATTACAGACCTGTGGTGAACAGTTCACGTATGAGCATTAGTCTGTGGACCACACCGAGTAGCACTTGTATAGAGAAGATGGCTTCTCCTAGGAGAAGCTGTGGTCAGTAAGCCAGGAAGGTGAAGAAGGGGTTTGTTGAAGGGGTTATGAATTAGATGGGTTTGTTTACCAAGAAATGGGGTTGCTTGGGGATACAAGAGAAAAGTTAGGAATGTTGATGACCAGTGGATGTTTGGGGGTGGAGAAAGTACACAGCTATATGGGATGAAAGTTCAGGAGAGAGGGATGACTAGTGGTTCCTTCTTGAGCAGTGTCCAAGGCTAACGGGTGTGAGACAGAGAAAGCATGTGGTCTGACAAAGTGAGTTAATGCTACAAGGTCTGGGGAATATATTTAAAGAAAGTTTAGGCAGGTGAAGGGTGAGATGTGCTTCTCTGTGCTCACTGTGCTAAGCACTTTATTAATTTATTTATTATTTTTTATTCTCAAGTTAGTTAAGATACAGTGTAGTCTTGGCTTCAGGAGTAAAACCCAGTGATTCATCACATATGTGTAATATGTGCTCATCCCAACAAGTGCCCTCCTTAATGCCCATTATCCATTTAACCCATACCCCCACCCCTCTACCCCATCAACCCTCAGTTCTCTGTATTTAAGAGTCTCTTATGGTTTGCTTCCCTCATTATTTTTCCTTCCCTTCCCCTATGTTCACCTGTTAAGCTTCTCAAATTCCACATATGAGTGAAATCATATGATAACTGTCTTTCTCTGGCTATTTCACTTAGTGGCAAGATTTTATTCTTTTTGATCATTGAGTAGTAGTTCATTGTATATATATACCACATCTTCTTAATCCATTCATCAGTTGATGGACATTTGGGCTCTTTCCATAGTTTGGGTATTGTTGATAATGCGGCTATAGCCATTGGGGTGCATGCACCCTTTCTATCAGCATGTTTGTATCCTTTGGATAAATTCCTAGTAGTGCAATTACTGGGTCATAGGGTAGTTCTATTTTTAATAAAAAAATTTTTTTCAATGTGTATTCATTTTTGAGAGACAGAGACAGAACATGAGTGGGAGAAGGGCAGAGAGAGAAGGAGACACAGAATCCAAAGCAGGCTCCAGGCTCTGAGCTATTAGCACAGAGTCCGATGGGGGACCTGAACTCACGAGCCATGAGATCATGACCTGAGCTCAAGACTTTACCAACTGAGCCACCCAGCCGCCCCTCTGGTTTTAATTTTTTGAGGAACCTCCATACTGTTTTCCAGAGTGTGTGCCAACTACTTTAAATACATTATCTGAGCCCTTAGAAAAACTCCACCAAGTTGATGTGATATCCCCAATTTATTGATATGCAGCAGATTTACAGACACAGGATTAGCAGTTAGCAGTTGGGACAGGGGTGGGGTCCTGATCCCAAGAAGTCAGTTTGTGAGCATGATCTTGGAGGAAAAAGTTGGAGTTCTGCCCTATTTTTATGCTCCCTGCTGTGTGTGGCTGACCAAGGATTTTAGGAGTTTAATCTTAGCCAGAAGTTATTAGGAGGGCTGCTAATGACTGGTGAGGAAGGATTTACTTTTGTGAGATGAACATCTCACATAAACTTAAACTCAAATTTTCAAAATTAAATGAACTTTTTTATATATTACATTATGAAATAAGTAACATATGTTCATTGTAGAGCATTAGAAAATACAAATAAGAGAAAAATGACCTGTAATCCTTCACTCAGAACCACTGTTGATTATAAAATACTCTTTTCAGTCCTTTTCATTTAATCAAGTAAAATAGTTCAGTAAAGTTTAAAGTTTTGATTATATGTTGAAGTCAGAATATTTTAGATATATTGGTTAAATTAAATTTTAAAATTAATTTCACCTGTTTCTTTTTACTTTTTTTTTTAATTTTAGAGAGAGTGAGTGTGCACAAGCAGGGGAGAAGGGCAGAAGGAGGGAGAGAGATAGAATCGTAAGCAGGCTCCATATTCAGTGTGGAGCCCGACATGGGGCTTCATCCCATGACTCTGGGATCATGACCTGAGCCGAAATTAAGAGTTGGGGCACTCAACTGACTGAGCCACCCAGGCACCCCTCTTTTTACCTTTTTAATGTGATTATTAGAACATTTAAACTTATATATCTGGCTTACATTATATTTCTGTTGAACAGCATTGTTTTAGAATCTCTTCTAGCTTTTACCATTCTAAGTCTTTTTTAAAAATGTTTTAAATGTTTATTTATTTTTGAGAGAGAGACAGTGTGAGCTGAAGAGGGGCAGAGAGAGGAGATACAGAATCTGGAGCAGGCTCCAGTCTCTGAGCTGTCAGCACAGAACCCGATGTGGAGCTCAGACTCATGAACCGTGAGATCATGACCTGAGCTGATGTTGGATGCTTAACCGACTGAGCCACCCAGGCGCACCCCCATTCTGAGTCTTAATGAAGCTTTGCTGTCTGTACATTTTTAGCTCTGTCATAATTGTTGTAGACCAGTGTGGTCCAATATAACTTTTTGCATTGGTGAAAGTGTTTGATAATCTGCCAAGTACGGTAACCTCTAGCCACATGTGGCTACTGAGCATTTGAAATGTAGCTAGATGATGCAGGGACAGCATTTAAAATTTTATTGAATTAATTTAAATGTAAATAGCTATGTATACTGGACAGCACAGTTCTAGACCTTACGAAAAATAAAATTTAAATGTTGGCTGTTTTTCTCTTTTCTAGTTGTGTTGGCGTTGAAGAAGAGAAAGCTGCTGACATTGACCTCTACCACTGCCCCAACTGTGAAGTCTTACATGGGCCCTCCATTAGTAAGTACATCTTGGAGTTTTCAAGAGAAAGTGGTCCAGAGGTGAGACAAAACGAAGGAAGCTTAAAAGGAAGATTGCCTTTGTCTGAGCGCTTGGGAAATAGCAAAAGCCTGTGTAGGCCCAGCAGGTTAGCAGCTGCCCCAGTGAGAGGGCAGAATTGCAGAGCTTTACCTCCCTCTCTTCCTAGGGAATTCCCAGAGGAAGCACCAACCTCACCAGGAACTTTTCCTGAGTATGTGAGGGCGTTGACTTTAGGTGCTCCAAGGGGTTGTTAGACTGGAAGGGAAGCAGGATCTGCTGAGGCCTTTGCTCTTGGAACCCTACATAGCTCATGGCCATTCTGACTCAGTCTTGTGTCTTTCTCTGGCTTAGTGAAAAAACGCCGTGTATCTTCGAAAGGGCATGATACACACAAGGGGAAGCCAGTGAAGACCGGAAGTCCTACATTCATTAGAGAGCTCCGGAGTAGGACCTTTGACAGGTGAGGGTTGGTGAATGCCAGGGCTCTGGGAGGCTAGGATTCGTTTCTTCCCAACTTTGCCACTGGCTGTCTCATTAGATGCCTCCCCCATTTAGGAATGTTCCCTCTGGGAGGAATCTTCTCTTTTAGTCATTTTTCTAAGAAACATTGTTAGAGTTTCATCCTACATGCGGAGTACATTAAGGTCCACTTGTAAAAACTTTTGTTAGATTGGGAGTCAGTTTTCACCTGTTAGAGGATATTTGCATGCACCCAAGGAATGCTTCAACTAGGAGTCTAAAGATCAAAAAGTTTAATTCTCTCATTGTAGACAAGAGGAAACTCTTTAAAAATAAAAAAAAATATGTTCGGTCATGTATTTCTTTTAAATAAAAAAAGTTTTCTCCCTTTTAATGTGTTTTTTAAAATTGTTTAATTTTTATTTTAAAATTAAACTCTGTGCCCAACTTGGGGCTTGAACTCACAACCCTGAGATTAAGAGTCACATGCTCTACTGACTAAGCCAGCCAAGTGGTTTATTTTTACCTTTTAAAAATATTAAAATGAGCTTATTAAAAAGAAGTTCCTTACACAAAAATAATGAATTAGAAAAAGTAATGAATAAAGCACTCACTTTTGCTTGGTTTTTAATTCATGCAACCATTTTCAGCTTTCTTGTAATTGAAATGTTACTTAGAATTATGTGTTTCTTCACCTTAATATCTTTTGATTTGTTTGTTCAGAGGCAGTGAGTCTCCTTTCTGTCCCAGACCCCTCAGATCCCTTCTTTAGTCAACAAGTTTCTTGTACATTCTTCCAGAAATAGGTTTTACTTATATAAATGTGTGTGTGTGTGTGTATCCTACTTTTCTAAAAAAAGCATAAATACACTCAGTGTTCTTCATCTTGCTTTTTTTTAAACCTAAATTATATATCTTGGAGCTCAGTCCATACCAGCACATACTGGTGGTTTTCATTCTTTTTCATGGATGTTTAGTATTCCATTGTATGGATATTTATTTATTTATTTAACCAATCCTCTATTGATGTACACTTAAATTGATTCTAGTATTTTGCTGTTAGAAAAAAAATGATGCAGTGAATGTCTTTGTACTTTTTTGCATATGTGGATTAAGTATATGTGTAGATTTACTAACTAAAAGTGAAATTGTAAGACTAATGATTATCTGCTTTAAAAATGTTTATAAATGTTGCCAACTTGTTTCCAAAGTGACTGTACCATTTCTTATTCCCACTAGATAGTGTGTGAGGATGGCTGTTTCCCTATATCCTGGCCAACACTGTTTATTATCAAGCTCTTTGCCTTTCCGATAAGATAAAATATGAAATGTTTCCACTTGCATCTAGTTATGAAGAAGGCACATATTTTTGTGCCTTTGTAAGTCATCTTTATTTCTCTGTTTATTTCCTGCTTATTTGACAATTTAAAAAATTTTTTTTTTCAACGTTTATTTATTTTTGGGACAGAGAGAGACAGAGCATGAACGGGGGAGGGTCAGAGAGAGAGGGAGACAGAGAATTGGAAACAGGCTCCAGGCTCTGAGCCATCAGCCCAGAGCCCGACGCGGGGCTCGAACTTACGGACCGCGAGATCGTGACCTGGCTGAAGCCGGACGCTTAACCGACTGCGCCACCCAGGCGCCCCGACAATTTTTCTATTGGGTTACTGCCCATTTTTTACTGATTTATAATAGATTTTCTTACAGAAAATTTTATTTAAGCATTTATTTGTTGAAGTATAATTAACATACAGTATTATATTAGTTTCAGCTATATAATGATTTAGCAATTCTATCCATTACTTAGTTCTCATGATCCACATATGAGTAAAATCATATGATATTTGTCTTTTTATATCTGACTTATTTCACTTAGTCTTATACTCTCTAGGACCATCCATGTTGTTGCATATGGCAAGATCTGATTCTTTTTATGGCCAAGAAATATTCCATTGTATATATATACCACATCTTCTGTATCCATTCAGTAATATTCCATCATATATATATATATATATATATATATATATATACACACCACATCATTTGTATCCATTCATCTATGCAGGGACATTTGGGTTGCTTCTGTATATTAGATATTGTAAATAAGGCTACATTAAATAATGAGATTATCACCTTATAACTGTCAGAATGGTGAGAATAAGAAAGACAAGAAATGACAGGTGTTACAGAGGATGTAGAGAAAAAGGAACCCTTGTACACTGTTGGTGGGAATGCAAACTCGTGTAGCCACTGTGGAAAACAGTATGGAGGTTCCTCAAATAATTAAAGATAGAAATTTTTTATGATCCAGTAATTCTACTACTGGGTATTTACCCAAAGAACATGAAAACATGAATTCAAAAAGGTATATTCACCCCTATATTTCCTTGTAGGAAAATTTAATTTTTATGTAGTTAAATTTATTTATTGCTATTTTTAATGACTAGTGGGCCTTGTCTCTCCCATATTTTTTCTACTATATGGCTTCATTTTTTCAAGTTTTTATTTAAATTCTAGTTAGTTAACATATGGTAAAATTGGTTTAAGGTGTAAAATTTAGTGATTTATCACTTATATATAACACTCAGTGCTCATCACAAGTGCCCCTCCTTAATATCCATCACCCATTTACCCCACCCCCCACCCACATCCCACATGCACCTCTCTCCTTCAACCCTCAGTTTTCTATAGTTAAGGGTCTCTTATGGATTGCTTCCCTCTCTTTTTTTCCCCCTTCCTTTCCATATGTTCATCTGTTTACTTTCTTAAATTCCACATATAAATGGAATCATATGTTATTTATCTTTCTCTGACTACTTTGCTTAGCATAATACACTCTAGCTTCATCCGCATCATTGCAAATGACAAGATTTCATTCCTTTTTTTTAAAATTTTTGTTTTTACATTTATTTATTTTTGAGAAACAGTGAGACAAAGCATGAGCGAGGGAGGGGCAGAGAGAGAAGGAGACACAGAATCCAAAGCAGGCTCCAGACTCTGAGTAAGTGGTCAGCACAGAGCCTGATGTGGGGCTGGAACCCACGAACTGTGAGATCATGACCTGAGCTGAAGTTTGGCCCTCAACCGACTGAGCCACCCAGGCGCCCCTTCTTTTTTTTTTAATTTTATATATTTTGAGAAAGAAAGAGATCACTCATGTGTGTGAGCAGGGGAGGAGGAAGAAGAGAAGGAGGGAGGAAGGGAGAGAGAGAGAGAGATTGAGAGAGAGAGAGAATCTCAAGCAGGCTCTGCACTGTCAACACAGAGTCCAGTGTGGTGCTCAGTCTTGCGATCTGTGAGATCATGACCTGAGCCAAAATCAAGAGTAGGATGCTTAACTGACTGAGCCACCTAGGCACCCCAAGATTTCTTTTTTTTTTTTTTGATGGCCGAGTAATATTTCATTGTATATATACACCATTGTATATATGCACTACATCCTCTTTATCGATTCATCAGTCGATAGACTTGAACTTTTTCCATAGTTTGGCTATTGGTGATAATGCTGCTATAAACATCGGGGTGCATATACCCCTTCGAATCAATATTTTTGTGTATTTTGGGTAAATAGCTAGTAGTGCAATTGCTGGGTCATAGGGTAGTTCTATTTTTTATTTTTTTAAGGAACCTCCATACTGTTTTCCAGAGTAGCTGCACCAGTTTGCATTCCCCCCCAACAGTGTAAGACGGTTCCCCTTTCTCTAAATCCTCACCAACATCTGTTGTTTCCTGTTTCTATTTAGCCATTCTGACAAGTGTGAGGTGGTATCTCATTTGGTTTTGATTTGTATCTCCCTGATGATGAGTTATGTTGAGCATCTTTTCATGTGTCTATTAGCCACCTATATGTCTTCTTTGGAAAAATGAACAAAACTAAAAGGCAGCCTGTGGAATGGGGGAAGATATTTGCAAATGATGTATCTGATAAAGGATTAGCATCCAAAATCTATAAAGAACTTATCAAACTCAACACCACCAAAATAAATAATCCAGTTAAGAAATGGACAGAAGACATGAACATTTTTCCAAAGAAGACATACAGATGGCTTCATTTTTTTTTTCAATTTAAATGTTGATCTATCTAGAATTATGTAAAGAGAAAGATAGACATTGAGCTTAATATTTTTCCAGTTGCTTGTTCCAACACAACTTGGTCAAATAGTCCATCTTCCTCCAACATGATTTAAAAAAATAAAAACTCCTGTTTTCTAGTTAATTACATACATGTGTTGAGAAATTGGTTGTAAAAATTGTTTTTTAATCAGTCTTTCATTTTTTATTTTTTATTTATGTTAATTCCAGTATAGTTAACATACAGTGTTCTGTTAGTTTCAGGTGTACAGTATAGTGATTCACCAATTGTATACATTACTCAGTGGTCTTCAAGATAAGTGTACTCTTAAACCCCCTTCACCTATTTCCCCCATTCCCCCCACTTACTTCCCCTCTGATAACCATGTTTATTCTCTGTAGTTAAGAATCTGTTTTTTGATTTGTCTCTTTATTTTTCCTTTGTTTGGTTTCTTAAATTCCACATATAAGTAAAATCATCTGGTATTTGTCTTTTTCTGACTAACTTACTTCACTTAGCATTATACTCTGTAGCTCTGTCCATGTTGTTGCAAATGGTAAGATTTCATTCTTTTTTATGGCTGAATAGTATTCCAATGTATATATATGCCATTATATGTATGTGTGTGTGTGTGTGTGTGTGTGTGTACACACACACACACACATCTTCTTTATCCATTCATCAATTGATGGACATTTAGGTTGCTTCCATAATTTGACTATTGTAAATAATACTGCAATAAAATAGGGGTACATATTATCCTTTCAAATTAGTGTTTTCATATTCTTTGGGTAAGTACCCAGTAGTGTGATTACTAGATCATATGGTAGTTCTGTTTTTATTTTTTTGAGGAACCTCCATACCGTTTTTCACAGTGGCTGCACCACTTTGCATTCCCGCCAACAGTACATGAGGGTTCCAGTTTGCCCACATCCTCGCCAACACTTGTTGTTTCTTGTGTTTTTGATTTCAGCCATTCTGACGGGTATGAGGTGATATCTCATTGTAGTTTGGATTTGCATTTCCCTGGTGATGAGTGACGTTGAACATCTTTTCATGTGTCTATTGGCCGTGTGTATGCCCTCTTTGGAGAAGTGTCTGTTCATGTCTTCTGCCCATTTTTAAATTGGATTACTTGCATTTTTTGTGTGTGTGTTGAGTGTGTAAGTTCTTTATGTATTTTGGATACTAACCCTTTATTGGATATGTCATTTGCAAATCAGTCTTTTTTTATTTGCCAGTGTTTTAAATGGGTGACCCTGCTCTGGGTTAGAGTAAATTAACTAAAATTGCAGATACATCTTTTCTTTCTGGGCAGGTTATTGACTGATTTCTTCTTTTGCCATTCAGAGAAGAGTATGCTATTAACAAGATATCCTTGGGTTAGCTCCCCACCTCTGCCAGTGACCTGGTTTCTTACCTTGGATAAGTCATTTCTTCCCTGGCACATGAGGTATATGTCATTAGTTTACAGTCCACATTAAGGTCTGCTCAGGAAGGCCCCACCCCTTGGGTGAATGGCAGCATCAAGTGAAGCCTTTAGTGTCAGTGCCTCTGGGGCTCAGGCTTTCTCTCATGTGGCCCACAGCTCAGATGAAGTGATTCTGAAGCCCACTGGAAGTCAGCTGACTGTGGAATTCTTGGAGGAGAATAGCTTCAGTGTGCCCATCCTAGTCTTGAAGAAGGATGGATTGGGGATGACGCTGCCTTCACCATCATTCACTGTGAGGGACGTGGAACACTATGTTGGTAAGAAAGATGAACTATCCTAACTGTGACATCATTCACTCCCATCAAGACCAGTGACCCTTTGCTTCCAGTCTACCTTTGTATTTCTTTTCTAGCCATCTTGGGAATATGAGGTAAAGTGCTTTGCCCGGAGTCAGTCTTTGGCAAAACTAGAACCAAAATCCTGGTTTTCTTTTCCTCCTTAATAGGCCCCGAGCCCCCAGGCTGAGCCCCACTTTTTTTTTTTTACCAGGGAAATTCCAGGGATCATGGGAGTCTCCCTTCTTTTTTTTTTTTTAATTTTTTTTAACCTTTTTATTTATTTTTGAGACAGAGAGAGACAGAGCATGAATGGGGAGGGGCAGAGAGAGAGGGAGACACAGAATCGGAAGCATGCTCCAGGCTCCGAGCCATCAGCCCAGAGCCCGACGCGGGGCTCGAACTCACTGACTGCGAGATCGTGACCTGAGCTAAAGTCGGACGCTTAACCGACTGAGCCACCCAGGTGCCCCAGGAGTCTCCCTTCTTTTGAGATAAGAAAGCCTCTGATTTTTGCCCTCATGTGCCATTTGTCTTCTGGGCATTAAATTTCGGGGATAGGAAGAGAAGTGAGGGAATAGGCCCAGGCATGTGGATTGTATCATGAGTGAGACTGTATGTCAGGCAGTTGTGTTACTCTAATAGGCCTGGACCCAGCACATTGGTGTAAGGAGAGCGTGAGGGATTCCTACATACATACATACATACATACATACATACAAATACAGTGTGTGCGGTGAGAAGTTTTGAGTGTCAGTCCATTCTAGGTACAGGTGAAGGGGGGAGGGAGGCTTCCCCGGTCCCTGAGACCACTTGGTGCAGAATCTATCTTTTTATTCTAGGTTCTGACAAAGAGATTGATGTGATTGATGTGACCCGCCAGGCTGACTGCAAGATGAAGCTTGGTGATTTTGTGAAATACTATTATAGTGGGAAGAGGGAGAAAGTCCTCAATGTCATTAGTTTGGAATTCTCTGATACCAGGTAGGAGGAGCAGGGGTAAGTAAAAAAACCTAACAGAGTCCCTGGAACTTGTGATATACTGAGTATAAGTGTTCCTTTTTCCCTTCCTCTTGGTAGTTTCTTCCTTTGGGATGATGAGCTGGTTTATACTTTCTAGGGTAGCTGTTCCCATTATAACAACCAAATTGTATTTCTCTTCTACAGTTTCTAACATTGGATAGATTATACAGTAGCTATTTTAATTAATTTTTGTCTCCAAGACTCAGGACAGCTTTCTTAGACTTTTTTTTTTTTTTTTTTTTTTTTTTTTGGTATTTAGATTTTGGTGTGGCCCAGTATAGGTCCTCTGTCCCTGGAAATAGATTTACTGAATATCCCCCAAGTAGTTTCTCTAAGGGTAAGGTTACTTAGATATAAAAGAAAAAAGAGCTTTTTATAACCTTTAAATGATTCTATCTGGACTCATGCACTCAGTAGATACATGTAGCCTTCTCTGTGCTCAGAAATGCGGGAAATTTCCCAAATTGTAACATATCTTTTTGCACTTAGAAAACTTATTGTCTGATTATGTACTTTTTTAACTTTTAATTTTGACATAATTATAGATTTACAGGAAGTTGCAAAAATCTGTACAGAGTGTCCTGTGTATTCTTCAACCAGTTTCCATCAATGGCAACATTTTAAATAACTATACAATATTAAAATCCTTGCTGTTGGTATTAACATCAGAGTTAACAACCTGAGGGTTTTTTTTTTAAAGCTGTGTTTGTTTGTATCTCACTTCATCTTGAAAGGCTATTTGAGGTAGCTTACAGAGATACAGAAAGGAAAGAACAGACAAAACTGGCACAAAAGGAAAATAAAAGTGGAGAAATAGGATGCATCTGGTGGGTAATCTGCACACAAAATGCGTGTATGAGTGTCTGGATAGTTGTTAGAGAAAGACTGTAGCGTTTTCAGTCAATTTCCTGAAAGTAAGGACAAGGAAGGAGTGCAATATCATAAGGTTTGTGGTTTTAGGTAAGATAAAAACAACCAGATGTTGGGGAGAAACACTACCTGAAACTGAGCCCTTGAAAGGTTTCTCTAATGGTTCCTCATAAAGAAGACATTAAGACATGGGGACAGTACAATAACTGTTATTGACTCTGTGCCAAGTGAGTGGACCTGGGTGAAGGGAGTTATGAGCATTTTGTGGAGGAAATGACCTCCTTTGACTGGGGAATGCTGTGGAGCTGGGACTTGGGACTTCTAGAGCTGAGTGGAATGAGGATGCTGACCAGACTTATAGAAATAAGTATCCTATGTGCCCTTGGGGATCCTGTGGAAAGGACTTCTTTGTCTTATTTGACTCTCACTGGGATGGGGAGCATTTTATTCAGCCTTTAATCTTTAATTCCCAATCAGCTGACGTCTGTTCTCCACCCCTTCCTTGCTAGGCTTTCTAACCTTGTGGAGACTCCCAAGATTGTTCGGAAGCTCTCGTGGGTGGAGAACTTGTGGCCAGAGGAGTGTATATTTGAGAGGCCCAATGTGCAAAAGTACTGCCTCATGAGTGTGCGGGATAGCTATACAGACTTTCACATTGACTTTGGTGGCACCTCGGTCTGGTACCATGTGCTCAAGGTAGGAATGAATGTGGCTTCTAGAGGCAGCCTGGCCTTGGGCCGCCCTCTTTGTTTCATGTGGCAGCACAGAAGAGGCTGCTGAGGTCTACCTGCCTCCCAGATTCTGTTTGGGTAACATTTCCATATAACTACTCTATCAGGGTTGGGCACTAAGTGGATATGCCATATAAACTGTCTCTACAGTTTTGATGCTTAACATTTTTTTGAATAACAGCAGATGCCTAAGGTTTTCTGGCTGTTAATTGAACCAATCTATACTCCTATGACTATGTATGGAAATGTTCATATTTACTGCAGATTCTTGGTAACATGAGAAACTTCCCGTCCCCCATCCTTATTGAGGTATAATTTATACACCATAAAATTAATCTGTTCTAAATGTATAGTTGGATGAGTTTTGACATTGTATGTAGTTGCATAACTGCCACCACCAAGATAGAGCATATATATAACAAGTTTTTTTTTAATGTGTATTTATTTATTTTGAGAGAGAGACCATGTGCAACAAGTAGGGGAGGGTCAGAGAGATAGAGAGAGAATCCCAAGCAGGCTTTGCACTGTCAGCACAGAGCCCGATGTGGGGCTTGATCTCACAAACCGTGAGATCATGACCTGAGCTGAAACTAAGAGTTGGATACTTAACCAATTGAGCCACCCAGGTGCCCATGACAGGTTTTTTTTTTTTTTAATGTTAGCCTTCCTATGGGTAGTTTCCCTTTTAGTGATTGTTTCAATTTTGTAATTAGTGTATTGATTATCAGTGACTGTGAAGGATTTTTAAAGTCTGGAAAACAATTTTTTTTTAATCTTTATTTATTTTTGGGAGAGAGAGAGACAGAGACAGAGACAGACAAGAGAGCAAGTGGGAGACGAACAGAGAGAGAGGGAGACACAGTATCCGAAGTAGGCTCCAGGCTGTCAGCATGGAGCCCAACCCAGGGCTTAAACTCATGAACCGTGAGTTCATGACCTGAGCTGAAGTCAGATGCTTAACTGACTGAGCCACCCAGGCGCCCCTGGAAAACAAATTTCTTAAGTAATTTTGATTCTTTTCCACCATCATACTATTTATTTTTCTTAACAGAAATGCCAAGGAAAGAGCAGAAGACTTGGATATGGCTCTTGTCCAAATGATCACAAATCCTAAACTAGTTGTTTCCACTGGTTTATCATGAAATTGGAGCATGTAAATCACTGCTATGCAAATGTTAGATTTAACTTTTTCATTTTAAAATAATTCCTTTTTTTTTTTTAATTTTTTTAACGTTTATTTATTTTTGAGACAGAGAGAGACAGAGCATGAACGGGGGAGGGTCAGAGAGAGAGGGAGACACAGAATCTGAAACAGGCTCCAGGCTCTGAGCGGTCAGCACAGAGCCTGACGCGGGGCTCGAACTCACAGACCGCAAGATCATGACCTGAGCCGAAGTCGTCGGATGCTTAACCGACTGAGCCACCCAGGTGCCCCAATAATTCCTTTTTTATAGAAAAATTGCAAAAATGGTAGGAAGAATGCCTGTGTGCCCTTCACTTAGATTCCCCAAATGTTACATTTTATTATATTCATTCTATAAAGCAAACATGATAAAATAGTTGTATATATATATATTTTTTTTTCTGAAACATTTGAGAGTAGTTGCAGACATGTGTCCCTTTATCTTATAATTCAGTGCATATTTCTTGAAAATAAGGGCATTCTCGTATATAACTGCAGTATAGTTATCAAAATCAGAAAATCAATATTGATAGGATACTGTTATCTAATCTACAGATCTGAATGAAATTTCTCCAATTGTGCAATAGGTAATTTCTAGTGTTATTGCTCTTCTACATTGAAATTTATTATCAGGAAATATTGGTTAAACTAATCAGCTGTAGGTTGAGGATATTTTTGTGCTGGTGGGCTTTTATTTCTTTTTAACCAAATAATCTGGTGATTGTCTAGGCAAAACATAATTAGGAAATAAAATGTTTTTCCAACAGATAATCGCCTAACATATAATCTTTTAGAAGTCCTTGGGCAATTACTGAACTTTTAAACTTTTATTAGCTTTGATTGCAGGTGTGAGAAGGAACACTCTCTGTAAATGGCATTTAAAGGCAAATTCAATTTTCTCATCAGTAATGTGGCCTTAAATTCTCCTACGGCTAGTAGTATTGATCTACTCATCTA
The DNA here is from genome assembly GCF_022837055.1 of Prionailurus viverrinus. Taxonomy (NCBI): domain Eukaryota; kingdom Metazoa; phylum Chordata; class Mammalia; order Carnivora; family Felidae; genus Prionailurus; species Prionailurus viverrinus. The sequence goes on along the minus strand of NC_062579.1, from coordinate 43,816,792 downwards.
TAGAGGCCATTTTTCATTTGACTTTGTATCTAAAGTAGAAGCTTTTGGTGTATATTTGTCCTAAGTTGAACAATTTTGTTTGGAATGCCCTTTCCAAATCATTTTTTGTCAATCTTACAGAGGCTCAAAAGCACAAAGTACAAAAGGAGCTTTTGAAGTTTTCCAAATCCACATAAAAATGATTACTGGATGGGTTTGGGGGAGAATCTGTCATATTATGTGGTCTTGGAGCATGGGAGAGAAAATATCCTTTTGGAGACCCTCTGGAGGATTTTTATGGAAATTGTTGATATTTTTGGCACCTAAACCTGTTTTGTTTCAGGGTGAGAAGATCTTCTACCTGATCCGCCCAACAAATGCCAATCTGACTCTCTTTGAGTGCTGGAGCAGCTCCTCTAACCAGAATGAGATGTTTTTTGGGGACCAGGTGGACAAGTGCTATAAATGTTCCGTGAAACAAGGACAGACACTTTTCATTCCTACAGGTCTTCCCTGGGCCCCCTCTGGGAGGGTTTCAGGAGGGCTGGAAGAGGAAGGGAGGTTGTGGTACCAGAGGTAGATCCTTCCTATAATATATTGATCTGATTATGTGGGAAAACCCTCTCATATCAGCTGATGAGTCAGAATTGGACCTTAAGAAAATGCATGTGATGGCTAGTAGGCAGCATAGTTCCTTGGGGAGATTGCAGGTGGGAAGGTACAGGAAGAGGTTGATGGACCTCTTGCACTGGGCTATGCCAACTTGGTGGACAGGTAGAGAATAGGTCTCTCAGCCCCATGGCTCTAGGAATAGTGACTGGGAGGCTGGCATTGCAGTCTATAAATCAGAATTACCTGGGGTGGGGGTGGGGCTTCCCCCCCCCCCCAAACAATACATGCCTAGGCTTTACCCCTAGCATTATGGATTTTTAGGTCTGGGGTGGGATCTGAGTGTATGTTTTGAAAAAGTTCCCCCAGTTGTCTCAATTTGGGGAAGTTGACATCTTTACCATGTTGAGTCTTTGATGAACCCAGTATGTCCTTCCATTTATTTAGATCCTCCTTGATTTCTTTTCTTTTAGTTTTTTAATGTTTATTTCTTTTTGAGAGAGACAGAATGCAAGCAGGGGAGGGGCAGAAAGAGAGGGAGACACAGAATCCAAAGCAGGCTCCGGGCTCTGAGCTGTCAGCACAGAGCCTGACACAGGGCTCAAACTCACGAACTGTGAGATTAAGACCTGAGCCAAAGTCAGACGCATAACCGACTGAGCCACTTCAGGTGCTCCTTCCTTGATTTCTTAAACTTCATTCTTTGATTTCAGAATTAATGTTAAGTTTTCTCAAACCTTTGGTAGAATTCTCTAGTGCAGTCACATGGACCTGGAGATTTCTTTTATGGGGAAGTTTTTAATTAACATTCAATTTCCTTAAACTTTAGTAGGTTATTCAAATTATCTGTTTCATATTGGGTGAGCTATGGTAGTTTGTGCTTTTCAAGGAATTGGTCCATTTTCTCTAAGTTGTCAAATTTATGTATGCAGAGTTGTTGATTGTATTTTCTTATTATCCTTTTGATGTCTTCCAAGTCTCTAGTGATATCCTCTGTTTCTTTTTTTTTAAATTTTTTATGTTTATTTATTCATTTTGAGAGAGAGAGCAGGGAGAGGGAAGAGAGAGAGAGAGAGAGAGAGAGAGAGAGAGAGAGAGAGAGAGAGAGAGAATATCCCAAGCAGGCTCTGAGCTGCCAGCACAGAGTCCACCTTGGGGCTTGATCCCACTACTGTGAAATTATGACCTGAGCTGAAACCAAGAGTAAGATGCTCAACTGACTGAGCCACCCAGGCACCCTGATATCCTTGGTTTCATTCCTGGTATTAGTTTTTTGGGCCTTTTCTTATTCTGTGTCAATCTGATGGAGGTTTGTCAATTTTTCAAACTTTTTAAAGAAACACTTTCTGTCTCAATTGATTTTTTTCTGTTTATGTTTTCAGCTTCATTGATTTCTGCTTTTATCTTTGTTTTTCCTTCCTTCTGCTTGCTGTGGGTTTATTTTGCTCCTTCCAGTCTTGAGACAAGAGCTTAGATTATTGATTTCAGACTTTACCTCTTTTGTAATGTAAGCATTTGGTGCTGTAAGTTTCCCCTTCAGCACTGATTTAGCTGTGTCATATATTTTGATATGTTCAGCTTTCATTTTCATTTAGTTAAGTGTACTTTTCAAAAAAATTGGTATATAACACACACCATACAACTTACCATGTTAAAGAGTGCAGTTAAGTTTAAAAAATATATCCACAATGTCGTGCAGCCATCACCACTATGTAATACCAGAAAATTTTCATCACTTCAAAAAGAAATCCTGTACTCATTAACAGTTACTCCCCATTCCTTCCACTCCTCCTCTCACCCCTGTCAACCCACTTTTGTCCGTTCTTTGTATATGGATTTGCCTCTTCTATTTCATACAAATGGAACTGTTCAATATGTGGTCCTTTGTGTCTGGCTTTTTCACTCTGCAAAATATTTTCAGGGTTCATCCAAGTTATAGCATTTGTCAGTACTTAGTCTTTAAATGGCTGAACAATATTCTACTGCATGGATATACCACATATTGTTTATCCTTTCATCATCTTATAGGCGTTTGTGTTGTTTTAAGTGTTTTTTTTTTTTAATTTATGTTTATTTTTTGAGAGAGAGCAAGAGAGAGTGCAAGCTGGGGAGAGTCAGAGAGAGAGGGAAAGATAAATCCCAAGCACGCTCCATGCTTTCAGCACAGGACCCGATGTGGGGCTCACTCCCACAAACTATAAGATAATGACCTGAGCCGAAACCAAGAGTTGGACGCTTAACTGACTGAGCTACCCAGGCGCCCCCACTTTTTGACTATAATGAATAATGCTGCTATGAATGATCATGTGCAAAGTTTTGTGTTAATGTATATTTTCAGTTCTCTTGGGTGCATACCTAAGAAAGGAATTGCTGAGTCATATGTTAGCTCTGTTTTAACTTCTTGAGGAATTACCAAACTGTTCTCTAAAGTACCTAACACCATTTTACATTCCCACTAGCAATTTATAAGGGTCTCAATTTTTCCACATCCTCCTCAACACTTGTTCTTGTCTGTCTTTGCGATTATAGCCGTCCTAGTGCATGTGAAGTGGTATCTCGTTGAGATTTTATTTTATTTTTTATTTTTTTAATGTTTATTTTTGAGAAAGACAGAGCATGAGCAGGGGAGGGGCAGAGAGACAGGGAGACACAGAATCTGAAGCAGGCTCCAGACTCAGCTGTCAGCACAGACCCCGATGCAGGGCTTGAACCCACAAACTGTAAGATCATGACCTGAGCCAAAGTCGGATGCTTAACCGACAGAGCCACCCAGGCACCCCTCACTGAGATTTTAATTTGTATTTCCCTAATGATTGTTGATGTCAAACATTTTTTCATGTGCTTATTAGACATTTGTGTATCTTTTTATGGAGTAGAATCTATTCAGAACTTTTGCGCAATTTTTGATTAGGTAATTTGTCTTTTTATTGTTGTGTTGTAAGAGTTTTTTTAATATATATTTTGGATATTGTACCTTATCTTATATGTAATTTAAAAATATTTTCTCTCTGGGGGTTGTCTTTTCAGTTTCATTATAGTGTCCTAGAAAGAACAAAAGTCCAGTTTATCTACTTTTTTCTTTATTTGCTTGTGTTTTCGGTGTCGTATCTAAGAGACCATTGCCTAATTCATAGTTTAAGGTCATGAAGATTTACACCTGTGTTCTAAGAGCTTTATAGTTTTAGTTATTACATTTAGGTCTTTTATCCATTTCAAGTCAACTTCTGTATATGATGTGAGGTAAGGGTCCAATATCATTCTTTTTCATGTGGCTGTTCAGTTGTCCCAGAACCATTTGAAAAGACCATTCTTTCTCTAATGAATTGTCTTGACACCTTTGTCGAAAATCAGTTAACCACAGATGTATTTGTTTATTTTTGCACTTTGAATTCTATTCCATTGGTCTATAGGTCTGTCCTTATAACAGTATCACACTATTTCAATTACCGTATATTTCTAGTAAGTTTTAAAATCAGAAAGTGTCAGTCTTCCAACTTTGTTTTTCTTTTTCAAGATTATTATGGCTATTCAGGGCCCTTGTATTTCCATATGAATTTTTAGCCTGTGGTTTGTATAGGTTTTTAGTAGTTGCTCTTGTTTAATTTATATGTATAATAGATATATACATCATATCACAGTCTGGTATTGACATTTTAATTAACATTTTACCAGTTTGAGGGGAAGGTTGAAACCTTACCTCTATTCACATCCCTTTACCCTTCCCATTTATAATGTATTTGTCTTAAATATTTCTTCATACATTGAGAACCATATCATACAGTGTTTCAATTTTTGTTTCACTGTCAAACATAACTTCTAACACCCAAGAGAAGGAAAGTCTATTTTATTTACCTGTATTTTTTTTAATGTTTATTTATTTTTGAGAGAGAGAGAGCAAGCAGGGGAGGGGCAGAGAGAGAGGGAGACACAGAATTTGAAGCAGGCTCCAGGCTCTGAGCTGTCAGCACAAAGAACTCAATGCAGGGCTCAAACCCACGAACCACAAGATCATGACCTGAGCCGAAGTCGGACGCTTAACCGACTGAACCATCCAGGCGCACCTGTTTGCCTGTATTTTTACTCTTTGGTTGTTCTTTCTTCCTTCCTGGTGTTTCAAGATTCTTCTTTTATCATTTCTTCTCTGTTTAGAGTTTTAGGGTAGGCCTGCTGTCAGTAGATTTTCTTAGTTCTCCTTCATCTGTAAATGTATTGATTTCCCTTTTATTCCTAATGGATATTTTTGCTGGATTGATAGTTCTTTCAGCACTTGGAAGAATGTTGTGCTGCTTCCTTCTTGCCTCCATAGCTTCTGATGAAATTTTGGCTCTCATTCAAATTGTTTTTTCCCTTACATGTGTCATTTCTTGCTACTTGTAATTTCTTTTTTCTTTAGTTTTCAGCAGTTTGACTATAATGTGTCTTGGCATGTATTTCTTTGGGTTTATACTGTTTGTGTTGACTGAGCTTCTTGAATGTGTAGGTCTATGTTTCTGTCATATTAGTGAAGAAATTTTTAGTTGTTATTTCTTTGAATGATTTTTCATCCCCACACTCTCACTTCTTTTCTTTGGGTCTCTGATTATCTGAATGCTGTATATATTTTGCTGTAGTCCACAGATCCCTGAGTTTATTTTTTTCAGTCTATTTCCTCTTTTGTTAATATTGAGTACTTTCTATTTCTCCATTGTTTTTATTCTTCTGTTGAGTCCATCTGTTTTCATTATTTCAGATATAGTATTTTTCAGTTCTGAAATTTACATTTGTTTCTTATATCTTCTCTTTCTGTTTTTTTTGTTTCAAGCATGTTTATAATTGTTCATTGAAACATTCTTATGATCACTGCTTTAAAATTGTCATACAGCTCTAATATCTTTGTCTAATGTTATGTATTGTATAATTCTGGATTTTTTGTTGCACAGATTTGTCTATTCATATGTCAATATCATATTGATTTGATTACATTGGTTTTATAGAATGTTTCACAGATGGTGAGGCAAAATTACCTCCCCTCATACCCATCTGTTTTTCTCTTTTATAGGTTTCTGAGCCCAGGCACTTATTTATCCATTTATTCATCTTTGAATCCTTTGCCTAATAGGGTCTCACATAATACCTTTTCTATGCTGGGCACTTAATAACTATTTGATGAATTGAATTTGTCTACCAGAGATTTGAGTTGGATTAATTGCTTATTGGTATAAAGTCACACAAACTGGGTGTAATCTACTTAGTTCCATAAGCATTGCAGGTCTACTGAATGCCCCTGCATTGGTCTAGGTGCTAGGGACAAAAGATTGATAGATCATTTCAGTATAATGTTCTAGATTTTTTTTTAAGTTTATTTATTTTGGGAGAGAGAGAAAGCATGAGCAGGGGAAGGGCAGAGAGAGGGAGAGAGAAAGGATCCCAAGCAGACTCTACTCTGACAGCATGGAGCCCAACACAGAGCTCAGTGTCATAAACCGTGAGATCATGACCTGAGCCAAAATCAAGAGTTGGATGCTTAACCGACTGAGCCACCCAGGCTCATTTCAGTATAATGTTCTAATAGCCACAATGGAGGCATTCACCAGAAGTTTTAGAACACTTAGTCTAGCTGGAGGTTTGTGAAAATATTCTCAGAAGAGTAACACCTGGCAGATAAATGTAGGAGTGACCAAGAGGAGAAAGGCAGAAAAGGCCTCTCAGACATAGGGAAAGGCATAAGCAAAGCAAGGCTATGTGAAGTAGTTTATAGATACTGGAGCCTAAAGATCAAAGGCTGGAAACAGGTGAAGCTGAGAAGGTAGGCGGGCTGAACTTACCCAAGAGGTGCTGGGGGATCACAGTAAGTTTATTTGTTTATGTAGCAAAAGATATAAAGAATAATGTAATAAACATTTATGTGTTTGTAACCCAACTAAAAACATAAAACGTTGCAATTATATTTGAAGCCCCCTGTATACCTCTCCTCACTTCATTCCCATTTTTCCCTCTCTGAGCTAGCCATTGTTCTGAAGTTGGTGATTATTTCTATTCCTTTATTGTATAGGTATAGCTCACCAAACCAATATCTAGTATTGTTTTACATGTTTTTGGATGTTATGTAGATGGAATCATATTAGACAGTTCTTCCCAACTTTTCCTGTGGACATTATGATTATGAGATTCATGCTGATACATGTAGTTGTTCACTCAACTTACTTTTCAATATTCTATTGTATTAGTATATGGCAATTTATCTATTCTCCTGTGGATGTACATTTTATTGAAGAGTTTTGAGCAGGGGATGACATGAGCAGATTTGTATTTTAGATATATCACTTAGGGTTGAGATGTGGAGGATAGACTTCAGGGATTGAGATTAGCACAGAGCAGTGGTTTACAAACACTTTGCACTTAGGACCCCTTTATACTCTTTAGTATTACGGAGAACCCCAAAGGGCTTTTATTTATGTGGATTATAGTCATCAATATTTACCATATTATAAATTAAAACTGAGAAAATTTAAAAATATTTGTTTATTAATTCATTGAGAAATAAACTCATTACATGTTAGCATGATTAATAATTTTTATGAAAAATAGCTATTTTCAAACCAAAAATGCAGTGAGAAGAGTGACATCTACCTTTTTAAAAATCTTTTTGATGTTTAGATTAATAGAAAATGACTGATACTTAAATCTGCTTCTCGGTGTTGTGATGTCATGTCATTTACCCTCTGGAAAACTCCACTCTACACCTGTGAGGGAATGAGGGTGAAAAAGACAACATCTTAGTATTATGAGCATAGTTTTGACCTTGCATATGCTCTGAAGGAGTATCAGGGAGCTTCAGGATTCCCTGGACCATACCATGAGAACTGCTGGTGTAGAGGAGCCAGTTTAGAGGCTGTTGCAAATAGCCTAGGTGACAGGTAATAAGGGATCTGAACCAAGGCTTTGATAGGATGGATGGACCGGGAAAGGAAGATGAATATGAGAGATATTTAAGAGTAGAATTAGAACTTCCCAGAAGGCAGTGTAGGGTTAAGGGCAAGGAGAATAATTGAGTTCCATCTAGGTGCACACTGTACACAACCACCTTGTGAAATAGATATTTAGCTAGAAGATGTCAGACTTTGAACCCAGGTTTGTTCAACACAAAAGCTCTTTGTTTTACCTGGAGTAGAGTTAGAAGGGATAGACTTGGCAAGGAGGTAATGCCCTTCTAAGATATGGGTGAGAAGATGGGTGAGGCATCAAAGAGACTTGGGGTTGAGAGGAGGAAAGTCAAAAGAGTTTATTAACCCCCAAAGGTGGTCCAGTTTAGGGTTATAATGGTGGCAGAATGGGTGTTGGAAGAGTGGAGGAACTAGAACTTTCTGAGTCACTGCTGGCTGGCTGCTCTAAGGAGTTATGTTTGAGCTGAGTGGGCAGTGATGTCCAGAGGAAGTAAGGTCCTCTGCCAGCTATGATTTTGCCATGTCACACTGCAGGATGGATCCATGCTGTGCTGACTCCCGTGGACTGCCTTGCCTTTGGAGGGAACTTCTTACACAGCCTTAACATCGAAATGCAGCTCAAGTGAGTACTGAAGCTATTGTGATCCTGAGTTGGCCATTCCCACCTGCTAGAGTCCTTGAGTTCTCCCCTATAGTGAGAAGTGCAGCATAGAAGGAGGCGAGATGATGAGAAGGGAATAAATACTGGTTCCTGATAATGATCAGTGTGAGAATGAATACCCCTTCCTTACTTAGTAGTTTTGTGACTTTGGGTAAGTCACATAACATTTGAGCTCAAGTTTCCTAACCCACAAAGTTGGATCTTACAGGGTAGTTGTGAGGATTAGAGATAATGGATACAAAACATTCAGAACAATACCTGATACACAGTAGGTACTCAGTAACAGGATCCTTATTATCATTGCTATTATTGTGCCTGCTTCCTCTAGAGCCTATGAGATTGAGAAGCGGCTGAGCACAGCAGACCTCTTCAAGTTTCCTAACTTTGAGACCATCTGTTGGTACGTGGGAAAGCACATCCTGGACATCTTTCGAGGTATGGATCCTTTTCCCAGCTGTCCCTTTTGCCCTGCTTCCCCAAGTGTAAGTGTGTGTGTGTGTAAACATGGAATCATATAGTGTGTGATCTTTTGAGATTGACTTTTTTTTTATTAAGTATAATGTATGGTAGAGCATGTATTTTAACTTTATTTAGCAAAGGTGGCTGAGAAAATTGAATTACAGTGAAATTATCCGTATCCCCTGCTAATTAAAGTAAGAAACTCAAACTGGACAGTCTCAGAGTTTCCTGAATGTGGCTTCCCATGAGATGAGGACAAGGCCAGTCCTGACCATGCTGGCATCATTGTGTTGGTATCAGACCAGGTGGTAAGCCAAACTGCTGGGTTTCTTCTTTTCTGCTTTGAAATGGAGCAGCAACCTTGCTCAGACCTGAGATTCTTCAAGGTAACTTGGCCATGAGCAATCAGTATTTTAGATTTACAAAGAATCTCAAAGGCCAATGAATACAGTCTTCTACCTACTACTTCAGGCCCTTAATCTGCCACCTAGACAGACTGCACTTAAGTGTTCAATCAGAGGCTCAATGATTAGCCACTTGTTACCTGTTCTGAATAGCTCAGTTCAGTAGAAAATTCTGTATTGACCGTAAAGCTGGCTATTTGTCATAACCTCCTCTTGGAGTGACTCAGGGATAAGGGCATTTATTAATGGCCCTTCATGTCTGTGTAGGTTGCAATCATGGTTCTCCTGAGTGTTTGCATTTTGAAACCCAAGAGGCAGAGCACACTTCCAGTGTGGTAGAAGGAACATAGGCCTCAGATTCAGATAGACATGGCTTCAGTCTTAGCTTTGGCAGTTACTAGGTATGTGCCCTTGGTTAAGTCTCTTTGCTTCTCTGAGCCTCAGTTTCCTGGATAGTAAAGTGAAGATAATGATGCTTGGGTAGTAGGTGGGTATAAAGATTAAATGAGATAGTAGATGTTAAACGCCCAGCATGTAGTAGGTACTCATTAAATGAACACTATTGTAAGAACTGAGATCTGGAGTCATGCCTAGAACCCTGAGTATTTTCTCTGATTGCCTGAAAAAAGAAACAGTTCCTTTGCTTCCCCACATGGCTTTATTGACCCTCTGCCTTCCTCCTTCGCCCTTTAGGTTTGCGAGAGAATAGGAGGCACCCAGCATCCTACCTGGTCCATGGTGGCAAAGCTCTGAACTTGGCCTTTAGAGCCTGGACAAAGAAAGAAGTAAATATACTTATTTCTCTACCTCCTTTATAGTTGTGGCCTCCACAGAGACTGGCTTTGGGTAGATGCTTTGGGGTGGTGGATGAGACCAGGGAGGCTTGTGGCCTCGTGGGGTTAGAATGGAGGACTGGGTTAGGACTTTTTGGATTACATTTTTAAACCTTTCTTTCTGATTATAAAAAGTGATACAGGCTTACTCTAGAGAATTAGAAAAAATACAGAAGAGTGTAAGGAAGGAAAAACATCACCTGTAATTTTAGCACTCAGAGGGAATTAACATTAATCTGTGGGTATATTTTCTTCTGGTCTTTTTTATATGCATTTAAGAAACATGATTGCTATCACTATACATACAATTTTGTATCTGAATTTGTTAGCTTATGTTAATTTCCTGTGTCCTCAAAGTTCTCCACGAACATTTAATAGTTACATGATATTCTTTTGCAGGGATATACCATCCTTACCTAACTGCTTATTGTTTATTGTTTATTGTTGCTTTATTTGGGGGGTAGTTATTGAAAAATCATGCAGTGACTATCTGTTTGCATCAGCCTTTTTCCCTCATCTCTTGATTGTTGCTTCAGGATAGATTCCAAGAAGAGCAATTTTGGGCTCAAAGTATATGAAAAAAACGTGAGGCTCTTACTGCATACTGCCAAAATGGCTTTGTAGAAATATACCAATGTCCGTCTATCCAATTGAATACTAAACAGCTATAAAAGAGAATAAGGAAGTTTTCTCTGTACTGATCTGGAAAGATCTCCAGAATTTGTCAAGTAAAGATGTAGAATCATGTATATAATGTGCTTCTTTATGTGTTAAAAGTGGGGAGGGGGGACAAGAATTACATTTATATGTGCTTGTATTTGCCTGAAGACACAATCTGGAGGGATGTAGAAGAAAAGTGGTTACCTGTGGGTGCGGGCTAATGGGACTGATGGCATGGACAAATGCATGTTGAGACTTTTCAGTATATCTCTTTATATTATTTGATTTTTGAACTCTGTAAATGGATTACCTACTCAAAATGTTGACTTAAAAAAACAATTTTAAGAAATACAAAGAAAGAGAAATATCAATATTGTTCTCATGCTTTTGATATTCTTTATAGACTTTTCCCCCTGCATATGGAGATCTTCAGCCATTATGGGCTTAACTTGTACAATGTCTCCATTTCCTGTTGCCAACCTTCCCCTCAGATATCCTTGGACTTCATGTCTTGGGCCTTCTCTTCGTCCCTGGACTCACCTACACCTGGGCCTTAGCCTACTGTTACGTTTCTCCACATCCCTCAGGTGTGGCTGCCTTGGGTTTCATTTCGGACCTTCCCCTCCCCCCCTCCATGAGGTGAACTTTGGAGTGACTCTGTCCCAGGAATAACAAAAGGGAGGGAGGGCGGGAAGAGTCTTAAGCACTCAGGCCCTGAGCCAGGTTGGCCCCAAATAGCACAGCCAAAGGGAGCTGGAGGAGAGTAGGACACAGATCTGAGGAGCCCATTCTTATGGAATAAGTCTTTTGTGAAGTGAAGATGACTTCCATGGGAGGTACTCACTCCCTGACCTTTCCAGAGCCCTTGGGCTGGGTGGAGGGAGCTATTAAATTTATCCAGCTGGATCACATGGGTTCTCGGACCCCACCCCTGCCCAGCCACCAAAATAAAGATGGATTAAAAGAGTCAAGGAAAAAAGAAGATTCAAACCATGGGAAGTAAGAAGGTAATGCTGAGGAGTTTTTATCAGTCCTCTGGATACAGAAGTGAAGTGAAAACTGGTAGAAGAAATCACAAGGGAGAAACTTGGGAGATCTGTCTACATAAAGATGTAAATCTTGAGGATTCAAAAAGATTACAAACAAATTAAAAGAGAGACAACCAAGAGGTCTTAGCCTTGGTTGCTGTTGAGCTAGCCATGGGCCTGTAGCTGCTCAGCACTGAGCTCTGTCCTCACAAGTAAAGAGGCCACGTTCTCCCCAGGGATTCTGGACTTTTTGAGGGCTATGGCCCAAGCCCACCATTGAGTTCCTCACACCTCTTGACACTGCCCTTTATCAGATACAGGTTTTGCAAATACTGCCTCACAGTCTCTGGTTTGTCTTAATAGTGGTTTTGGAAGAGAAGATTTTATTTTTTATGAAGTCCAATTTATCAGTTGTTTTTCTTTTATGGTTCATGCTTTTTGTGTCCTCAGAAATCTTCGTTTAACCCAAGGTCACAAAGATTTTCTCCTCTGTTTTCTTCTAAAGGGGTTATAGTTTTAGATTTTACATTTCAGTCTATGATCCAATTTAAGTTTGTGTGCCTGTGTGTGAGTGTGTGGTGCAAGATGTGGATTGAGGTTCTTTTTTTTGCATATGGGTATCCAGTTGGTCCAGTACCATTTGTTAGAGTAACTACCCTTATCCATTGAATTACCTTGGTACCTTTGTCAAAAATCAGTTGTCCGTTTATGTGTGGGTCTATTCCTTATGCCTTTTGTTTGACAGGCTCTGCCAGACCACGAGGATGAGATTCCGGAGACAGTACGGACCGTACAGCTCATTAAAGATCTGGCTAGGGAGATCCGCCTGGTGGAAGTAAGAAGCAGGGGAGCAGGGGAGGCGTTTGGGAAGGGCTCAAGGCTCAAGTGGCAGGTCAGGCTTCTTCAGTTGGCTTGAGAGCTCAGGGGAAGGGTTGGAAAAACCCCACCAAAGATTCTGTTTATTCATTCATTTAAATAATAATTATGTGCCTTGAGTGTCTCTCACATTAGGCTAGGTGCTTAAAATACGTAATTCAGTGTCTTCCCACAAAGAACTTGGAATCCTGTAGAGGACTCTGGGCGAAGTTTACTGCCTGAGCCTCAGTTTCCTTGTTTCTAAAGTGGGGATAATTATACCTACTCAGGAGTTTGTTAAAAGGGTTACATAAGGTAATAGATGTTGAGCACTAAGTATAGTACTTGGCACATAATAGGTATTCAATAAATTCTGATGGTGGGTCACAGTAGTAGTGGGTGGTGGAGTTCATAGTAGTAGTTGTTGTTACTAATATTTTGACTCAGTCTCTGCATTCTACAAAATGACAGCTCTTCCATGTTAAACATGATTACAAAGCCATGTTTCAACAGGTGCTTATACCACAAGGCAGTAAGGTGTAGATGGTAAGAGACTCAGAGAAACTTGGGTTCTGGTTCCTGCTCTGTCACTTGCAAGCCTTTCAGAGCCTTAGTATCCTTATCTGTAAAGGAGAATAACACCACCTTTTCAGAGTTTTGTTAGGATTAAGAGCTAATGTATGTAGAACCCCTCGAACAGTGCCTGGCAGAGTAAGTACTCAATAAATGTGAGCCATTGTTATTAATAGACTTTGCAGCAAAGAGAGAACTCAGTGTGGGCTGGTGAAGTAGCAGAGGCACCAGAGGAGAATTGGACTTAGGGAAGTTTAAATTTTCCTTTAGCTCAGAAGCTGTCAACTTTCCATTTAGCACTCAGGATATAGGCACTCAAATCCATGCTAAAGGGTGGTCAGCGTGAGCTACTGGGAAGTTGGGCTTTCTAGCCTCACTGCTTACAGCATGTTTCACTGCCTACACCATAGCTTACATTGTCCACCTCCTACCCCATTTTCCTGCATTCCCATCTGTCACAGTCCTTCAGAGTTTAGTTACAAGGCCTACCTTTTCTCCAGCTCTTTGCACTTAAACCAATTTTGTATATACAAAATTTTGAGCTTGTTAGAAAAGGACTTAGAGATGGATCATGTTTGGTCCATTGGCTTTCAAATGTTTTAAAGCAGTGGAACCTTTTTTTTTCAAATGAGATCCTACATGGAAGCTGAATCAAAGCATAGCTGCAGTGAATAAGATAAAAACAAGAGGCTTAGAATTACACATGTTCCTCTTGTTTGCCTTCTACCTACTTCCAGTCTTCAGGGCTCCTCCCAAGAAGTTCAAAGGAGCCACAGATCATCTTTTAAAACCACCTTTCCAGTCTGATCCTTTAATTTTACAGCCAAGCAAACAGCCTCAGAGTGTTCAGATCACTTACCTGTGGTCACAGAGCTAGCTAGTAGCAGAATCAGGACTAGAACCTCTCTCCTCTCAAATCCTGCAGTCCTTAGAGTTGGAACCATAGTTTAGTACTCAAGTATTTTCTGTCTCATGCCAGCTGCATTTGGAGTCTTTTCTCTCCAATTTTGACAGTAGTGCTGGGCTTTTTCTCTGCTCGTCTTCTCCTTATTTGTCAATGGCTGGGTAAAGATATGCCACCCCGTAAATTCTTGATGACACATTGTGAAAAAAACTAGGGTGTGCATCTAGATGTGGAGCATCCGTAAGCCACTTCCATGGCAGTAGTGCCGGTGCCATGAACAGTCCTCTGCTCTTAGCATAGAGAGAACTCTTGAGTAAGCTCTAACCCCCTCGTGTACTAACACTCTTGTAGGATATCTTCCAACAGAACGTTGGGAAGACGAGCAATATCTTTGGGCTGCAGAGGATCTTCCCAGCTGGCTCCATTCCCTTAACCAGGCCAGTCCATTCCACTTCAGTATCCATGTCCAGGCTGTCACTGCCCTCCAAAAGTGGTTCAAAGAAGAAAGGCCTGAAGCCCAAGGAACTCTTCAAGAAGGCAGAGCGAAAGGGCAAGGAGAGCTCAGCCTTGGGGCCTGCTGGCCAATTGAGCTATAATCTCATGGATACATACAATCATCAGGCACTGAAGACAGGCTCTTCCCAGAAAGCAAAGGTGGGTGCTGGCCCATGGGTTCAGCCCAGCCCTTTTGGGTCCCTTGGAAGAGCAGGGTATCAAAAGGATTGTCCTCTCTTCCCACCTCCCTTAGGGCCCCTGGTGTTTGGCTACCAGTCCCACTCATATAACAGGCATTTATTGAGACCTTGTCTGTGCTGGGCACTGTGATAGGTGCTGTGAATGTAACCTTCAAGAGGCTGACAGGCTAGTGAGAACAGCAGGCATAAAAACGAATGAGTGCAATGAGGTATTGTGGATGCCATAATCAAGGGTGTGTGGGGGACCCTGAGACACAGAGGGGTGGATGATTTTATGTGGGCATAAGCTATGATCAGGAGCTCTTCTCTCAAAAAATGACACTTGAGCTGAATCTTGAAATGCTGGTTGGGAACGACATTTAAGAACATGGTATATGAGTGTCATGTTGGAGTCTTGAACAGGTCCTTAAGAAAAGCCCTTCTCTGGGGCTCTACCTTGCTTCAAGATTGTGGTGTTCTCCATGGGCATGTGAAGATCCTCTCCCCTCTTTTTAGAGAACACGGTTTACAAGATTGATAGGTTTCCCCTGGGGTAGCCATTCATTGTCAACCTCCTGTTCCTGGAATCATTTGGGGTGGGGGTGGGAGACAGTGTAGCAGAAGGCCTTGGTTCAGGTGATTTTAACAGTGAACTCAACCAGTGAAACCGGAAGGAACTGGTCATCGTGATTCACATGGGAGTCCCAGACAGGTGACAACTGAGCCTCCTCCTTCTGCAGTTCAACATCACTGGTACCTGCCTGAATGACTCAGATGATGACTCGCCAGACTTGGACCTTGATGGGAATGAGGGCCCGCTGGCCCTGTTGATGTCTAATGGCAGGTGAGGTGGGAAGAAGGAACACAGAGATACTGGGGCTGTCAGTTGCAACATGTCACTGAGACAAGGCATGGAATTAGGACCTGGGGCTGGAACATGGGTGGGGGGGGGCTTACTGTACTTGGGGAAGGACCCAGATATTATGAGATATCATTGCTTAGTTCAGAGAACTATGGTTGTGTTAGGGGAGAGGCCTGGAATCTAATTGGCAGTTTGAGAAAAATCTTGTATACAAGTTCTAAAAATTTCAGCAAGTCAGTGGGTCAGAACCACTGGCAGGAATAAGGAAGTATAGCATACTGGTTAAGAACATTCGTTTTTTTATATACCTTTTGCAATTAGATTTTTAGGAATTTTGCAGAAATATTTGCACAGGTACGTAAAGAGAAATGTTCAGTGTTCACTGCATCATTGTTTGTAGTAGTAATTAGGAACATGTTCATCAGTAAGCATTGGTTAAATGAATTATGGCACATCTATAGAGTGGAATAGCATGTAGCTATTAAAAAGAATTGAATTAAAAAAGAGTTAAATATCTATTGACATGGGAAAATATCCAAGATATATTCTTAAGCGAAAAAATCAGGTTACAAAATAATATATAGTAATAGTTCCATTTTAATTTTTAAAAATGGTGTGTGTGTACATGTGTGTGTGCGTGTGTATATGTTTGTGTAGAAAAGTGGCATACATATTTCTTTATTTTTATTAAGTGTTTGTTTATTTTTGAGAGGAGGACAGAGGATCTGAAGTGGGCTCCGTGCTGACACAAACAAGCCCAATGTGGGGCTTGAACTTACAAACCATGAGATCATTACCTGAGCTGAAGTCAGATACTCAACCGACTGAATCACCCAGTGCCCCTTCCTTCATTTTTAATTTTTTTTTGAAGAGGTTTAAAATTTAATTTATGCAGTTTAAAATTGAAAAAGTACAGAAGAATACTTAGTGAAAAATTTTGTTCCTGCCCCTCCCTGTTCCCCAGTTCCCTTCCCTGTGGACAACCAGTGTCAATGATTTTCTTCTAGAGATAATTGTACACATTCATGCAAATAAGTATATTCATCGTATATTTTATACTTGTCACATCAAACTTGTAATAGTAGTTCTCTCTGGAAAGTAGGAGAAGGGAGCCAGGAGAGTAAATTTTTACTTCAGTAGCATTTGAATTGCGTACAATGAGCATGTATTACTTTTCCTAAAATAATTTTTAACAGAGCATTTTCTAAAAGAATAAAATAAAAGCATTCACAGCAAAAAGCACGGGCTTGGGAATCAGGCAGGTCCAAGTTTGAATCCCAGCTCTGACACAAATTCACTGTGTGATTTTAACAAGTTAATTAACCCTGCACCTTAGTGTCCTCATTATATTTCTTCTATAGATAAACTTCCCCTCAGGTTGTTGGAGGACTAAATGAGATTATGTATGTAAAGTGCCTATCACAGGGCCTGACACATAGTAAATGCTTAATAAATGGTAGCTCTTATAAATAAAATGATGAAGATTAAAGGTGATGGTGGTGGTGATAGTGATGATGGTGTGGGTATAGCCAGAAGCTAAGTAGATCATCAGAAACCCTGAAACACATAGGCAGAGGCAGAAGAAGACCGTAAGAGTGATCGTCTGGACACTCAGAACACCAGACAGGAAGAGTCAAGAGCCAAGTAAAGTATGAACAGTAGAGGAATACAAGCATCAAGGATACCTTCATAGCCTTTTTGTAGGAAAAGGCCTTCAGATCCCACTTAGCTGAGAAATCAGTGAAAAGGGAATGTGAGAGCAGGGCAGATTCTGAAAGCAGCAGAGCTGTTCTTGGGGTTTGAGAATCTAGTTACTAAATAATAATAGACTGTTGAGCATTGTCTTTGTCCATGGTCGATCTCCTGGGTAGTAAAAAATTGAGAATCCTAAGGATCCAACCTATAATGGCTGTTGAGAATACAATGAGACATTTTCCCCTTCCCCACCAGTCTCTTTTTATGTTGCTTCTGTCACCTCCTGCAGCTGCCAGAGACTGCTGTTAAGTCAACCTAAAGAGACAAGGTACAGAAATATTTGCAGACAATATGATATTATGGCTGGGCTTTTCTCCAGAATAATCCAAGGTATAGACGAAACAAGACTGGTTATTGATAATTGCTGAAACTTAGCTGAATGTAAGGTACATGAGAGTTTTTTATACTTTTATATTTTTGTATATGTTACACATTTTTCACAATTAAAAGTTAATAAAAGATCCAGGGTATAAATAGCTGCCATTTATTGAGCTTCTGCTTTGCGTCAGATTTTATTTTAGCTGTTTAGTACATTATTTAGTCCTCACAACAACCTTGAAGTGTTGCTATCCCCATTTTATTAATATGGAAACTGAGGCCCAGAGAACTTAATTATAAGATTAACTACCATTGGGCACTTGCCTTGTGTTGGGCTCTTCATTAGCTCATTTAATCCTCCTAAAACCCTGTGGGGTAGGAAACAGATCAATTTAATGTCAGCCAATTTACTGAAAGAAAGCCAGTTCACCAAATGGCTGCTGAATGTATCAAGTATACAGATTTACCAAAAACTGGTTTCTTTTTAACTATACGGTTTATTTCAACAGTTTTTACTGGTTAATATTGTTTGCCATATGTAACAGGATTATTTAAGCCATTTTTAAATTTTTAATTTTTTCCATTTCCTATATATATATATATACACATACATATACATGCATACATCTATATATACACATATATAGGAAGTATATATATATACATATATGTATATAGGAAGTATGTGTATATATACATATAAAGTTTGTTTGTTTTGAGAGAGACAGAGCACAAGTGTAAGCAGGGGAGGGGCAGAGAGAGAGGGAGAGAGAGCATCCCAAGCAGGGTCTGCACCGTCAGCACAGACCCAAGTGTACAGCTCGAACTCACAAAGCATGAGATCACGACCTGAGTCGAAATAAAGTCCTATGCTCAACTGACTGAGCCACCCAGGTGCCCCTTTATGTATTTTTAATAGCTTTTTTTGAGGTATAATTTATATACCATACCTGCTTTAAGTATACAATTAAATGACTTTTAGTAAATTTAAAGAATGTGCAACTATCACCACAGTCCAATTTTAGAACATTTCTATCACCCCGAAAAGATGCCTCATGCTCACTCATACTTAGTCCTTTGGTTCTCTTCTCCAAGCCCAAGCAACCACTAATCTACTTTCTGTCTCTGTAGATTTGTCTTTTCTAGACATTTCATATAAATGGAAAAATATAATATGTGGTCTTCTATGTCTGGCTTCTTTCACTTGTTTTTGAGATTCATCCATGATGTAGTATGTATCATTAATTGGTTCCTTTCTACTGCTGAATAGTATACCATTCTATGGATATACCATATTTTGTTTATCCATTAACTAGCTGACAGTCATTTGGAGTGATTCCACTTTTTGACTATTATGAATAATGGTGTGATGAGCATTTGCATACAAGTTTTTGTATGGGCATATGTTTTCATTTCTCAGTAAAATTTTGGGTCATATGGTAACGTTATGTTTAACTCTTTAAGAAACTGCCAAAATTTATTCTGAAGTGTGTGTACTACTTTATGTTCCCACCAGAAGTATACTGGCTAACATTGTTATTGTCTGTCTTTTTTATTATAGCCATTCTAATGGATATTAAGTGGTATCTCATTGTGGTTTTGATTTGCGTTTTCCCAATAACTACTGATACTAAGCATCTTTTTGTGTGATTATTGGGCATTTGTATATCATCTTTAGAGAAATGTCTATTCAGATCTTTTGCTCATTATTAAATTGGCTTGTCTTATTATTGAGTTCTAAAAGTTATTTAAATATTCTGGATACAAATCCTTTCCCAAATAAATGACTTGTAAATATTTCCTCCCAGTCTATGGCTTATCTTTTCACTTTCTTAATGGTATCTTTTGAAGCACAAATGTGTTGATTTTTACCTAATCCCAGGTCATAAAGATATTTTCCTGTATTTATTTTTAGAAGTTTTATAGTTTTAGCTTTACATTTATCTCCAGGATCCATTTTGAGTTAATTTTTGTATATGATGTGAGGTAAGAATCCACATTCATTTATTTGCATGTGATACCCAGTTATCTTAGCACCATTTGTTGAAAAGACCATCCCTTCTCCCACTGAATTGCCTTGGCACCTTTGGCAGAATGCAACTGACCATAAATTTAAGGGTTAGTTTTAGACTCACAGCTCTGTTCCACTGTTGTATATGTCTGTCCTTATGCTCATATCACACTATCTTGATTATTGTTGTTTTATAGTAAATTTTGAAACCAAGTAGTAAAAGTCCTCCAACTTTGTTCTTTTTCAAAATTCATTTGCCCATGTTAAGTCCTTTGTATGCCTATATACATTTTAGTATCAGCTTATTAATTTATGCAAAAGAAATTAGCTGGATTTTAATAGAGATTGCATTGAATCTGTAGACCAGTTTGGGGGGTGGGGCTTGCCTTCTTAAGAATATTGAATGTGACTTTTTATGCTCTCCTTCTCTTTCTTTTTAGTGCCAAGAGGGTAAAGAGCTTATCTAAGTCTCGGCGAGCCAAGCTCACAAAGAAAGCAGATAAGGCTAGGCTGGTGGTGGAACAGGTGATGGAGGATGAATTTGACTTGGATTCAGATGATGAACTGCAAATTGACGAGAGATTGGGAAAGGAGAAGGCAACCTTGATAATAAGACCAAGTGTGTACCTATTCTTTCTTGTTCCTTCCCTGCCCATTTCACATTTGTTTCTGGTACCCTTGATAGACCAGAGGCCTTAGGCCTGAGCTTTTTGACATTCTGATTTACAAGCTCTTTAGGCCTCCATGTATTCTCTGCTCTAGAGATTTATATATAAACCAGTCCAAACCTCCCTCAATTAGTTTTCTGTGGTCATTACTTTTAGGAAAATTACAGTCTTTTCCCCCTGGGTGTTTGGCTTAGATGCTTATCTTAGCTTCATGATAAATGCATTTCATTATTTTCTAGAATTTCCTCGAAAGTTGCCCCGTGCAAAGCCTTGCTCTGACCCCAACCGAGTTCGGGAACCAGGAGAAGTTGAGTTTGACATTGAGGTAGGAGCCTGCTCTGTGTCTAGTCTTCTGCCATTCTGGTTACAGAGACAGAAGACAGATTGTCATTCTAGTCGGAGGTAAAAAGATATCCTATGCATTCAATTCCTAAAATATTTATTAAGTGAAAGATTGTGTGCTAAGTACAGCTAAGCATATAACTGGGAGATCATAATTTAGTTGACATATTTTAAAAATCCTTTAATGCAGTGGAGTGCCTAGCTGGCTCACTCGGTTAGGCTTCTAACTCTTGATTTTGGCTCAGGTCATGATCTCACCATTTGTGAGATAGAGCCCTACGTCAGGCTCTGCACTGACAGCATGGAGCCTGCTTGGGATTTCTCCCTCTCCATCTCTCTCTGCCCCTCCCCCACTCACACTTTCTGTGTTTCCAAACAAACAAACAAACAAACAAACATTAACAAAATCCTTTAATGCCGGGTAGAAGAAAAGGCACTGCAATGTAGCAGAAAGAGTATCTGATTTGGAATATCTGATTATGATGTTACACAAATTATTTACTGAGCCTTAGCTTCCTTATCTGTAAAATGGGAGTTAACAATACCTACCTCACCAAGATGCTGTGAAGATTAAAATACTTGGTGCTTAGAAGATACTAGTATCCGGAGTGAAAATGTCAACACTGTATTGGGGCCTAACTAGACCAACCCTCAGCAGCTGAGGTGATATCCTCTTTCCCCAACAGGAGGACTATACAACAGATGAGGACATGGTAGAAGGGGTCGAAGGCAAGCTTGGGAATGGGAGTGGTGCTGGTGGAATTCTTGATCTGCTCAAGGCCAGCAGGCAGGTGGGGGGACCTGACTATGCTGCCCTCACGTGAGTACTGTCTTTGATCTCCCCTTTCCAGGTGATCAGATGCCACACCCTCCCACCCCCACCCAAAAGACTAGATCAGCCAATCAGCAGATATTTATCAAGATATTTAAAGGGACAAAGAATTAGCAAAGGCATTCAGGCTGAGAGACTAAAACAGACATGAAATCTGTCCTGGGGAACTTAAGATCTGACAGAAAGTGGATGTATATATAGACTTCAAAAGGGATCAATTTGGGGTTTTTTGGGACTTGGAAGAGGGACTGGAAGGGGCATGGAAGGAAAACCGGGCCTTTTCTGGGCCTTGTTTAAAAAATGAAAGAATTCAGCATGGGCGAACAGTGAGGGAGGTGCACCCCTCTTTTTGCCACCTTCCTGCTGTCTGCGGAAAGACTTGAGGCAAGAAGGACTGGCCTTGATGTGAAGACAGTCTTTGATATACTGTCTTGGTCCATTGGCTTGATTTCTGGTTTCTCATCTGGAATTGTTCTCTCCTTCCTCCCACCCTAAGCTCCACTATTGTCCCTTCTCCCTGACTGTTCTGATGACTATTTTCCTCTGACAACTACAGAAACTCCCTCAGCATTTCTCCTGTCCCTTGCAGCGAGGCCCCTGCCTCTCCCAGCACTCAGGAGGCCATCCAAGGCATGCTGTGCATGGCCAACCTGCAGTCCTCATCGTCCTCACCAGCTACCTCCAGCCTGCAGGCCTGGTGGACTGGGGGCCAGGACCGAAGCAGTGGGAGCTCCAGCAGTGGGCTGGGCACAGTGTCTAGCAGTCCTGCTTCCCAGCGCACCCCAGGGAAGCGGCCCATCAAGCGTCCAGCATACTGGAGAACCGAGAGCGAGGAGGAGGAAGAGAATGCCAGTCTGGATGAACAGGACAGCTTGGGAGCATGCTTCAAGGATGCAGAGTATAGTAAGGGTCCAGGCCAGAAGCGCTCCCCCTAGTCCCAGTCTCAAACCCAGTCCCAATCCAGGATAACCTGGGACAGTAGTGAGCAAAGACCTTGCCTTAAGCCTGATGCTTGCCTTCTTTGAGCCATGTTTTCTTAATGTGTAAAATGGAAATACCTACAGGTTGATTCAAGAATTAGAGATGGTGTTTGTCCAGAGCACCTGGCACATTGTCTTGCTCATGGAAGACCCTCAAAAAATGGTA
The DNA here is from genome assembly GCF_022837055.1 of Prionailurus viverrinus. NCBI lineage: Eukaryota > Metazoa > Chordata > Mammalia > Carnivora > Felidae > Prionailurus > Prionailurus viverrinus. Next base: position 43,794,296 of record NC_062579.1, on the reverse strand, counting down.
GCCATTATAATTAGCTATCATCCATTTTTAAAATTGTCTAGCCTCCTTTGCTGGTAATTCTTTTTTCCCTTCTTGCCTGTTTTACCTCCATCACTTCCACTTCTCTGTTTGGTTCATCCCTTGCAAAGGTATATAATGACCTTTCAGCGGGCTTTTTACATTTAAGAGATGACCTTTTTTTAAGTTAAGATTTATTAAGTACTACAGTATATAAAGCACTTTTTTTATATAGTGCAGTTGACTTTAATGTGGGTTTTAATGTTGGTTTTTTTAAATTCTCATTGATCAAAATTCAAACAAGACTGAGAAAGCAAAAGAGCCCTTTGACTAATACTCTTCCTCCTCTGAGGAAGGTTACTTGAAGGTAACCTGTGCTATTAGTTGATGTATACCTTTCATTTTCTTGTACTTACAACCACATGTGGACATAAATAGATAGGGTTTTGTGTAGTATACATGGTTCTACAACTTGCTTGGATATCTTTCGATATCACTGATATCACATGGAGATCTATCTGCTTGATCAATAACATTGAGATCTACCTGTTGCATAGTAGCCTATAGCATAGATGTGCCACCATCTGTTTAACCATTGCCTTCTGATTAACATTTAGGTTGTTTCTGATTTTTTAGTTTGACTAACAATGCTGCATTGAAAATGCTTGTAAATAACTCTTAGTGTGCATGTGCCAGCTAACATTTCTATAGGGTAGCTAGACCTGCTGGATTGAAAGGTATGTATAAAATAAATGTTAATAGTGCCAAATTTCCCCTCCAAAAGGGCCAGTATATGAGCAGTGTATGAGACATACATGTTTCCCCACAGCCTTACCAGCTGTGGATATCATCAGTCTTCTTAATTTTTTGCAAATCTGATAGCAAAAGAAATGGTGTTTCAGTTTGTTTTATATGCTTATTGGCTCTTTTTAAATTTATTTTCTGTGAATTGATTCATTCCCCCATTTTTCTATTAGGATGTTGATTTTTTTATTGCTATGTAGGAGTTCTTTATATATTCTAGATTTGTTAGAGTGTTTTTTTTTAATAATTTTTTTTAATGTTTATTTATTTTGGGAGACAGAGTGCGGGGGGTGCGGGGCAGAGAGAGAGGGAGGCACAGAATCTGAAGCAAGCTTCAGGCTCTGAGCTGTCAGCACAGAGCCCATTGTGGGGCTCGAACCCACGAAGCGTGGGATCATGACCTGGGCCGAAGTCGGACGCTCAACCGACTGAGCCACCCAGGCCACCCCTAGAGTGGTTTTTTTTTAATTTATATTCTGGAAATGTTGCAAAATGTTTTCTTTTAGTCTGTTGCTTGTATTTTATTTATGGTATCTTTTAGCATGTCGAAGATTTCAGTTTTTACATAGTCATCTTTATCGATTTTTTTTTTGTATTTTATGTCTCGTATAAGAAAACTTTCTTATATTTTTACCTAAAGCGTGTGTAGAAGTCAAAATTGTATCTCTTTCTCTGGAATTAAGTTTTATGAATTGTGGGAGGTAAGAATGTAAATGTAATTTTTTCCCATATGGATAGTTATTTGCTCTGACACCATTTATTGACTGGTTCATCATTATCCCCCTGGTTTGAAGTTCTGCTTTTGTCATAAATTAAATTCCCATGTGTATGTGGATTTGTTTTTCTACTCTATTTCCAGTTCTGACCTTTAATAGCTATATAATTGGACAAACTAGTTAACCTCTCTGTGCTTCTCTAATAGTACCTACCTCATAGATTGTTGTGAGGATTAAATGAATTAATCTACATAAAGCACTCAGAACATTGCCCAGCACATGATAAGTGTTAGATATTATTAATATTTTCTGTTCTGTAAAATTTGTCCATTCCTTTTGTAATACCACATAGGTTAGTTACAATGGGCCTTGTGTCTGGTAGGACAGATCCCCTCTGCAGAACTTGCTTTAGACCTAAAGAGAGCACAAATGCTCAGCAAGCCCATCATCTCTGAGTGGAGCTGTGATTGGTCTTAGGGGCCTTCCAAGTTCCCCTGGCCACCCACCATACCTTCAGCAGATAGTCGAATCAGCCTACAGCTAAGACATCTGCCCCTGGCCTAACTACTTCCTTTTGTTCCCTGCTTTACCCAGCAACACGAGAAAGGCAGTTTAATAAGGAGATACTGATCTACTTGTTCTTATTTTTCCTGAATTTCCAGGCCATTATTGAGTTTTTTCTATTCCAGATGGATTTTAGAATCGGCTTGTCAAATTACATGGAAAATTATATTAGGATTTTTTTAATTAGGATCTCATGCATTTGTAGATAAATTTATGGAGACTGACATCTTCCATCAGAGAGGCCTTTCTGCTCTAATGGGATGTATGTATTCTTGAAAAACTTCTTGTCCTGAAAATGTGTACACTAAAAATAATAGGGCTTACAAGAAAAAGAGGGTTAAGAGCACACCCCTCAAAGTCTCTGTGGCTTTGAAGGCAAAACACCCAAATAATGACAGTCCTAATAATAATCCTTGCCCAGTTAGCAAGGCATTGGCATTTGCACCTAGCATCAGAATCAGTGGTTTCTTTGTAGCCTTAAACCCTGGGCTCAGGCTTTTTCCTTCCAGATGTGGGTTCTTGAGGGCATTTGCTTAAGATAGATACCAGCTTCATCAAATTAAAATCTGATTCAGGGCCTAGTCTTCAGCAGTCTTTTTGTCTTTTTTAAACATAGGGCAAATGTCTTCACAACTTCCTCATCTGCTTTCTTAGCTATCCTCCTCCCACCGGAGCTTCGTTTTGTAGGAAACAAAGGCACCATTTTCTCTTCCTCTAGTGGGAGGCACTATTGCAGGATTTTCAGCTTCTGTCTGTAGGTATTCATATATTGCTAGGGCTTTATCTGTAATTGTGAGAAAATTCATCCCTGATTGGTTAAAAATAACATGCCAAATAAAATTGCTTTGGAAACAGTGTAATTTCTGGATGACTTTGACGTCATTTGGACATGAGCAGTCACAAAACAGGCCATCTCGTCCTTCTGTCTTCAAACATGGTCTATCTCTCTATTCATGTGGGTTTTCTTGTATATCTGTTCAGTTTATTTACTAGGTGTTTTAAAGTTTGGTTCCTATTGAAAGTGGCATCTTTTCATCTATTACATTTTCCATTTGGCTGTTGCTAGTATGCAGGAAAATAATTGATTTTTCTATTTTGATCCTGTATTGGATTACCTTACTATGCTCTTATTAGTTGTTTCAGTTAATGGTCTTGGGCTCTTGAGGTAGATAATCTGTGTCCCCTATCTTAGTCTGCTAGAGCTGCTATAACAAAATGCCACAGACTATATGGCTTAAACAACAGACATTTATTTTCTCACGGTTCTGGAGGCTGGAAGTCCAAAATCAAAGTACTAGCAGTGTTAGGTTCCCCTGAGGCCTCTCCTTGGCTTGCAGATGATCTCCCTCTTACTGCTTCCTCACCTGATCTTCCCTTTGTGAACATAGGCCCCTGATGTCTCTATGTATATCCTAATCTCTTCTTAAAAGGGCACATATTGGATCAGGGCCCACCCTAGTGGCCTCATTTTAACTGAATTATCTCTTTGAAAGCCTTATCTCCAAATATAGACATATTCTGAGGTACTAGGGGTTAGGAATTCAACATATGAAATTGGGGGGGCAGGACACAAGTTAGCTCATAATATCCCTTTTCTTTCTAGTGTTCGATAGCTCTAGATTTTTCTAGTTTTATCACACTGTTGAATAGTAACAATGATAGGGGGCGTCCTTGTATTGTTTCTGACTTTAAAGGTAATGCTGCCAGTATTTCTCCACTCGATACATAGGGCTCTCTGTAGGTCTCTGATAGGCGGTGTTCATGAAGTTCAGGGGGGAGTATCGATCTCTAGTTTGAGAGGTTTTTGTTTGTTTGTTTTAATCAGAAACAGAATTAGGTTTTGGCAAATGTTTTTTTTTGGCATCTTTTGATTATAAGTGCATAGTTTTTCTCTGTTAATTTGTTAATTATAATATATGTTAATAGAATTACTGATTTTGAGTTGACATTTCCTTCTTGGGATTGGCTGTACTTGTCATGGTGTTTAACAGTAGTTTGTTTATTTAGTTCATTTGACTACTAATCATCTTGTTTGTTTACTATTAATTTCTGGTTTTATTTTAGTCCTTTTTCTTAAAGCTCTTTGCACAACACCTCAAGTTGAAAGCTCTGTTCCTTTCTTTTCAGTCTCTTTTCCCTTTTGATAAAGGGTTTTTTAAATTTTATTTTTCAAATCAGCATGAAGTAAAATTGGCTTTGTTGCTATAACATGTTTAGATTCTTGTAACCACCACCATAATGAGCATACAGAACCTCCTCACACTCCCTTATGTTGTCCCTTGGTAACTGTGCTCTCCCTCTACCCTAACGCCTAGCAACCACCGATTTCATCTCCATCCCTGTGGTTTTGGCCTTTGCCAGAATGTCATGTAAATGGAGTTACGCAGTATATAATATTTTCAGATTAGCATCTATTATTCAGTATAGATGTTCTTATGTATCAATAGATGTTTCCTTTTTACTGCTCTCATCCATTGTAAACCACAGTTTCTTTATCCATTCACCCGTTGAAGGACATTTGGGTTGTTTATAGCTTTGGATGAGCTGCTGTGAACATTCATGTGCAGGCTTTTGTGTGAACATGAGTCTTCATTTCTCTAGGGTAAATGCCTTAGAATGGGATTCCTGGACTGTATGGGCAGTGGATAAGAAATGGCCAAGGTGTTTCCCAGAGTGGTTGTGCCACTTTACATTCCTGCCAATAATGTATGAGAGTTCCAATTGCTCCACATACTTTTCAGCACTTGGTATTGTCATTGTATTTATTTTAGCCATCCTAATAAGTGTATAGTGATATGTCATTTAATGGGTTTTCTAATGTCTAATGATGTATCTATTGACCATTCATGCATCTCTCTTTTGAGATGTCTTTAAATAGACGCTTTGAATTACTTGCCTATATTTTTTTAGAGGTATAATTAACATAGAGTGTTATATTAATTCCAGGTATACAATATAAAGATTCAACAGTTCTGTATGTGACTCACTGCTCATCAAGATAGGTGTTCTCTTAATCCCCTTTATCTATTTCACCCATTCCCCATAACCACCTGCCCTGGCAACCACCAGTTTGTTCTCTATAAAGATTCTAGTTTTTTGTTTGTCTCCTTTTCTGTTTGTTCCTTCATTTTGTTTCTTAAATTCCACATATGAGTGAAATCATGTTGTATTTGTCTTTCTCTGACTTATTTCACTTAGCATTATACTCTGTAGGTCCCTCCACACTGTTGTAAATGGCAGGATCTCATTCTTTTCTATGGCTGAGTAATAGTTCAGTGTGTGTGTGTGTGTGTGTGTGTGTGTGTGTGTGTGTAATACCACATTTTCTTTATTCATTGATCTGTGGATGGGCTTATCTGTGGTTGAGTTGCTTCTATATCATGGCTATTATAAATAATGCTGCAATAAACATAGAGGTGCATATATCTTTTCAAATTAGTGTTTTTATTTTCTTTGCGTAAATACCCAGTAGTGACATTGTGACATTACTGGATCATATGGTAATTCTATTTTTAATTTTTTTGAGGAACCTTCATATTGTTTTCCACAGTGGCCACATCAATATGCATTCCCACCAACAGTACACAAGAGTTCTGTTTTCTCCACATCCTGCCCAACGGTTGTTATTTCTTGTCTTTGATTTTTAGCCATTCTGACAGATATAAAGTGATATCTCATTGTGGTTTTGATTTGCATTTCCATGATGATTATTGATGTTGAGCATTTTTTCCATGTTTGGCCATCTGTAGGTTGTCTTTGGAAAAACGTCTGTACAGGTTCTCTGCCCATGTTTAAATCAGAGTATTTATTTGCTTTTTTTGGTGTTGAGTTGTTTAAGTTTTTGTATTTTTTGGAGATTAATCCCTTATTGAATATATCATTTGCAAATATTTTCTCCTATTCTGTAGGCTGCCTTTTTGTTTTGTGGATGGCTTCCTTTGCTCTGCAAAAGCATTGTGTTTTGGTGTAGTCCAAATACTTTAATTTTGCTTTTGTTTTCCTTGCCCAAGGACACATAGCTAGAAAAATGTTTCTATGTCCATTGTCAAGATTATTGCATATGTTTACTTTCTAGGAGTTTTATGATTTCAGGTCACACATTTAGGTCCTTAATCCATTTTGAGTATATTTTTATGTATGGTCTAAGAAAGTGGTCCAGTTTCATTATTTTGCATGTAGCTGTCCTGTTTTCCTGTCACCATTTAATGAAGAGACTGTCTTTTCTCCATTGTATCTTCTTGCCTCCTTTGTTGTGGATTAATTGACCATATAGGTATGGGCTTATTTCTGGCCTCTCTATTCTGTTTGATTGATCTATGTGTCTGTTTTTGTGCCAGTACCATACTGTTTTGATTACTACTGCAGCTTTGTAGCATATTTTGAAATTTGGGATTGTGATAACTTCCAGCTTTGTTCTTCTTTCTTAAGATTGCTTTGACTATTCAGGGTCTTTTGTGGGTCGATACAAATTTTAGTGTTATTTGTTCTAGTGCTGTGAAAAAATGTTGGCATTTTGAAAGGGATTGCATTAAATCTGTAGATTGCTTTGGGTGGTATGGACATTTTAACAATATTTGTTCTTCCAATCCATGAGCATAGAATATCTTTCTATTTGTTTGTGTTCTCTTCAGTTTCTCTCATCAGCATTTTATAGTTTTTCAAAGTACAGGTCTTTCACTTTCTTAAATAAGTTCATTCCTAGGTATTTTGTTATTTTTGGTGGAGTTGTAACTGGAATTATTTCCTTAGTTTTTCTTTCTGCTACTTCATTTTTAGTATATAGAAATGCAACAGGTTTCTATATATAATTTTGTATCCTACAACTTTACTGAATTTATTTATCAGTTTAGTGAATTTTTGGTGATATCTTTAGGGTTTTATTATGTCATCTGCAAATAGTGAGAGTTTTACTTTTCCTGACCAATTTGGATACCCTTTATTTCTTTTTCTTGTCTGACTGCTGTGGCTAGGACTTCCAGTACTATGTTGAACAAAAGTGGTGAGAGTAGACATCCTTGTCTTGTTCCTGATCTTAGGGGAAAAGCTCTCAGTTTTCTCCATCAAGTAGGATGTTCTCTGTGGGTTTTTCATATATGACCTTTATTATGTTGAAGTATATGTTCCCTCTAAACCTACTTTGTTAAGAATTTATATCATGAATAGATGTTGTACCTGGTCAAGTGCTTTTTCTACATCTATTGAAATGGTTTTTAATCTTTCTCTTATTGATATGATGTATCACATTGATTGATTTGTGAATATTGAACCACCCTTGCATTTTGGGAATAAATCCCACTTGAGCGTGGTGAATAATTTTTTAAATGTATTGTTGGCTTTAGTTTGCTACTATTTTGTTGAGGATGTTTGCATCTGTGTTCATCAGAGATACTGGCCTGTAGTTTTCTTTTTTTAGTGTGTTTATCTGGTTTCGGTATCAGAGTGATGGTGGCCTTGCAGGATGAATTTGGAAGCTTTCCTTCCTCTTCTGTTTTTTTATTTTTTTTGGAATAATTTGAGAAGAATAGGTGGGTATTAATACTTCTGTAAGTGTTTGGTAAAATTCACCTGTGAAGCCTAGAATTCACCTGTGAAGGTCTTGGAGTTTTGTTTGCTGCAAGTTTTTTGATTGTTGATTCAATTTCATTGCTGGTAATTGGTCAGTTCATATTTTTGTATTCCTTCATGATTCGGTTGTGTAAGGTTATATGTTTCTAGGAATTTATCTATTTTTTCTCAGTTGTCCAATTTGTTGGCATATAAGTGTTTAGAGTATTCTCTTATAATCTTTTGTATTCCTGTGGTGTGGTTGTTATTTCTCCTCCTTCATTCTGATTTTGAGTTCTCTCTTTTTCTTGATGAGTCTGGCTAAAGGTTTATCCATTTTGTTTATATTTTCAAAGAACCAGTTGTTTCATTGATGTGTTCTATTGTTTGGTCTCCATTTTATTTATTTCTGCTCTACTCATTATTATGTCTTTCCTTCTACTCAGCTTAGCTTTGTTCTTTTTCTATCTCCTTCAGGTGTAGGGTTAGGATGTATATTTGAGATTTTTCTTGTTTGTTTAAGTAGGCCTGTATTGCTGTAATCTTCCCTTTTAGAACACCTTTTTCTGCATTCCAGTTATTTTGGACAATTGTGTTTTCATTTTCACTTGTTTCCATGTGTTTTTAAAATTTCCTCTTTGATTTCTTGGTTCATCCATTCACTGTTGAGTAGCATGTTATTTAGCCTCCATGTATTTGTGCTTTTTCCAGAGTTAGTCTTGTGGTTGATTTCTAGTTTCATACTGTTGTAGTCAGAAAAGATACATCGTACGATTTCAGTCTTTTTAAATTTATTGAGACTTGTTTCATGGCTTTACAGGTGTTCTATTCTGAAGAAGGCTCCATGTGCACTTAAAAAGAATGAGTATTCTCTTTTTAGTTGAAATATTCTGAATATATCTATTAGGACCATCTGGTCCAATGTGTCATTCAAAGCCATTGTTTCCTTGTTGATTTTCTGTCTGAATTATCCTTGCATTGATCCTTACTGCAGATCCTTACTTTGTTAATAGTTGTTTTATGTATTTAGGTGATTCCATGTTGGGCGCTTAAATATTTATAATTGTTCTATCCTTTTGTTGGATTGTTCACTTTATCATTAGGTGGTGTCCTTCCTTGTCTCTTGTTGCAGTCTTTGTTTTAAAGTTTATTTTGTTTGATATCAGGGGTGCTTGAGTGGCTCAGTCAGTTAAGTGTCCAACTCTTGATCTCAGCTCAGGTCATGATCTCATAGTTCATGGGATCAAGCCCTGCATCGGGCTCTGCGCTGACATCACGGAGCCTGCTTGGGATCCTCTCTCCCTCTCTCTCTGCCCCTCCCCTGCTCATACTCTTGCACTCTCTCACTCTCAAAATAAATAAGTAAACTTATAAAAATGAAGTCTATTTTGTTTGACATCAGTATTGCTACCCAGCTTTCTTTTCGCTTCCATCTGCATGGTAAATGTTTTTCCATCCTTTCACTTTCAGTCTGCATATATCTTAGGTCTGAAGTGAGCCTCTTATAGATGGGTCTTGCTCTTTTCTCCATTCAACCACCCTGTGTCTTTTGATTGGATCATTTAGTCCATTTACATTTAAAGTAATTATTGGAAGGTATGTACTTATTGCCATTGTTATTTGTTTTTCAGTTATTTCTGTAGTTCTTTTGCTCTCTTCCCTTGTAGTTTAATTGCATTTTTGCGTGATATGCTTAGATTCCTTTCTCTTTATTTTTTGTGTATGTATTACAAGTTTTTGATTTGTGGTTACCATTAGGTTCATAATAACATCTTATGCCTATAGCAGTCTATATTAAGTTGATGGTCGCTTAAGTTGGTACCCACTTAAAACATTAAATTTTTACCACTCCCCGTGTTTTATGTATATAACATCATACTTTACATCCTTTTCTTTTGTGAATCCCTTGACTGATTTTTTTTTAATTTTTTTTAACGTTTATTTATTTTTGAGACAGAGAGAGACAGAGCATGAACGGGGGAGGGTCAGAGAGAGGGAGACACAGAATCCGAAACAGGCTCCAGGCTCTGAGCTGTCAGCACAGAGCCCGACGCAGGGCTCGAACTCACGGACCGCGAGATCATGACCTGAGCTGAAGTCGGCCACTTAACCGACTGAGCCACCCAGGCGCCCCTCTTGACTGATTTTATAGATATAATTGATTTTACTGTCTTTGTGCTTTAACCTTCATACTGATTTGATAAGTGATTTATGTACTACTTTTATTATGTGTTTGCATTTACCTGTGAAATTTTTTCCCATTATTTTCTTGTGATTAAGGCCTTCTGTTTCCACTCAAATAATTCCCTTTAACATTTCTTGCAGGGCTGGTTTATTGGTGATGAACTCCTTTAACTTTTTTTTTTGTCTGGGAAATTCTTTATCTGTCTGTCTGTTCTGAATGATGTCCTTGGTGGGTTTGCATATTCTTGGTTGCAGGTTTTTTCCTTTCAGCACTTTGAATATATGATGCCACTCCCTTCTGGCCTGACAAGTTTCTGCAGAGAAATTAGCTGATAACCTTACGGGGTTTCTCTTGTATGTAATGGTTTCATTTTCTCTTGCTACTTTTAAAATTCTCTCTTTATCACTGCTTTTTGCCATTTTAATTATCATGTGTTTTGCTGTGGTCCTCCTTGGGATAATTTTGTTGGGTACTCTCTGTGCTTCCAGGATCAGGATATCTGTTTCCTACCTCAGATTAGGAAAGTTTTCAGCTATTATTTCTTCAAGTAAATTTTCTGCTCCCTTCTCTCTCTCTTTTCTTCTGATTCTGTGATCCTTATAATGTGAATGTTATTATACTTGATAATGTTATTGAGTTCCTTAACCAATTCTCATTTTTTTTCTTTTTGCTGCCCAGCTTGGTTGCTTTCCATTACCGTCTTCCAGATTGCTGATCCATTATTCTTCCTCCTCTAATCTGCTATTGATTCCTTCTAGTATATTTTTATTTCAGTTATTGAGTTATTGGCATCTGACTGGGTCTTTTTTATATTTTCTGGCTCTTTGTTAAAGGTCTCACTGAGATCCTTCATTCTTTTCTCAAGTCCAGTGAGTATTTTTATGACCATTACTTTGAATTCTCTTAACAGGCATATTACTTCATTTAATTTAGCTGTTTTGTTGTGGTTTTGTCCTGTTCTTTGATTTCATACATATTCCTCTGTCTCCTCATTTTGTCTGACTCTGTCTTTGTTTCTGTCTATTAGGAAATTAGGCTACAATTCCTGATCTTGAAAGTAGTGACCTTATGAAGAAGTGGTCCTGTGGTGCCCTTTAGCACAATGTCCCCTGTTCACCAGAACCAGACAAGTTAGAGGTGTCTCTTTTGTGGGTGGGTGTGCCTCTACTATTGTAACTGAGCCACGTATACCTTCAGTCCACTTGGTTGCAATGACCTACTCTGCCTACTTTGGGCACACAGGGCAGGATTTGGTCCCTGTGCTGTTAAAGAGCCTGTCTGGGTTTGCCATGGGCTTATAAGTTGGGTGGTGTCAGTAGTTACACACTTGCCTGCCCTCAGCTCATCTCCTGGGGCTGTAGTCACATTGACCTACAGGGAAGTCTCTATATTGTACTCCCAGAGGCTTTCATTGATCGGTGGACCTGACAGTTGGACAAGATGCCTGCCCCCAGTCTAGGACTGATGGGCAGGGCACTATCTCTCTGCTGCCAGTTATAAGGTTCGGGCACTGGGACTGAGGGCATACTGGTGTGTATGGTTATCTTCCCTTCTCTCCCAGACAGTAGTCACTTTGGACTGGTGCTTTTCTCTGCTGGGGTTCCTTGCAGAGCATATTGGGACAGGAGTAGCTTTGGAGGGAGACCTCTCTCTTCAGTGGGGTAGGTTGGATGGACCGATTGGCAGGAGAGGAAGGGGGAAGGGCACATGGTGCTAGCAAGATAGGTAGACAGTGTTTACACTGGTTCCCACAAGTGACCTGCTATCCACACTGGGGACAGGGAAAGAAATTTGGTGCCTACCAACAGTTTTGTTCTTGGAGAGGTCTCCTAAAAATTCCTGCTCCTCTAGTGCAAGTTCTGAGATTAGTAAATAAATCTTCAGTATATCCCAGGTGGTTTTCAAACTGCTGCTTCTGTGCTGTATCTTGGCCAAGTTATTTGTTTTACTGGCCCTTGAAGGGCTGGGTCCCAATTTCCTATTGCCCCCCAATTCTCCAGAATATAATATAGCTCTTCCCAGGATCTAAGCCCACTGGTTTTTAAAGTACCTGGAGGTAAGCCCTGCTGAGTGTAAAAACTCTCAAAGTGAAGCCCCACTTCTTTTTCAAAGCCAAATGTTACAGAAACTCGTCTTTCCAGTGTGGGTCCTCTGTGCCTGGGGTGGGGTCTGATCTTCTCACTTCTTTGTGCTTGTAGTGTCCCTTCTGTTTGTGATTAGTCTCATCTCCATCCCTCCTACCCTTTTGATGTGGCCTCCTGTTTACAATTAACTGTGTAATGTCTGTTCTACCAGCCTTTGGTCATTTTCAGTGTCAGTTGCACTGATGTGGCTGTTACCTTGGTAAGTCTGTAGGACAAGCAAGATCAGGATCCTCCTACTCCTCCATCTTCCAACATTTGCTCCTTTTTTTAGTTGTGCTTTTTATTTCTTAAGTGTTGAGCTTTGAAATTTCTTTATAGTCTGAGTTCAAGTCTCTTATCAGATATATTTTCTCCTAGTCTATACCTTGTCTTTCATTCTTAACACTTTCTTTCTTAAAGTAAGCACTTACATTTTCTAGAAAAGTCCAGTGTCTTCAATTTTATTTATTTATTTTTTAGAGACTACAAGTGAAGGAGAGGGGCAGAGGGAGGGAGGGAGGGAGGGAGGGAGAGAGAGAGAGAGAGAGAGAGAGAGAGAGAGAGAGAGAGAATCTTAGGCAGGCTCCATGCGAAGCATGGAGCCTGACACGGGACTCGATCCCACAACCCTGGGATCATGACCTAAGCTGAAATCAAGAGTCGGACACTCAACCAACTGAACCACCCAGGTGCCCTTCAATTTTATCTTTTAATGATTATGCTTTTGATGTCTCCTTTAGCAATTCTTTATGTAAACTCAGGTCATAACAGTTGTCTCTTCTCATCTAAAAATTTTATGGTTTTACATTTCTATCCATGATCTATTCTGACTGAAGTTTTACATAAGGCATGTTTAGGTTGAGGTTCCCGCCCCTTTTTTGGCATATGGATGTCCAGTTGTCACAATACCACCATTTGTTTAATAGACTTTTTTCACCATTGACTTGCGTTTACACCTTTGTAAAACGTCAAATGGCCAAATTTGTGTGGGTCTGTTTCTGAATTGTTTCATTCTTTTGCACTGATCTATGTATCTGTGCCTTTGCCAGTACTTTAGTGTCTTGATTACTATAGCCCTATAGCAATTCTTAAGATTAAGTACTATGAGTTCAATTTTGCCTTTCCATGTAAATTTTAGAATTAGTTTATCTGAAGCCACAAACATTTCTTCTGGAATTTTGATTGGAATTGTATTTAAATGTATAGATCAGTTTGGTGAAAATTAGCATCTTTATTTTTCATTGAGGTAAAATTCACAAAACATGTAATTTAACCATTTTAAATTGTACAATTCAGTGGCATTTAGTGCATTTACAGTGTTATGAAACCAGTGCCTCTCTCTGTTTCCAAAACATTTTCATCACCTCAGAAAAACTCCCCATATCCATTAAGTGATTGTTACCCTGCTGGTAACACTCATCTCCTGGTAATCACTAATCTGCTTTCTGTCTGATTTCTTTCTTGCCCATTATAGATATTTCATATAAAGTAATAATGTAATATTTGACCTTTTGTGTCTGGCTTATTTTGTTTAGCATAATGTTTTCAAGGTTCATCTAAGTTGTAGAATATATCAGTATTTTGTTCCTTTTTATGGATGAACAGTATTTCATTGTATGGATATGCCACAATTTGTTTATCTGTTCATCTGCTAATGGGCATTTGGGTTATTTCCATCTTTTGGCTATTATGAATAATGCTGCTATAGACATTTGTGTCTATGTTTCTGTGTGGATATGTTATGTTTTCATTTGTCCTGAGCATATACCTAGGAGTAGAATTGCTAGGTCATATGCTAATTCTATGTTTAAGTCTTTGAGAAATCACCAAACTATTTCTACAATGACTGTGAGACAATTGGCATCTTAGATATATTGAATATTCTAATCTATGTATATGGTATATTCCTCTGTATTTAATCTTTTTAAAATATCTTTCATTGGTGTTTTATAGATTTTACATACAGATCCTGTACATGTTTTGTTAGATTTATCCCAAAGTTCTGTATTTTTGGAGATATTATGAATGGTACCTTTTTTAACTTTTGGTTTCCAATTGTTAAATGCTAGTGTGCATAAATATGATTTTGGT